>NC_140444.1:22303127-22778127 GCF_963576455.1 Neolamprologus multifasciatus
ATTTGACAAGAAGAGACTTGTATTGCTAGATAAAATTGTTCTACATCTTGAATCTTGTTTGAGTGCAGAACGAGGTGCTGGAGAACAGCGTGAAGTCGCTCACGGATGAGCTGCAGGATGTTCGAGCAGAGCGGGACGTGTTTCAACAGAAGGCTCATCGTCTCAATCTGGAGATGAACCACATAGTAGGGAATGATGATGTCCGCATCTTAGACATCGACGCGCTCTGCATGGAGAACAGGTTTGTTGCTCTTTTAAAAAGATAATTTTAAGTAGTACCTCTGTGATTGGCTGGCATGTTGAAGCAGTGATTTTCAAAAGTCTATTCATGTACACGTGCTGTCTTGCAATATATAGTTACATACACTAATCAGACATAACATTATGACCACTGACAGATCAAATCAACAAGACTAATTATCTCATCATCGTGGTACCTGTTAGTGAGTGGGACATATTAGGAAGCAAGTGAACATTTTGTCCACAGAGTTGATGTGTTGGAAGCAGGAAAAATACGCAAGCATAAGGATAGTTCAGGCTCTGGCCTCTTTCACCAGGATGATGCACCCTGACACAAAAGCAAAAATAGTTCAGGAATGGTTTGAGGATCACAACAACAAGTTTAAAGTGTTGACTTGGTCTCCATATTCCCCAGATCTCAATCCAATCAAGCATCTGTGGGTTGTGCTGGACAAATAATGAGAGTCTAGGGACAAATGGGGTCATAATGCTGTGCCTGACCTATATATACAGAATTTAGATAAAAATTTACTGAGTTGCATTTGAAATTCTTCTCTACTGTTGAAACAGGTTAAACTGAACAGCATTTGTGGTTTCCGACATTTCAGGTATTTGCATGAGCGACTTAATCAACTTCAAGAAGAGGTCAACTTGCTCAAGACAAATCTGCTGAAGTACAAGGTAGTTGCAGTTTTTTTTTTCTGTAATTTCATATATATTTATTGTATGTTTTCTTTTTTTTTTTTTTAAACTCTTTCTTTTCTCCAAACTGTTTCCTGCTGATGTCAGAGTGCCCTGGAGTGTAGGAAGACCTCTAAAATCAGTGGAAAGCCCAACAGCAGTGCTCTGACTGGGGTGCTTTCTGCTAAACAAGGTCAGAGGAATCATGCTAGTTCAAACATCTACACTTTCTATTATGCACATATTACCCTTTAAATGTGTGAGTTCAATTTTATTCAGTGTCTCATGGGAAATGATGACTGCTGTTTCTTTTAACCGTGGCTCGTGACGTACTTGCAGTGAAGGAACTGCTGCTGTCTGAAGAAAACGGCTGCAGTTTGCCGGTGACTCCTCAGTCCATCTCAGACCTCAAATCTCTCGCCACAGCTCTGCTGGAAACCATCCACGAGAAAAACATGGTGATTCAGCACCAGCGCCAAATCAACAAGTACTAAAATTCAGACTTCACTCTCACTCTTATGTGCTCCATAGATCACGGGTGTCAAACTGCTTTATAAATAAATGCTCCTGTAGTAAATGAAAGAAATCTGTCAGCACGAGTTGTTGGACTTAAATTGTAAGAAATAAATGTGTAAAATTACAGAAAAAGCTCTGGCGTGCCGTTGCCCAGACTGTCCTGCAGAACGTTTTTGTTAAGTCACAGAAAACTTCTTGTTTTGTTCTTAGTATAAATGGCCTTGGAGTCTTTGCTATTAGTAAAGCCTGCAAAATTTACGAAAATGAAGTTGATAGTCCATAATGTATGCCCTCCTTCACATTTTCCAAAGCTCCAGACAAAGTCTTTGCCAAGCTGATTCTGCCCCCTAGGCCTTTTATTTGACACCCCGGCTGTAGATTTTTAGCCAATTCACTTCTTGATGTAATGATGGGTCAACTGCAATATCCTTTTTTCCCCCATTAGGATTCTTGGAAATCGAGTAGCCGAGCTGGAGAAGAAACTAAAAACACTGGAGATGTCCGGATTATGGAGCCTTCCAGGTTATTATAATTGTCTCAATATACTGAGACATGTGCATATCACTCTAACCTGTGCTTTTACAATAATTACAATAATTCCTCTTCCTTTTTCTGCCCTTTTGCTTCTTGCAACCTGGAGGCCTGACTTATAATGTGTCTCTGGGAATATGCGGAAGTATGTTTCTCCAAAAACGATGTCATCTACGTCATAAACTCAACTTAATCTTCTTCTCATATCTACCAACACTTCTTATTGCTATCTAATCCAATCTTTTTTAAGTTTATGTAAACCACTTTTCTGAAAGCTTACTTTGACTGTTTTGTGATAACAGGGGGAAGAGACGCCATCATCCTGAACACGCAGCTAGTGGATTCGACCGATCCATCTGATTCTCCGGGACAGAACGGTGATTATTCAGTGGAATTATTCCTCTATTGGTCAACAGCAGTTAAAATAGGAGCTGCATTTCTTGAATGTTATTTTTCTTTTTTGTTCTTAAAGGTGACAAGAGGTCAAACAAACCAGCTGAGCACGAGAGTTCTCCAGAAGACCGTGTAACACCAGCTGCATCAGATTTTCAAGATGACGCACCAACACCATCATCGTGTGTTGAGGCCTCGAACCAAAACTGCTCACCACAGTTGGACGAGCAAGAGTCCTCAAGGCCTCAAACAGAAATGCCAGCTAGTGAGGAGTGCCAGGAAAGTGACCAATCACAAAGCACCGCAATTTTTACCAGTTTTGCAACAGAAGAGGGTCTGAGTGACTCCAGTGCTGATGTGAAATACTTGAACAGACCTGATCCCTCAGACCCCGGTCACTCACAGCAACTCTCAGAGAACTCAGTCCCAACAGCTGGAGGAGAGGAGGAGTCAGATGAATGCACTGTAGGGGGGGAAAGTGTTGAAACAGAGTGTAATGTAATAGAGAGAAATAGTCAAGTTACATCCTCTGCTACTGTGTCTACTACAGCCTCCGACGAGCAGGAGGACGTCTTGACTACTGCGGATGTTTGCAGTAGTCAGGAGGAGTTGTAATGTCGCACAGCATTAGGAAAAAAAACATAACTAATTAAAGTATTTACAAAGTCCACAAAGCTCTTTAATTATTTTTTAAATAATTCAAAAAATTTAAAAAACTGATAAACTAATCTTTGGAAAACCGCATATTAGATTTCAGATGAGTGTGAATGAATCAACAGTGACTCCTACCAAACTGAAGAGTATTAACGATACTCTTCAGATGCTCTAATGTTTCTCTGCTTTCACTCGGTCCATTGTCCGAGTTCTGCACCACCTTTTGAACTGATGTCAATGTGACCAAAAGTAACTGGACACCTGTGATTCGTCATCCCCCAAACCGTACTCACAGGAGTAATAATAATCACTCCTGTGAGAGTTTCTCTGAGAGTTTTAAAACGTGGTTCATTCATTCACTCACACATACAGCGGGGAAAATAAGTATTTGACACATCAGCATTTCCAGCAGTAAGGGGATTTCCAAGTGGACTATTGACACAACATTCCCACCAGATGTTGCCATCAAGCCAAACATTGAAGTCATACACACAAATCAGAACATTTAAGTATACAAGTTAAACCATAATAAATAAAGTGAAATGACACAGGGAATAAGTATTGAATACATGAAGATAACAAGGGGCAAAATGACATAGAAAGCCAGGAGATCACCTGAAATCTGTCAGTATTGATGGAGAAACCCAGTCCCCTATCAGTACTAACTGGAATCAGCTGCTGTAGTCCTAATTGATGGCCCATAAAGGCCCCTCATTACCCAGAAGGCACACAGGAAAGACTTCATGATGGGTAAAGGCAAAGAACTCTCACAAGATCTGCGTAATCTCATCGTTGAAAAGCATTGTGATGGGAATGGTTATAGGCGCATTTCCAGAATGCTGAATGTTCCTGTGAGCACTGTGGGGGCCATTATCCGGAAATGGAAAGAGCATCAGTTCACCATAAACCAGCCACGATCAGGTGCTCCACGCAAGATCCCTGTCCGAGGAGTCCACAGAATAATCAGGAGAGTACTCCAAGAGCCAAGAACCACTCGGACAGAACTTCAGGAAGACCTTGCATCAGCAGGTACTGTTGTGTCAAAGAAAACTATAAGCAATGCACTGACCCGCCATGGCATCCATGCACGCTCACCACGCAAGACTCCATTGCTGAACAAAAAGCATGTCAAGGCTCGGTTAAAATTTGCGCAACAGCATTTGGAGAAGCCTGTGGATTATTGGGAGACTATAGTATGGTCAGATGAAAGCAAAATAGAACTTTTTGGCAGTCATTCTACACACCATGTTTGGAGGAGAAATGGCACTGCTCACCACCCCAAGAACACCATACCAACAGTTAAGTTTGGGGGTGGAAGCATCATGGTTTGGGGCTGCTTTTCAGCAAGGGGTACTGGCAGACTTCATATCATTGAAGGCAGGATGAATGGAGCGATGTACCGGGACATTCTGGATAAGAATCTGCTGCCATCTACCAGGAAGCTAAAAATGAAAAGAGGGTGGACATTCCAGCAAGACAATGATCCCAAACACAAGGCCAAGGAAACAATGAAGTGGTTCCAAAGAAAGAAAATCAAGTTGCTTGAATGGCCCAGTCAATCACCTGACCTAAATCCCATAGAGAATCTATGGAGAGAACTGAAGATTAAGGTTCATAGAAGAGGCCCAAGGAACCTCCACGATTTAAAGACCGTTTGTGTGGAGGAATGGGCCAGAATCACTCCTGAGCAATGCAGACGACTGGTCTATCCATACAAGAGGCGTCTAGAAGCTGTAATCACCAACAAAGGCTTTTCTACAAAGTATTAAATAAAGTGTGTTCAATACTTATTCCCTGTGTCATTTCACTTTATTTATTATGGTTTAACTTGTATACTTAAATGTTCTGATTTGTGTGTATGACTTCAATGTTTGGCTTGATGGCAACATCTGGTGGGAATGTTGTGTCAATAGTCCACTTGGAAATCCCCTTACTGCTGGAAATGCTGATGTGTCAAATACTTATTTTCCCAGCTGTATGCATATCTGATGTGGCAAAACAGTGATTTCTCCTTATTAAATAAGTAGCAAAAAAGATGCATGCATCGGTGCTGTATGTGTTATACTTAAAGGTTTCTTTCTGCTTTTGAAGGTAACATTTACAGAGTTGTCTGCTTTAGGCGTATGAATTCTTTTGCTTATTAAATCACATAATAAAAAGGAATTAATGATGATCTTTTAAATGACCTTTGTTAGGTCATGAACTGGCTCATTACTGTCAGGAATTCAGCCCTGGCATGATTTAATTCAGTCATCACAAGGATATTAGCAATTTGACAAAGATTACAGGAAGCACTGTGTGCTTGTTCTAAATACGATGTGCCCCACGTGATCCAAGCACAAACCGACCTTCTGCTTTACTTAACATTCGCAGCATATAATCAGCAAAGCCGCATATGACAACACTGAGTTCATGAGACTGTATGATGATGTGATATGTCAACAATGTAAAAGCTAACTCAAATGATTAACATTCAGAGACTACATGTTCTAGTGGTGCTTTTTTTATCACATCAAATATTACGAAATGGTCAGATAATGTACAGAACAAGCAATATGTTATCAGAAAGTATAATAAAAAATGGGGTTATGATCTGAGAGGAGAGCTAAAAAAAAAAGGGTGAACAACAAAGAAGAGCTTGTTCAAATTAACCTGTGCAGTGGATTTGTGGAATAATATGGAGAAGGGTTTTGAAAATGTGCACAAATATAAAGTTTTAAGAAATTATACATGGGGAAAAAAACCCACTTATAAAGCAGTATATGGAAGCAGAGTATTAAATATTAAACTCTGCGTGGATATTTGGGTTGAACACTGAGGTGATATGATGGTTATACTGTGCAAAAAAAAATAATTGGAAAGCATTTGCTTCCTTCTACTCCTTTTCGAACAGGAAATGATCAGTATTTTATGGGAGATCAGTCTGTGGAGTTTATTTAATATAATGGCTTTCTTTATTTCATACCCATTTTTTAATATTTATTAACATTTGTTACTTGTATGTTGGAAATAAAGATTTCATTCCTTTTCATTCAAATATGTGTTAAATGCTATATGACAGCATGTTACTGAGTAAATAAAGACAGTCTCGGTTGTTTCTTTTATCTGACTTAATTTATTGACAGACATTTGATAATTACAAGTCATTTCTCGAAGCTCCTCCTGAAATATAACACACTGACATCTTGATCTTATTTTTTTATTAGAAAATTTGTGTAAATTACTTTTTGTTTTTGACTTGAAAAACCATTGTATTTGTATGCATTTTTATGTATTCTGTATTTATTTATTTTTACACAAGACCACAGCTACAACTAACTAACTTCGAGCTACAAAGACAGCACAGCTGAGGCTGATGGTACTGAAATTTATTTCAATAACTTTGGTCACAACTTAAGTACCAGGATAAGCTGAGAGGTGAATCTGATGATGGAGCGAAAGGAAAGCAGTCCAATCATATATTTGGTTTGTTGATACTCCAACCAACCAACTGTACCATTACTAATATTGAACACCATAATTATGCTCATTTGTAGTAAGAAAACTCTCGAACAATTATTAAAGCATGTTTCTAATACTTCTAAGAAGCTACTATGCATTTTGGCAGGATGTGGGTTTTTTTTCTTGGTATCAAACTAGAAGTAGAGTATATCACTATATCACTCACACACTACTGTAGGTTAATTCCTCCTCAGCCGCCTGGAGTACTGCTTAAAGTTCATATTCCAGAGATTGGGGGACGAAACCCCAATAATACAGCATGCCAGCCTTCGGCCTGCGTTTCCATGCAGCAGGCTCCCAGCGTCTCCACCACGCCCTAAGTCGTCTATCTTTTCATGAATCACCACTGCTCTCCCAAACACAGACAGGCTTCCAAACAGTGTTGCATCAGATTCTAGCATTGTATTTATCTTCCCTTGCTGGGGCTCAAAGTTTCCAAAGTCTCCAGGGTGGTTAGGGTGATTTACACCATATGGATTGTAGTGGCCACCGGTGGAGTCACATCCCCGGCTCAGGTCTCCATACTGATGGATGTGCACCGCTCTGGGCTCCGGACTGCCATCTCTGGGGAAGCCACTAAACCGGAGAAGGACCTTGACTTTCTCCTGAGGATGATCCTGCTTGAACAACACATGGCCGTACACTTTGGGCAGGTCCTCCGGGAGAGAGGTGCTGGGTCTCACCTTGCAGACTGCATACAGGGTGCCGTTGTTCTGCAAGACCTCTGGAGCCAATGTGTCGCTGGATGCTAAGACACATTGTTGACAGCCTGCCAGCAAAACCAACAAAGCAGCTTCCAGTATACCCACTGACCTGTAAGATATTAAAAAATATATTAGGACAAGACCCCTCTGGCATGAAGGACAATTAGTGACTATAGACCAATTAAGGCAATATCTAGATTGTTCACCCTGGTAAAAAATGTCCTTGCATTTCACAATACAGCAGTACATTCAGAAATATTGTTATTGTTAAGAATCCACACTGGGGAAGCTATAATTATGTAATTATTATCGCTGACATGTTATGTAACTGCTAAAACTCAACTCTACACAGGGTTTAAACGAGCCTCTCTTATATCATAGAACAATTTTACATAATTTTTATTTACAATCTTCATCTGCATCTAGGTATAAGGTGTACTTTAATTTACTTTAATGTAAAACTTCAGTGTTTCTAAGTCTGAGGACAAAGTGGCACTCAAAAGCCTCTCAGTTAATGTTTTTCTGACGACGTTTTTAGGCGCACACAACATCGCCCAAAAGTACAAGTGGTTAACTAGACAGACAAAATGTCGCAGGAATGCAAATAAAGTTAAGTACACAGTGCCAAACCAAGTCCACTTACGCGTATCGATGCATGGTCACCTGTAAAAGGCGCAGAAAAGGCTGTAAATTAAACGTAATGGTTTTCACAAGCCGAGCGCTGCAGTCTGCAGGGTATCCTCACCCAAAGCGTTTCCAAACAATGTTGTATAAACTCATGTGAACGAATGGGCGTTGCTGTTTGGCGAGGGTGGAGCAAGGGACTTGACAAGTCTTTTGATGATTTGATGAGTAAATCTCGAAATATTCGACCCCGCAGTTGAGACTAACAAAAATATGGCTGATTTCAGAACAATAATCTCATGAAAAACAGAACCACGTTTGTCCGTGATTTGGGAGAGGGCGCAAACTGACAGGGTCAGCCTGATGTTGCTTGTTTCGCACTTGTGCCCATTATTATTATTATTATTATTATTATTATTATTATTATTATTATTATTATTATTATTATTATTATTATTATTATTATTATTATTGTTGTTGTTGTTATTATTATTATTATTTAAAATGAAAGGACAGCACAGAGTCCTATGAAAAACTAAGTACATCTATTACTACTCCCACAGGAATTAAGAGCAGCCAGATGTTCCTAATCAAATACACTTGATAGTCAATCGTCAGAAAGTGTGAGCACCTCCACAAAAGCCACTTTGTTGGTCTGGAGCATTCAGGTGCCGCAGTCTTCCCAGGAGTGGATATTGCAGCAAATGTATACATAAGTTCATAAATGTATTAAAAAATAAATAGCTAAATAAAACAAGAGCAGTTAGCATGTTAAATGTTTACATTCATAGCAGTACAAATAGAAAAAGCCGGAACAAGTATGGCTTGTTTGGAAGGGTGTCAAGGACAAAGTGTCTTCTTTCCAGGAAAAACATGACAGCACAACTTACAAAGTTGTCGCACAACTTGTTCAGCTTTGTAAGGTTTACAAAGCTGAACAAACCACAACTCCTGTAGAACAATGTCCTTTGGACAGATTGGAGCAGAATGGAGATGTTAGGCAATAATGCAAAGTGCCACATTTGGTGAAAACCAAACATAGCATATCAGCACAAACACTTCAGGGGTGATGAGGGGTGATGATTTGCAGTAGTTTGCAGCCACAGTTGACCATAAAGTCCTCTGTATACCAAAGTATTCAGTAGTCAAATGTGAGCCCATCTTAGCCACAAAACTGATCATGCAACAGGACAATGAACCCAAGGAGACCTGCAAATCTACAGCAGAGTGTGTTGTGTTGCAATGGCCGGTGTGGTGGGGCGTTACGAGAGCTGTGCATGAACCAATGAATGCAAACCTCAATGAAATGAAGCACTCTGCAGAGTGGGCCATAATTCCTCCACAGTGATATATGACACTAATAAAGGCAAATGCAGCTAAAGACGGTTCTACTAGCTAATTAAATGCAGTGTATACTATTTCTTTGTCCTTTTTTTTTTACAGGACTTTATAGAACCCATGGGAAAACCTTTCATATGACTTTAAAGTAGAGTAAAAAAATATTTTGATCCATGCTCAATCATCCAGGTAAGTAAATCTGTACTGTTTATAAGGTTTCGGTGGATGAGTGACAAAATGTTTCTCCCACTGAAAATGTTACATCCATATGAACAGTAAAAAAAAAAAAATCATTTTGTTAACTGTAATAGATTAGGCCTAGAATTTTCCCCCAGCGACACACTATAAGCCCCTACAACCACTTCTAAAACATCTGTTTGCGTAATAATAAATAGATGTGCCTGATTTTCTGTGTGGTACGATTATCAAATTCATTGTTTAAGGACCAGTAGCTCAAACAAATGGGCAAAAAACGTGTTTTTATTTGCTTGTTTGTTAATGTGCCAAATTTCTTTGAAATCCAATAGAAAATAAAAAGTATTATATGGTTATATGACTATATAGAGCATTGATAATAAGTGAAAATCCATTTGAAAGAGATTGCTGTGGAAACACCAGTGAAGACTCCACAACAGCAGGTGGCGCTTGCTGAAATTGTGTTACACAAATACGAAAAGAAGAAAACACTTCGGTCGAAGAACTTGCAGCACAGGAATCAGGAAATATAACCTGCCGGGTAGAACTGTGCCCGCGTTAATTGTTTCACAGAAAGCCACATTTTACCTTTAAGATGTCAAAAAGACATCGTTTGGACTTGGGTGATGACTACTCCTCCAGCAAGAAGAGGTCCGACGGGTGAGTGAAGTCCCACAGTTATCGCTCTCAAACTAGTCGGGTACAAGCTAACTGCTAGCTGCCGCTCTCGGTCACCATGGATGGAAGATGGGAGCTGAGAAAATATAACCCTAAGCTGCTCATACTGCAGCTCTGCTTTATTCGCTGTTTCTTGATAGCACTTGGATGATCGTGCAACGCGAACAGAAACGTGCTAAGTGCTTGTATTAAAAAAAAATACCGTAGACGTTGGGCTAACAAACGAAGCATCAACGTTACCTTCATCGTAGCGGGGGCACGTGTGTTTGGCTAACGTTAACATAGCTCCTTATCTAACCCGTGTTGGTTCAGCTAGCCAGCCGTGGCTTCGATTTAAAAGACTGTGATTTGGTTCTTAAAATAGCCATCTAATGTTGTACTATACTAGCTACGAACTAAAATTGTCCTTGGCGCCGATTAAGCTAGCAGAAACTTTAGCGTCTCTTAGCACTCACATGTTTTACGTTGTGCTCGTGTGTGTTTATCTCATTGAAAACCTCCACAACAGACTTACAGATGCGAAAGAAATCGTGGCAATTCTTTTTAAATTTGCAGGATTTCATTGAGATTGACTGTTCAAACTACCAGTAAAAGTAGGCTAAATATTGACAGTTTGCAAATAAGTATATTGTGACCCATTAATTGTAAACAATTTGTATAAAAATAAATAAACATATACACTTTAAAGCCTTCAAAGTATTTGATGTGATATTATAAACATTTGCTGTAACTGTGTGTGCTTGTTAAACTGACAGTGTGCACACACTGCAGATATGTCAGTATCTGTCTAAATGCAAAAGTAAACGTCAGGTAGTTTAGAAGTGGCACTGCAATAAGATCATAATTTAAACAGACTAGTGTCAGGTTGGTTTTATAACTTTAAAATATCACAAAACAAAATCGTAAGTATGAAGACAGCGATGAAGAATGCAAAGGAGTGACAGTTGGGTTCAAGGTGGGCGTGGGATTACACCAGGGATCGGTTCTGAGCCCCTGCTTGATTGCCATGGTGATGGACAGACTGACAGATGATTTCAGGCAGGATCCTCTGTGGACTATAATAACAGAGGACGGATCTGCAGAGAGCAGGTGGAGGAGAGTCTGGAGAGAAAAAGAATGAAAGTCAGTTGAAATAAGAAAGAATACATGTGTGCGTGAATGAGAGGGAGACAAGTAGAAAGGTGGAGTTACAAGTAGTAGAGAAGGTAAAGATGGATGAGTTTAAATATCTATGAACTGAGGAAAAGAAATGTGAAGAAGAGAGTGCAGGTAGAGTGGTGTGGGTGGAGACCAGTGTCAGGGGTGGTGTGAGACAGAAGGATGGAAGCAAGAGTGAAAGGGGACGTTTATGAGACAGTTGTGTAACCTGCTATGACTCTGATTTGGACATGGTGGCACTGACAGAAAGGTAGGTGGCTGAGCTGGTGATGTCAGGTTTTTATTAAGAGTGACCAGAATAGGCAGTGCATTAGAGGGACAGCTCAGGTTAAGCAGTTTGGAGACGAAATTATAGAGGCAGACAGGGGAGGGATAGTAGATATATTGCACAAACGATGTTGAGTATGATGTTTCCAAGTAGGAGGAAATGAGGAAGACCCCAGACGAGGTTCATGGATGTAGTGAAGGAGGACTTCATTGCATCCATGGGTAGTGTAGTGGGTGCCATAGAGGAGGATGCAAGGGATAGGGTGAGATGGAGGCTCACTATGGCAAATAAATTTGCAATAGGCTGCCATTTAGTGCCTATCAATTAAAGTGGTGAAAAGGTCGGTAGACAGTTTAAACATGTTGAACGCATCAAGCATGCTTGAATATGGGAAACATGGGACAATGTCCCAACTTTACTCTCATTGCCCTGAGATGGCAAACTGTAGCCTGATTATTTCTTTTACAATTAGAATGTTGACAAGGATGTGCTGTTCTAAATTTGACAGGAGAGACAGGGACCGTGACAGAGACCGCGAGGACCGTTCGAGGGATAGGGACCGAGACAGAGACCGTGATCGGGACAGAGACCGGGACAGAGAACCAAAGCCATCTAGTGTCCCATCTAACAGCACACCCGCTGCTTCAGCCTTACCACCGCTCAAGCAAATGGTCCTACAACAGCAGATCAACCCATTCACCAACCTGCCCCATACTCCCCGTTACTATGAGATCCTGAAGAAGAGGCTACAGCTTCCAGTGTGGGAGTACAAGGAAAGCTTCACTGACATCATCACACGTCACCAAAGTTTTGTGCTTGTCGGAGAGACTGGCTCCGGCAAGACAACACAGGTATGAAGTCAAGTAGATTGGTGCGTCTCTTATGTGTCAGTAATCTTGTGCTGCCCTTGCTGAAAAAAGCCAACAGTGTGATGGCACAGTGTAAATGCATATAATTTTTAAAAAATTGATATTTTCTTGAATTGGTTTTATTAGATTCTCTGCAACCTTTGATTAAATCTGCAGATCCCACAGTGGTGTGTGGATATGGTTAGAGGCTTGCCTGGTCCTAAGCGGGCAGTAGCCTGTACTCAGCCCCGGAGAGTAGCAGCCATGAGTGTGGCTCAGAGGGTGGCGGACGAAATGGATGTCATGCTTGGACAGGAAGTTGGCTACTCCATCCGATTTGAAGATTGTAGCTCTGCCAAGACTATATTAAAGTAAGTGGTGCTGTGAGTGAATGAGATGGTTTGATTCAGAGAATCTGCTTTTCACTGGCACAGAGCAGCCCAGCCTAACAAAGCATTGTTGTTTCTTCAGGTACATGACTGACGGTATGTTGTTAAGAGAGGCCATGAATGACCCACTGCTGGAACGATATGGTGTGATCATTCTGGATGAGGCTCATGAGAGAACTCTGGCCACAGACATCCTGATGGGAGTACTGAAAGAAGTGGTTCGTCAGAGATCAGATCTGAAGGTATTTTTTTTTTCTTCACCCAAGTGGGATATAATTTTAATGTATCTATGTCTTTAAAAACAGGTGCTTCCTAGATAAAAAAAAAACAAACAAAACAAAAACTAATCTAGCTGATTTAAAAACAAAATAAAATTTCTACTCAGAATATTTCAAACATTTTGTAAGGAAAACAAAAGCAGGTGTGCCAGGTTGGATTTAGGAGTGACGCCACTCACAAGTTGAGTATGTTCCAGTAGTAAAGTTAGAAACGCAAAGAGCAGCAGGATTTGTTTAGCCATTCATGCATCAGTAGGAAATGGACAGTTCAGTAGGAAATATCACTAATGGAGCATGTCAATGGTCATTAGCCATGTTAAATTAAGCAGTGTCTACTGGAGGTGGCCTTTGATGCTTGCCATGGTTGTAATTTGTTATCACATTAGTTATCCCCAGAAAATGTAATTTTGTACACAAAACTGGATTTTGGATGTGGCCACTAAAGACGCTGGTTAGAATTCCAACCAGGGACAAAGACAGGAAGTCAGAAATTGGGACAGTGTGGAGAATCTGGTCAATTTAAAAAAACAAAACAAAAAAGAAACCTGGGGTAGACTAAAACCTCCACTTTTAGAGGTTTCTGGTGTGATTTGAAGTTGTGTGAATGACAGAAGAAAATGCAGATGGGGTATTTAATGTATAGAGAAGGATGATTGTATACATAGGAATTTTCATAAAAGCTCCATCTTTTGTTACCATGTAATAACATTAAGAGCACTATACAGCTAATATCATACAGAGATGATACCATTGCAGATATTTGTAAGATTCAAGTATTTTATATACCCACATATAAACTTTGTGTGCAGGTGATTGTCATGAGTGCCACACTAGATGCTGGGAAGTTCCAGGTGTACTTTGACAGCTGTCCTCTTCTAACTATTCCTGGACGTACACATCCTGTTGAGATCTTTTACACTCCGGAGCCAGAGCGGGACTACCTTGAGGCGGCAATCCGCACTGTCATCCAGATTCATATGTGTGAGGAAGATGAAGGTGACTGTCTTCTCTTCCTCACCGGTCAAGAGGTAAAGCTCATAATGCTCAGGTTACAGTTGCAGTAGACATTAATTTGAAGCAGCACACCCTCCACTGATTCAAAATGCATGGTTATAATACTTTTTTTTTTCTTTCAGGAAATTGATGAAGCATGCAAACGGATCAAGCGTGAGGTAGATGACCTGGGTCCTGAGGTCGGAGACATCAAAATCATTCCACTGTATTCCACGTTGCCTCCACAGCAGCAACAAAGAATCTTTGAGCCTCCTCCTCCAAGGAAGCCAAATGGTGCAATAGGAAGAAAGGTACAAGTTTGAAATAAAGTCAAGGAGATTAAGGTTTTAAAATGCATTTCCTGTAAATTTGCTGAAAGTATTACATTCGCAGATGGTATTTAAGGCTAGTGGAGAATAATGATGAACAATAACATTCATTTTGTGCATCAGTTTTAAAGTTATTGCAGTTTCATGTCATTTACATAGCTGTCTTTATTATCTCAATAGCCTGTATTGTAAGATGTAGGTTGTTTTTTTTTTGACTGACACTAGGGGGCACTAAAGTATTCCTGAAGTCTGATTCTGGGCCGCAAATTTAACCCTGTGTGTATTACAAATGGAAAGAAAAGAAAATGATTTCTGATAATGCACAGTAGATCAGACCAAGGATAATATATAACAGAAGATAAAAAGACTAATTTAAATAAAAAAATATTCATTCCAAAAAGTAATTTGGCTCCTACAGTAAATTGATAAGACACAGCCAAGTTAAAGTTGGAGCTTATGTCTTTAAGAAAAATGCACATTTAGGCCATTTGTGGCAAAGAAAAAGTGCCAATACTGTGCTGTGGCCTAAATATAATGGATGAGTTTTGCTTTTGTGTGCAGAAACCCCTTTTAAACAAACAGATTCTCACCTATCAGGTTTCAAATATTTTACATCACTTTGCTTCTTCCCTCAGGTTGTGGTGTCGACAAACATCGCTGAGACTTCTCTAACAATTGACGGCGTGGTGTTTGTCATTGACCCTGGATTTGCCAAACAAAAGGTAGACCAAAAGTGACTGACCTGATTGCACTGATTGCTCAGCTTTATGATTAGTTTGGTCTCAAGTGATGTGAAAGTGACTGAAATGTAGATGTTTATGATTTTGTTTGTTTGTTTTTTTCGTCTCGTTGTAGTAATCTATCATGAGAGCTGTTGTACCTAAACATGCTTTGCCACGTGTGTCTAGGTGTACAATCCTCGAATCAGAGTGGAGTCTCTGCTCGTTACAGCCATCAGTAAAGCTTCTGCCCAGCAGAGGGCAGGACGAGCTGGAAGAACACGTCCAGGGAAATGCTTCCGTCTCTACACAGAGAAGGCCTACAAAACAGAGATGCAGGCAAGTGATTTTTTGTTGTTGTTGTTGAGGTTTGGATAAAGGCATAGTAAACTGTGAAGGACCTTGTATGTTATAGTGCAAATGGAGGGGCCTGGACACACAGATTTTCAAATGCACCTGAAATTTTGGTTTGGAGGTTATTGCAAAGAAGTGGCAGGGTGAGTCACAGAAGCCCAAAATGACAACAGCTCATCAAATGAAAGGAAACTTTCTACCGAATACTGAGTTATGCTGGACTAACCTGATTCCTGTAATATTGAAATAAAGTTATATTGTAGTAAACTTTCCTAAATTAGAGGCATGCCATCAGACTGCTGCCTTCATATGGATGCAGCAGTGTCAAGAAGTAAGATTCTATACAGTGTAAATACTGCAGAAGTCACTTCACATTCATGATCATTTGTAGATCACGCGGATTGCTTGAATGGTGATCACTCAAGCACAAAAATTTAAACTCTTTGCTGCCTTCGAAGTGAACAATCTGCCATATAAATTCAGCGTTATGTCTTCTCTACAGTTTGCCCTTGTTCATAGGTCGCTCATGTTGTGTGACAAAGCCTCTCAGACATTATCCTAAGAGCTCTGCCCTTGTTAGCCCCTCATATCCCCTCACTTCACCACATCAGGTTAATCTTTGTGCTGCTCGCTCCTTCTTCAGGATAACAACATTCATTATATTTGACTTTATTATCGTCCCTTTTTAGGATAACACATACCCTGAGATTCTTCGCTCAAACTTGGGATCTGTAGTGCTTCAGCTTAAAAAGCTGGGTATTGATGACCTTGTCCACTTTGACTTCATGGATCCACCTGGTAAGTCAGCCTGCAGTCTTATTGTGAACTGTAAATAGTCCTTTTATGCTAGTTAGCTATGGCTAGCTGACCTCACTGTCTCTCCTCCATGCAGCTCCTGAGACGTTGATGAGGGCCCTTGAGCTGCTTAACTACCTGGCAGCTCTCAACGATGACGGTGACCTGACGGAGCTGGGCTCCATGATGGCAGAATTTCCTCTGGACCCCCAACTGGCAAAGATGGTCATTGCGAGCTGCGAGTTTAACTGCTCCAACGAGATCCTTTCCATTACTGCCATGCTGTCAGGTAATGCCCAGGACTGGGCTGACATCTTACTTGCCTGTTGTAGGCCAAGTCCCTTTGGGTTAACACTTCTGATTACAGGTAGTGTTAAAAATAATCCCAATGTACGTCCAGTTTGTGCACATTTTCTACTCCTCTAAACCAGCCATTCCCAAAGTCAAGAGTGCTGGGACCCATTTAAAACACAGAATATCCCATGGGGCCCACCAAGTCTTATCTATGTCTTGCATAATAAATATACTGAATAATGATGAGATGTATAGAAAGCTTATTAAAGAGGTGCTATTATCCTTTTCCTTATTCTGTCTCATGTATAAAATGTACTGTCAAACTGAGGGATGCTCATATTGAATAGGCTAAAGTTTTAAAAGCAGAGATCCACATTCGTGTGAACAAACCTTGTGAGACACAATCTTGAACTTCAGACTGCTCTAAATGATTTCCTCTTGATTTCTGAGGTTTTTCCCCTACTCCTGGCTTTGTTTGATTTCAATGAGAGCAGATAACGTTAATATGATTATCTAAGCCACGTAGCTCTGGCTGTGAGGACATCAGCCCCCATCAGAATTGAGGGGTAACGAATGAATAATAAACTGACTCATGCAAAGCTGCTCTTGTAGAGACAAAAAAAGAGATCTGGGGGTACACTTACGCCCTTTTTAAGATTTAACAACTAAGCGCTGACTTAATGTTTACGAAGTACTCAGAAAACAAGTGCAGATCGTTTGTAATGCCTTGTCCAGGATTATGACAACTGAACAGGCTGATATTTCAGATGCTTGTCAATACATGACACATTTCATGCCAGTATTAGTCACAACTGATGTTATTTATATTGAATCATATATTCATCAGGGTGGTTTGTGGAGTTTATTTTTGATTTTAGTACAAATAAGGAATTAATGAATCAGTTGGAAAAAGACAATAAAATACTCATATTTCTGTTTTGGTTTTTTTGCCACAGGCATGTCAATACGACTTCATATATTAAGTCTTAACTTTAAATCTCAGTTTTTTGTTTGGGTTTTTTTTTTCTTGCATTTTTGTTAATAGAAAGTAAGTTTTTCATGAGTGCTTCATCATTAAAGAAAGTGGATAGGGCAGGCACCACTTGGACGTTTTTCATATTTATTGAATTTTCTTTTTTGAAGTAACACTTTTAAAATTAATGTTGCACTGTAGAGTAACATGTAGCTCAGATGTGTTTCAGTCTTCCACTTACTAAAAGGCCTAACACTCATGTAGCTAAAGTAAGATCTGTGAGTTTTGGAAAGGTTCAACTTTGTTGGTGTCCCTAACACTCTGCAGCTGTGTGAAAACTCTTGTTTTACAGATGTGGTTAAATGACCCCTCTCTACGAGCTAGTAACCATTACAGTTGGGAATGACCATGAGAACAGACTGCAGCTCCCTCTTATAGAGCTTGTGGTCCTGCCCTGTCCCAAGCAGTGTCGAGTGCCCTAGCATCATAGGCTTTGCTGCATTTTTCTGTGAATGTTTGACTCATCCCTATGGGCGGCTTTGTTGGGGCCCATACCAACCTTGTTTAGTCCCACAGTGTTTTGTCCGTCCTACGGAGGCTAAGAAGGCAGCAGACGAGTCCAAGATGAGGTTTGCTCACATTGACGGAGACCACTTGACGCTGCTCAACGTCTATCACGCCTTCAAACAAAGTGAGCATCAGTCCACGTTTTATTTGGATTTCTGCATGATGAAGTTAAACCTGCATTAATTTGTTTTGTTTTTTTTAATACACACACTTTATGGTCAGCAGAATAAGATGAAAGTGCAACATATGACCTTTTAAAGCTAAAGAAAACGTGCTGAAGAAAGATGTTTATAATGAAGCAGTAGAATGGTTGAATGTTATATGATATGTGAGCATTCGTACAGAAAAATACAGTAGATGAATACAATGAGATTTGTTAAAACAGTCACAGGTGGCTTCTGGATAACCAACCTGAGCAGAGATTTCAAAGACAGCACTGACTCTGCTGACCAGATTTCCTCAGGCAGTTTATTCCAATGCTTCAGGGATGAACTTCTCTGTTACATACAGGCTAGTAAGCAACAGAGAGGTTTGAGGTGTTGTGTGACAAGACTCAAATGTATAACCTATTGAGAGCCACTGAGGTGACAGGAATATGCGTTTTTGTGTCCTCATGCATCATTTCGGTTTAAAATGACTAATTCAGTACATGATTTGTAGACATTTATGCTTGAAAACATGTTTCATCTGACTTATTTTAAAGGTAAAGCGTCATGATCTATTTTTTATTAACAACTTTTTTGGGGATTAGTTCAATTTTGATGATCTAGTTAGCACCTTAGACTTGAATGTCTCTCGTGCCTTTTTCCAGACCATGAGTCTAACCAGTGGTGCTATGACAACTTTGTCAACTACCGCTCGCTGATGTCTGCCGACAATGTGCGGCAGCAGCTGTCCAGGATCATGGACCGCTTCAACTTGCCTCGTCGGAGCACGGAGTTCACAAGCAGAGATTACTACATCAACATCCGACGGGCGCTCTGCACCGGCTTCTTCATGCAGGTGAGCAGACATAATAGATTTGGAGGAGGAGGAGGAAGAAGGAGCTTTTGGATGCTTTGAGGACGGTCTGTTGTTCAGTTTGGAATCAAATGCACATGAGTTTTGTTAAAACCTTTGCAGCCATAAACCGAGACACAGTACAGCAAAAAATGTGTATATTAGGAAAGCTTCGTTTGATTTTGAATGGATCTCAATTATTCTGTTACCCCAATTTTCTAATGATTGATTTATCTTTTCAGCCCAGGTAAAACAGATAATGTGGTCAGTGTTCCTCTCTGGCAGTAAACTGAAGTCTGCTATCAGCCTGTTAGTGGGCTTAGTGTTGAAAAGGATTAACTGAAAAGGATTTTATTGTTATCCTTTTTAAATTATTCTTTTGAACCTCCCTGCAGGTGGCTCATTTGGAGCGCACAGGCCATTACCTCACAGTGAAAGACAACCAAGTGGTCCAGCTGCACCCATCTACAGTCCTGGACCACAAACCAGAGTGGGTGCTCTACAATGAGTTTGTCCTCACCACCAAGAACTACATCCGCACATGCACAGACATCAAGCCAGAGTGGTACGTGTACAGACAATAAGATCTCACTAAAAGCTGTTAATTTAACATGTGTTGCGTTAGCTGAATGACGGGGTCATCCATGTTCTCCTGTCTCTGTTACAGGCTGGTGAAGATTGCACCTCAGTACTACGAAATGAGTAACTTCCCACAATGTGAAGCTAAGCGACAGCTGGAGCGAATCATTGCCAAACTAGAGAGCAAAGAGTATTCCCAGTACTGAACGACAGCCAACAAGTGTCCTGGAAAAACAACTGCTTACTTTAGTTTTAGATCTTTCTCTCATTGTATCTTAATGTTTCAAATTTCACTTTTTGATTATTTTTTAAAAATATTTTCTTCGCCCCCCCCCCATCAATGTTAATTCTGTAACTACGTGTACCGTCAGATAAAATGTCAACAACAGTGGTTAGACCCGGTCGTAATTACTGAAATGGAATAACAAATGTGTTATTTAGATGTGGTTGAATTTTGTTTAGGAAACTGCTGAGTCATAAACGTTTGTGCTTGCTTTGTTTCTTTAAAACAATGAGCTTTGACTTCATTTCTCTGTATAAATTAATTAGTAAAGTCAGTTATCCGAAAGACAGTTTGATCCGTGGTTTTTATGCTTTTGGTTTACTAAATATGGAAATGAATCTTGGGTAAAGTGAATCAGTACTTTAACACCTGCTGTTTAAAAAAGAATGATCTACTTCAGTGCAGCGTTATGTTTATGCATAACATGACTTTCCAATTCTGGGAAAATCCAATAAACGGTTTGCTGGATTTCGACTCACCCACAATATATTTTTTAGGAACAAAAGGAAGGTAAAATGTAACAGATTTAATGAAACTCAGTTTATTGGAAATATAACACTAACAATAATTTATCACCTGGAAATGGTTCTCAAAGTGGACATTAGTAGGACTAAAACAGAAAAATGTAAAAGTTGTGTGCATTTTAATGAAACTGCTGCTTTATGCAATCATAGTAGTAGTAGTCGTAGTGGTAGTAATTAATTGATTTGGTTATTTGAAATCCTTTAAAGTTATGCAGTTTCTAGAGTAAACTGCACTTGAGTTCACAGAATAGACTGCACTTTGGCTGTAGAATATCTGACGGGCCGAACGAGTTCATGTCAGAGATTCTTTACTACTGCTTCTGTTCAATGTCTTCTATGGTCTCTGGCAGGCACCTGTTGCGGGTCTCTGAAAGGGTCCTTGCTACTATTCCCCCAAGTACAGCCACAAAGCAAAAGATGACCTGTGGCAGCTCCGTCCAGACCTCATCCAGTAAGAGGATCATAGGAGCCACAGCTACGCCAAACCGAGCTATGAACGAGTTGTAACCCATACCATTCTGCCTGAAAACATAAACATATTAGTCTTAATCACAGGATCTTGCAGAAGAGGCGATGTCCTGAAGAGTTTATTCAAAAGCAAAAGATTGGAATTAGGCATGTAGAGTTACCTTACTACAGTCGGGTACAGCTCAGAGCTGTATAGCACTAGAGTGGCAAAGGATGCTGAAGAAAACCCTTTTCCAATGATGGCTACCACAGTCGTGGCGACCGGCATTTCTACAAAGAGCATCAGAATCACGATTACCGCCAAATTTGAACACAAACGAAGATAGTGTGTTAGTGTAACGGTGCAAACGGTACAAAAAGGAAAAAAAAGATTTAAAATACTGTGCAACAATATTGAGTGATCCCTCATTTCTTTTTGCTTTTCCATTTTCTTTCGATTTATCACTCCATGAGACGTGTTTTCGGTGCACGATGGCCTCTTGGTATCCAAAGAGGCCATCCAAAACTAAGACCGTTTTGGATGAGGCTTCGGTAGAATGATATAAGTCTTTCAGGTCCTGTAAAAGGTCTTGGATATCTTAAGGACATGACATTCTGTTCTTGTGCTTCTTTTGTCCTCCACTTGTTCAGCTTCCTCAAATTTACTTTTAAGGACCCACTGCACATCATCCTGAGATATGCCAGGTTTTACACTGATTTGGGAGTCATCTTGTTGGGGAAATGATACAATTTAAGGTGTTGTCTTTGGTGTTTTTCATAAAGCCAATTAAAGAAATGGCACAAACAGCATGGGGGGGTTTGTAGTTTATTTCAAAGCTGTAAAACCTACAACATTACCACCATTCCCTAAGTTGGTAGTGACGGCAGTCTCTTCTTGAAAAAGATTTTTTTAAAACAACCCAAATCTTAGATCAAGCCTGTGATCAATAAGTGCCTACCTTTTGGTATCACAATATTGATTCCAAGACAAATGGCAGCCAACAGCAAAGTTCCCACCATAGTGTGTCGCCTGCCTATCTTTTCCAGTAAGTAGAGGACTGCCAGCTTGGCAGGAAGTTCAATTAATGCATAGGTAAACTGAGTGAGATAGATGTTGAGCCCGAAACCTGTGATCTTGAAGCTGATGCCGTAAAATGTAGTTGCAACGCAAAACCTAGGGACGGAGAAGGAAGCAGCTCGTTAGTGAACAATCTGTTGGTTTACAATTTATACACAAGATTCAATACACTGTAAAGCCCTGGGAATGCAGACCATAATATACCAGTACGCAGGGCCAGTTTCCTCATCTCAGGTGTCCGAATCAGGTCGAGGTAAGAGTAGGTTCGATCTCGTTTCTCCATCGTAACAATGGTGGATAGTGTCTGAAAGAATTCAAAGCCATTTGAGGGCAAGCTTCCATTTGCAACAATGCTGTTAAGATCAGAACAAAACCTACGATTACATTTAAATAAGAATACACTGTATTCTTTAGTGCCTTTGTTCACCTTCTTTGTGTGTAATTAGTGCCTATAATAGCACCATAATGAAATCTACTTGGCTCCCTTGACTTAATCATCTGGAGTTTACAAACCTCTGTTTCAAGTGTGTGGATCGACTCTTCTGTCCGATTCATGTTGGCACAGCTTTTCAGATACATCTGAGCTTGCTCCAGCTTTCCATTGGCAATCAGCCACCTAGCTGACTCTGGCATCCACCTAATGTTAGGGGGGAATTATTATTATTATCATTTTTAACCCATATGTAGGCCTATTGCAATGCAGCATTTAAAATAAAAACATCTCAAATATCTGTTCAGATTGAGAGACATAGTGAAGACTTGATAGAAGATTTTGAGCTAATAGTTGACCAATGAAGCTGGTTTTAATAAAACAGATTGCAGAAGCCATGACAACAGACAATGGTTCAAACATGGATGATAATAAGAAGAAACCATACATTCAGAATCTAAATGTCACAGACTATAAAGAATTATGGTTCAGCTAAAAGTTATCAGTTCACTGTCCCTGTGGTCATCACACCGCTTCATTTTAAATTTTTGTCAAGTTTTGTCACAGTTTTCAGGAGGTCAAAACTTCACTTGTGAGGTTTCAGGGAGCTTGACCTTTGACCACCAAGATCTATTCAGTTTATCCTTGAGTCCCAAGTTTTGTAAAGCATCAGATACATAGTCTTTGTATTCCGTTAATTATTCTTCCTTCAAGATCAAGTGTCTACACTTCCTTCGAAGGCCACAATCCCAGAGTTTTGTTAAAATTTCATAACTAATTTCATAACTAATCTATCAGGACAAGGACAAGCAAGGATATGCACGCCATTTTTTGTTTCATATATGCAGTGGCAAGCTAGTGTTTAGTTACGGAGGAATCATCAAATTGTTTTAATGCTTAAATTTTGTAAATTAAGTTTTGTTGTAAAAGGCAGAAATTGGGGTGCTTAAAATTTTACTATTACAACATTAGTATTATGTTATTAAATCGGTGCGCAAAATATTTTTAATCTGTGTTTGTCCTTCAACTGCATGACTAGATCGATGCTGGATGTTAACCAGTCACAGACTTCCAGGTGAAAGCGATTAAAGTGTACTGAAATGAGCCTCTGTTTGATAACATGCCTTAGTCATACCTCCAAGTGAAGATGGCCAAGATTAAAGGTAATGTAACACTGATTATCAGCCTCCTCCAATCATTCACAAAATAGGCAATAAGTGAAAACGCTGTATTTCCAAACGTCCAGGATAAGCTGTCGATCACTCCCACAATCTTCCTGTGTTCAATGTCCACCCACTCCACACCTGAAATAAACAAGCAGTCGATTCATTTCTTAAGTAGCTTAATTAAAGAAAGCCTTTAGTATGATGCTCATCAGCAGCCTTAGAGGGGACACAATTCAAAGAACTTTTACATGAGCTGAAAAAATGTTGTTGCGCGCACACAAGCCAAAAGAGAGTGGGTGCCTCTATCCTCTATAATGCAAAATAATACTGTAATTTGGGAACGCGTTTCTGTCTTTTATGCAAAAAATTTGCAATACAGTGTGCTGTCTCTGCGTCCCCCCACAGAGTTGAAGCTGAACAGGCGTCTGCAGCAGCTCATTTTGAATTTTTAAAAAAATCACTTTTAAATTACATTACTAAGCACACGGCACTGCTGGCACGGTCTCTGCGCACAGAAAATCTGCGTTGCGCACGGAAAAAAAATCTGACCTGAATTGAAATTAAAATTAATGCTTTAACAATTCTGTTTTGCAGTGTTAGTCAATAAGTGACTGGCTGCTCCCGTATGGGATTAGAAGGATGCCACCTTATCCCATAGTCCAGCCAATAATGCGATTCACATTCGTATATACGCAGCTAATCAACGTTATTGACAGGCTATGACAGCGTCTTTATGTGCCGACACCGGTGTTTTAACTAGCAAACCAGCGTGGCTGCTGTGGAGTGAAGCCACGTTAATGACAACTTGTACAACCATTGGAGATGTGAGCAGGACAGACGGAACAATTGACGGAAAAAGTGTGGACTTTATACCAGCTTTTAAATTGTGTTGATAGGCCACGTAAAACCAGAGTTATGATAAAAATATCTGCAATGTTTGGTTTACTTCCTGAATACTATCATTGTTTATATTTACTGTGGGAAGAAACAGTAAAAACAGCGTTTTATAAGGAAAACTAAAACCCCACCCTTTCCCATTGGTGGAAAAATGTACGACCAATCATGATATGGCAATAGTTGTTTAGGAAGGGGGAAGTTTTAGGAGTGACGGCGGTGTTTTGAGATGTGAGAGATTTGCGACGTTTAGCGCAAATCTTGTGTAGTTTGTGTAGTGTAGTCAATAGTTTTGTTGTGTGTGTCAGAACAATCAGGCGACTGCTGAATGTTACCGGTGTTACAGGAGTGATACATCTCCTGTTGTCAGGCCTGCAGGTATCAGGCTCCTTTATCTCATAGTGGACAGAAATTATGTTTTGGAGTGGCACAAATAATTTGTGTGGCATCAAATTTGATGCAGAACAGCTGATTGTTCTGTAAATAGCTTGAAATGTTTATTAAAAAAAAACAAACGCCTTGGCTGCATTTTTAGGTAAACTGCTGCAAAAAATGTTGTTGTTTGCATAACTCAGTTACCTTTTTTGAAGAAGTAACTATATAATTAATTGCCCAACATTGGTCATTATATCCTGTATTTTGCAGACAGAGAGTTACAGGACTCTCTCCCAGACCACAGACTCAGACTCATAATACAAGTCAGAGCTTTATAAACATTTTTTTTTAGAAAGTTGTGTTTTCAAAATTGGAGTTCAAGTTATTTTTACTTCCAATACTTTTAACATACTACACAGATCATGAACAAGATTTCTTTAAAAAAAAAAAAATCATTGTAAGTGGGCTAAAGCAGTTAATTAAAAGTAGTCTAACATAAATGCTGTAATTTGATTATTTTAATAAACCATGTAACTTGGATGGATTTGATGCCGGCGTGACCACAGTGCACACGTCTGCTGTTGCTCACAGTGGTCCGCTCAGGGAGTTTGTGTGTTCGCTCAGACACATGAAAAATTAGAGGGAACATTGCTACTGACTAAACACTGCCTGCCATCATGACCTGTTACGTGTAATCAATGTGTGCAAAGCTCCTCTGTTCTAGAAAAAAAAAATAGATTTAAGATTTTTTTTTGCGATTACATTTCAAGCTTTAGTGTGCTCACAGCAGTCAACATGGCATTGAAATAGTACATATTCATATATTTTCTCCTCTGTGGCTTCTGAAGTGAAGCTGATATAAGAACGGATACAGTGTATGTTTAGATGATGAAATGAAATAATCACTGAGGACTGCTGAAACGATGACGATGCCTGTGATGCAGAAGCCAGTAAGGAACCTCAGGACCGTGAACATCACGTAGGAAGTAGAAAAGGCGCTTGCAACAGCAAACACCATCCCAGACACGTATGATACCAGCAGCATGATCCTTCTGCCATACCTATGGAAAAATCAGAAAGTCTCAATATTTGTTTTGTTTTTTTCAGTAGCTGGAACACTGGAAATCGCTGATACCTGTCACTCAGGCTGCCAAAGGCCATCGCTCCAAACATGACTCCAACAAAGAAGATGGTAGCAGTTGCTTTGTTTTTCCCTCTTCTATCACACACCAAGTCCCACTTGTACAAAGAAAAAAAAAGATGCTATTCTACATTTGGTTGTGGGATTATTTAATAATTAGGAACAAATACATTTTAATTTATTTCACAATAGAAAAAAAAGTACAAAAGAATCACCTCTGAGGTCAGAGTAGACTTGAAAGTAGTGTTATCGTACACCCATCCGTTCTGGCACGACACTGTACGCGCATCAGTGATGTGGGAAGTGTTAAATAGCAGATGATATTGAGGCTCCTGGAACATCTGACAGGAGCTTGGAGTCCCATCCTGCTGAACTGGAATAGTAACAAGAAGCCTCTCTGTCTGGGATAAATTCATAAAAATACCCCCATCATCCAGAGAGCTGATGTCACAGTGATGAGAGGGAACAGCTGCAATGAAATTGTTGAGCATGAAGTGGCAAGGCAGAGTGAAGCGGCCGATGAAACTGATCACAATGATCATTATCTGAAATCTTCCAAATCCGTTAATATCAGCAAGAACATTCTCAAACTTCATTGTGGCCTCCTGCTGTAAGCGAAATGTCTTCCTTTAAGGTTAAAAAGAAAAGGAAAGTCCTCAGTTGCTTGTAGCCTATATCCGAAACTAGCAAATCTTTGATTGATTTGCTTCTGGACTATCTGTAATAAGTCAATGTTTTACCTGCCTTAACAAGTTAACTAATGTTTATCTATGTGACTGTAAATACAAGCTTGCTCTAGTCTACTGCAGGCTCTCCATTGTTGACACAGTCAATAATAAAGAAACTGCAATTCGGTGGAAATTTATGGGCAAACATGGGCAAAAGACAATTTGCATATAGTGTTTTTTGACCACTTTTTATTTATTTCCTTTAAATAATATAACAAAATAGCAAAAGTAGCAATGAAAAAAAAAAAGACTGTTGCTGTTACAAAAATGCAAGACAGGGTTCAATGTCCTATTACAACAGGACATGAGCAAAAAGGATAGGACTGATTAGGACTGATCAGTGCGCTAAGACTAAAGTTCTATGAGGTAATACTGTGATCTGTTGAAGGCACACCAAATAATAGCATATATTTTTTTTAAAACCAAAATGTCACCTAATAAATTACTAACTACACCGTATGGTATGACCAGCTCGTGCTGGCAACATCTGAAACTTTTAAGGTGATTTGAAGTAAATTCAAACTGTAGCAAAATGTGGCAAATGTGGGCCACATACAGGAGCTGCTTGGAAATGGAAACCCATGCCACCAAGCTCCCAGTATGCAGTTTTTGTGCTGATGATAATGCCAGTGGAGGTTTGGAGCTCTGCAGCTACTGAGTCAACCACAGAGTGCAGGTGATTTTTATGGCAACTTGGTGACCCTGCTCTGTAACTTTACATGGTCTGTCACTTTATGGCTGTGAGTTGCTGCAGTTCGTAAACGCTTCCACTTTACAATAATGCCGCTTACAGCTGATCGTGGAAAATCTAGGAGGAAAGACCAAGGTCATCTTTTTAAAAGATCTTTTCAAAAGACACACTTTTGTCCATATATTGAGGAATGAGGAAATTTTAAATCTTGTGTGTTTTTATTATTTAGTGCTGTAGGACTGATGTGTTTGTCTTATATGAAGATCTTTAAGGTTAAAGGGCAGTTTGTCAGAGGAATAGAAATGTGGTTATTCCTATTGTATTTTAAACCACAGGATTCATGGCAGCTATCATGTATCAGTTTGCCTCTGTTTACAGCAAGTTACCACACTCGCTCTTGCACTTATAGGTAGAATTAAATTTATAATAACTGTGGATCTCCTCATTTATCGAGCATAAAATCAACACCTCAAACACAAATATGTCATACAGTATTTGAAATTGGGTTTCAAGATTTATTTAGATTTATTTTTACTAAAGAACACAGACATATGACTCACAAGACAATCAGATTTAGAGCAAAAAAATAAAATAATAACTGAAACTAACAAACCGTGCTTCTTCATTAGCTCAAGTTTCCTAACATACTCAATCTAATGAAAGGACTGAAATATTTGTTTTTTTTAATAAATTTATAGCTACACAGCGGTATGTACTTAGATCACACATGTGAAAGGCACTGCATTTGTACCCTCCGCAACAACAAAGAAGAATTCTACTACAGCTAAATTTGGATATTTCCCCCATGAGGAGGTAAAATGACTTCATATTCAACATGGATTGAACATGTGTAAAAGACACTGTTTTTACATATGTTTAAACTGTTTGCTCCCATCAAGTTGCTGTGGTGATTTAGTGTAGTCCTATGGGAATTTTCATTGCACTGACAAAAACGCACAGACAGGAGATTTCTCATCAGAGGCGGAGACTGATCATCTTCTGAAATACAAAAGACATTTTCATTTTAAAATGTACATAATTTTTAAATACATTTTACAATGTTTATAATATCTCATGTTTGGATGATTTTTCTACATTAAAGCCCAGTACCTTGTCTGTTCCACGTCCTCAATAGTCTCCGGTAAACACGCATTGTACGTCTCAGGGAGCAAAGAAGCTGACAGTCCGGCGCCTAAAGCCACCAGGGAAAAAACAACACATGGCAGATTCACCCACACGTCTTCAAGGAGCATGATCAAGGGGGATACAGCCACACCTACACGGGCCATAAAGGAACAGTATCCCAATCCATTTTGCCTGAATTACAAAAAGAAGAAAAAATAATACAAATGTTGTGCTCTGATTATCAGGCAGCAAAATAAAAGACAATGTGCATTTTACTGACCTCATTACTGTGGGATAAAGCTCCGTTGTGTACAGAAAAACTATTGTAAAAGAGCCCTCTGAAAACATCTTGCCCAAAGCTCCCACAGCTGTCCGAACATTCCCCCTATCTGAAAAGAAAACACTATAATTCACCTTGTGTTCTAGTTTTCTAGTTCTTCTAGTTCTTTTCACTGAATTTATTAGAAAATTAAATACTAGAAACGCATAAGGACATTTAATTTGCAGTTGTTTAAAGCTGCAGCTGATACTGATGCAGTGAACTGAAAGCAGACCTATTAGGATTTTCCTTACTTTTGATGGGAGATACTCAAATTTAACAGCTCATACAGATAATGGGGTCATCACATATTTAACTAATTATAATAAGCTAAAAGCTCAACCATCAGACTAAACACTCAACATCTTAGATGTTTTGTTTCTAATTTATTATGTCAGAGATGGGGGGTAATTACTAATTCAACAATCTACTGTTTAAAGAAAACTGTTTCACTGGAAGAACTACATTGAAGAGGAGCTATCATGGTTTACTTCAGACACTGGATGAACTGGGCTGCGCCAAGACTAGTACAAGGAATTTTTATGAACTAGCAGCTTAAATCATGCAAAACTACTCCAGAACAAGAGTGAATTATGTGTAGTCTTTGTCAGTCTGGTCAAATAATCATGGCTTGGTGCATGTGACAAATAATATAATACTAGAAAGTAAACTAATAAACTAAAATGAATACATCTACACATTTGAATGGATCATATACCTGCATGGATAAACACACTGCTGAATATAAGCAGCCCAGTCAAAATGAGCATCCCGGCTTGATTCCACCTTCGACCTATTTTGTCTACGGTGAAGAAGACGAATCCTTTGGCTGGAATCTCTATGACACCATAGACGAACTGTGTGAGATAAATGTTCACACCAAATCCGCTGATATTCAAGCTGATTCCGTAATAAGCGAAGGCTACTCCAAACCTGCGAGCAAGACCAGACTTTTGTTATTTTAAAGTTAAACAGTTGCCCCAAAGAACAGTAGTTTCTCATTAGCTACCTGGTATCTGACATGGATAATAGTAAAACCATTGTTATCGAAACAGTGTTAGAGTTCAGCAAACATGACGTTGAACAACCTGTTCTTGGCAGTTTATTCTAGTCTAGTCTAGTTAAAAAATTGTTTAGACATGAGATTTGGGCCAATGTTTTCAACGCAATTTTGCCGTTGACCTTTTGAAGGTTGCCTGGATGTCCTTGTTAGACTTTCCAGCAAAAGGTGGAGTAGGTAAGGAGGGGTGGGGGGTGGGGGCACAGTGCTTCTGCCACTGAGCTAACCAACTAGGCTGAGGTTTAATAACTTCAAGAGCTGAATTGTTCAAAAACGAAGACTCCAGAAATAATTTAGATGTAGTGTTGTCGTTGGAATAGATGTTCTCTTTTTTTTTTTTTTTTCTTTTGGAATAGATGTTCTCAATGTAGCTGTCCATCAAATGTCATGAAAAACAGCTAAATTTCCTTAATACAAAATTATGGTGGTGATATTTTTTACTTTTTCTAAATGCACCTCAGAGAAGAAGAAAACAACATCAACATCTGGCCTTCTACAGTTCCGTTTTTGCCATCATAACGGCCAGTGGTTTTAACCTGGGGGATAATGCCACCATTTCAACCAAGTTTACCGGTTGTAGCTAAGAGACACTGGTAAATATGCAAGGCCCACTTGCATTGTTAAGTGGGCCTAACTGGGCATAGTTTTAATTTTTGGACTGAATAAACATACTGGTGCATCCCTATCATGGATATAGACAGCTGTCTCCAAATTTTAAAGGTGGATCTTCTCAGGTTGAAGATCAAATATGCATTTCTCGGTTATTAATAATTATTCAATGAACCTCCCAATCACGGACATGGACACCTTTGTCCACAGTTTTAACCACCAAATATGTACTAATGAGCAAATAGTTTATATACTTATGTATAATGTTTTAAATGTTCAAGATAAATACCACACAATGCCACTAAGTAGAGCACGCCTTCTCATTTTGGGGGTCTTCACGAGGTCCAAATAGGAATACTTTCTGTTTTCATCTTCTACAAGTATTACCGTAGACAGAACCTGTACAGTAAAAAGGAAACTTTATTCAGAGAAAGGTGCTGTGAAGTGTACAGTTCTGTCTTGAAGTTAGCTGATAATGAAAATGTTGTACCTCAGGTTTTAAGTCAGCCATGATGTCCTCTCTGCCGTTAACTGTTGCACATTTACTCAGGTAAAAATGAGCGTCATCCGTTTTTCCATTACTCATCAGCCACCTGGCAGACTCAGGGAGCCACCTATGAGAAAGAAGGGTTGAGAAGGTCTTTTAAATACTTTTAGAAAGACAGGAACTGGTTTTCCCTGCATGAAAACTGAATAATGATATTAATTTGTCTTTACCACCAACAGAGCATAGCTGCAAACAGTGGGGAGATTACAGCAGCAGTCAGGAATCTCCAATCATTGATCAAATAGGCCACTCCAGGTAGAATAACACAACCAACACTCCAGTCCAAGCTCATTAAAACAGCCACTGTAGTCCGATGCCTGATATCCACCCATTCAAGACCTATGTGGAGGAATTTTATGTATTTTTTTAATTAAGAATGACACTGATTGAGATTACTGATAAAAATAAGGATTTTGAGCAAACCACACCTGTATGGGCATCATCTCAAAAAAATTAAATGGTGTCAGTGTGATGTTTCATTTATTTTTTGTTCGATGTGAATGACAGGCAACTCACAGAGGACGAAGGAGTTTATACTAATTCCCGAGAGTCCGAGTCCAGTACAAAATCTCATTGTAGCAAACATTAGGAAATTATAGGACAAAGCGGTCGCTATCCCAAAAACGGAACTTGCCATGTAAGACAACAGAAGTGTTTTTTTCCGGCCAAACCTGTAAAACAAATTATAAAAAAATGACAGTCAAATAATCTACGGAACACTTAATTAAATGAAAAAAAGCCTAGATTACAACTGTTAAGGACACTTTATTTTCTCTTAATTTTTGAAGTTGAATGTTTTTTTGTTTAGCTCACTAAAATAAAAATAAATGTTGGACTTAAAAAATGGAAAAACTAAAGAAAATTCCTGTGCACTTGGAAAAATAACTAAAATAAAATAAAGGAGGGAAGTAAGGAAATAATATTTGTTTCAGTATTTGTTAATTTGGCAAAACCTTTATTACATACCAATGAGGTATTGATGGACATTTTTTATTAAGACTCTGGATGTCTATAAGACTGTGAGTCAACTGCTTTCAAAAAATTGTGTAATTTTAATTGTACTACCTGCAATGGCTATCCTAAATCTTGTCTTTGGCTTATACCAACCATATAGTAATAATTAAAAAGACCAAAACTAAACATTTTCCAACAAGACAAACTAAACTGAAACAAAAAAAATCCTCTGTAGAAACTAACTGAAAATATATTTAATTAAAAACTAAATGTCAAAATGAAATAAAATTAAAGTTAATGAGAAAATTAAAAAAACGTTAAAATAATTCTGGTCCCATTGTCACAGATGTTTAAAAAAAGGCAGACCTAGCCATGCGGTCTGACTTTTCAAACATTTGTGAATGAACGGGGCATTCAGAAGACCTCTTTGATTTTCAAGTGTGATGTAATGGGATGCCACTGTTGCAACAAGTCAGCCGTGAAGTGACCACACACCGCATAAGGTTCCAGAGCACCAAGTGCTGAGGGCCATAGCACATGAAAAAAAGGGACACTATTGATAGAAGAACTGAAGAGCTCCAAACTTTCTCCAGCATCAACCTGGAGCTGGAACTTTACGGCTTTGCTTTTTGGGCAGTTCCTGTATGGGTAATGTTTGGTTGGGCTTAATGCCTTGTCAGTATAGTGTACTTTTACATACGGTAATTGAAATATTTCTTATAAAGAAAAAAGTGAAATCCCTCTGACCTGAAGTATTTCAAAGAAGGTTGTTTTAAATATAAACAGTACTCTAGATAAAGGACCTTAGTTATGTTCTCCACTGTTCTGTCTTTGAGGCCTCTATGGAAGCATCCAAACTCACCTAATAGAGGGGCTTACTCCACCCTACTTGCAAAGTACCTGTGAATGATTACTTTTGGCAATACAACTTTGTTCTTTTCTATCTAGGACTCATTGTAATATTTGGCAATGCACAATACAGACTTGTCACTATAGTTGAACAAGAAAATGTTAAGCATAGTTGATTGTGCTCATTTTAAAGGTGATGACATGGACTCACCTGTCACTAAGGAAGCCAAATATTCCTGATCCTAACATAACCCCCACAAAGAATATGGTGGCGGTGGCTCTGTTCATTTTTCTCTTGTCACAAACCAGATCCCACTATAAAGGGAACAGAGACAAAAGGAAAACATAGGCTAATTCACAACTGGTATTAATTTCCTGCTTGTTAAATGGGAATATTGATCCTCACCTCTGTAGCCAGAGTTGATCTGAAGATGGTGGTGTCATATATCCAACCATTCTGGCATGGCACTGTGGGTATGTGGGTTAAGTTGGAAGAGTTTGACAGCAGTTGGTACTGAGGCTCTTCAAACATCTGACAGGAGCTCAAACTCCCATCCTGCTCAAAAGGAATACTAACATTGAGCCTCTCTTCCAAAGACAAATTCCTGAAAACACCTCCATTATTCTGAGACCTGATGTCACAGTGGTGAGAGGGAATAAATGTAATAAAATTATTCAGCAGGAAGTTAAATGGTAAAGTCAGCCGTGGAATTATTAACAAGAGGAATGTTCTTAGTTGGAATCTTCCAAAGCCATTGATCTCTGCCAGCACATTGTCAAACCTCATCTTGGAAAACAAAAGAGACAAAAACTAGAGAATAACCTGAAGCAAATACCTTCAGGAGCACAAAATATATTTTCATAGTGAGCCACAAGCCGCTTTTATTCCATTAAGTGATCTTGGTTAACGGTCAGCTGATGTTCAATGTGTTCAATGATTTGTTGTTAGGGAGTATGAAAAAAATAAATTGAACTCAGTGAACCGTAGAAGTAAATAAATAATTTTCCAAGAAAGCTGTAACTTTAGTGATAAAGTACCAAGGTCCAAAGTTTAAAGAAATGTGTATTGGCTGAGTTTAATACAAGAAATTTCCAGTGGGGAAAATGTCATTCTATTTTTTCCCTTTTGGTCAATACCTGTAACATCTTTATGTCTGTTGATCCAGCTTTTAAGAACATTTCTATTTTTTAACCAGAATTTAAAGTTAAGAAGTGAATTTGTTTGGGTCAAGGAGAAAAAATTATGTGAGTGGAGCACATTCTTTGCACAATAGCTCTACAATTAGAAACATGCTGCCTCAGAGTGACCCTGAAAAACTAGTTCATACATTTGTTACTTCTAGATGGGACTACTGTAATTTGTTATTATCAGGATGTCTTGATAAACACTTCAGTTGATCCAAACTGAAGGAAGAGTACTGACAGGGGCTAGAAAGAGAAAGCATATTTTTGCTATATTGACTTGAGTCATTGGCTCCCTGTTAAATCCAGAATTGAATTTAAAATCCCCCTCCTCACATACAAGGTCTTGAAGAATCTTGCCCCATCACATCTTAATGATCTCATGGTACTGTTTCACCTCATTAGACTGCAGGCTTGCTTGTGGTTCCTACAGTATTTAAAAGTAGAGTGGGAGGCAGAGCCTTCAGTTTTCAGGCCCCTCTTCTATGGAACCAGCTTCCAGTTTGGATTCGGGAGACAGACACTATCTCTACTTTTAAAATTAGGCTTAAAACTTTCCTTTTTGCTAAAACATATAGTTGGTGCTGGATCAGATGACCCTGGATCCTCCCTTGGTTATGGTGGAATAGGTCTAGGCTTCTTCTTCACTCACCTTTTTTACTGTGTTATATGCCACTCTGCATTTAATCATGAATTATTATTAATCTCTGCCTTCCTCCCACAGCATGCCTTATTTCCTATCTTAATTGACTCGAGTTTTTCCTTCCTACAGTTACCAAATCGCTTGCTCATCAACAGGGGGTCATATGATTATTGGGGGTTTTCTCTCTTTTCTTTGTATTATTGTAGGGTTTTTACCTTACAGTATAAGGTGCCTTGAGGCAACTGTTGTTGTGATTTGGCGCGATATAAATAAAACTATATTGAATTGAATTAACAGACAATGAAACAAAATGAAGCCAACATCCAAGGAAAAGCCTTGAAATGTCCTTCAAGAAGCCTGGAGAACTATTCCTGGAGATTATTGAAAAATATTACAAGAGAGGATGCCTAAGAGACCTCTTAATTTAATGTGAACAGAGATATATGAAACAAAAGCTCATTAATGTTTCAGTCATTTATTGAGACAGTTTAATTACCAACCATAGCAAGGCTAATATTTGTGACTACTATATAATTTTATATCCACAAATCATATTTTTCCTAAATGATATAAAGCCAAACTAGAATTTTCATTTAAAAAAACCCTCAAATCTGCATTATTTAATGCCGTGTATTTTTTTTTAATTTATTTTTTATTAGCTCATATTTTTACAAATTGACAGATACCAGGGCTTGTATATAGCTTTGGGTTTTAAGCTGAATACATACATTCCCTAACCCTTCTAAAATTAGGTCTAAAATTACATTGTGGCTCAAGAGTTGGGAGTTCGCCTTGTAATCGGAAGGTTGCCGGTTTGAGCCCTGGCTTGGACAGTCTCGTCGTTGTGTCCTTGGGCAAGACACTTCACCCGTTGCCTACTGGTGGTGGTCAGAGGGCCCGGTGGCGCCAGTGTCCGGCAGCCTCGCCTCTGTCAGTGCACCCCAGGGTGGCTGTGGCTACAATGTAGCTTGCCATTACCAGTGTGTGAATGTTTGTGTGGATGGGTGGATGACAGGTTGTGTAAAGCGCTTTGGGGTCCTTAGGGACTAGAAAAAGTGCTATACAAATACATTTTACCATTTTACATATATGCTTTTGACAAAACTTGATACAGAGCTGACATTTTGTTTGTTTCCAGCTGCTTGTAGGCCTCTTTCTTCTAGACTGATGAATTATTCAGCAACTCAATCAGTGAAAGTTGCGAAAATGACACTTGCACACATATACAGACATGAAGTCATGTTATTAATTATAATGAGAATGACTGGTTACAATCTAAGGCCAACTGACAATGAATAGTTTGTGATAATGCAAATTACTTGTGACATACAGATCATTCTCAGGCATGTAGGCATTTGTAGCAGTGCACCTATCATGACCTAATATGCTTAAGTGCAGACTTTACCCACCTGGAGAGTCTTCTTCAGTTATGTAAATGACCTGACAAAAAGCTGTATTACGTAGAAACTATAATTCTAACAAGTCTGGTGTAACATATAGCATACAAGTAGAACAGAGTTAAGGTTGCTTTGAAATGTGCTTTATTCTTCTTAGAAATAAACAATGGAAATGTATGCCATTTTTACAAGGTTATTGCATGTATCTAAAAAGTGTGCAAAAAAAATGATGTAACAGCACTGATATAATAAATGAAACTAGACTAGACATGAATTAAAATTACAATGAAATGATGCTGTGTACTAACACATAATTTTATTTCTATTCTTTGTTAGTTTGTTCACATCAACTTATATACTGTTTGTGTATTGAGCTGGATATTGAGATAGCTACTCGACTTCCAAAACCAACACGTTCTCACTCCGAAACCGTAACATTTTACGCTAGGTGACAAATCGTCAACATATTACGTTTTCGGTTACCCACCACGTTCCTAAATGACGACCTCGGAAAAAAATGAGGAAATATGAGAACCGTATGGACTCAATCTACACATGTTCGCTCTTTTTCTTCAAATCGCTTAGAAACACGCTATTTAACATCATTAAAGTCCTGGTTAAGGTCAGGAAAAAGGTTATGGTTAGGGCTAGGGATAAGGTTAGGTTTAGGGCTGGAATACAGGGCTGGAATGTCTATTACCGCGGGAGCGTCATTGCACTGGATTTCGCCCATAACCCGCCGCGTACCATAAGAACGCCGAAGGTCTCCTTTCGCGTTCCTCAGGAACGCCGCGAGACGTGACAAAACGTCGGCATGTTACACCTCGGGAGTGAGAACGGGCTGCCAAAACACACATGACCTGAAAAATGGCCTAAAATTAGAATATATTTAGACAACCAATAAAGCTAAACAGAAGCAAAAACATAATAATAATAATAATAATAATAATAATAATAATAATAATAATAATAATAATAATAGAAAACTAAAAATAATAGTTCTTAATTTAATCAAAGGTGCTTGAAAGGATCATGTAACGATAAACATGCTGCAAAACATGAACATCCCAGTCACCAGGAACAACCCGCCTCGAGTCCATCTTCAACCTATTTTGTCAGTAAGATGGTCAAAAACTGCTGCTCCAACCATGACCCCAATGAAGACAATGGTAGCTGTGTTTTTCTGTTGGTGTTTGTCTTATCACAAACCAGATCCCACCATGAAGGGAGGATGGCCGAAAGAAGAACTTTAGCTGATATAGGACTGGTATTAATTTCCTGCTTTTTAAATGGAAATATTGAATCTCACCTCTGTAGCCAGAGTAGATTTGAAGGTGGTGGAAACCAATAACTTGTGTGCACCTAACAGGCCAAACATTTACTTTATACTGAGGATGGTAGGATGGAAATTTCCTAATTTTTTTAAAAAAAAAAAAGCATGCATGGAAAGTGGAAGTAAATAAAGCATGGAAGTAAATAAACTTAATAAAGTAAAGTAAGAATCACCATCGATTCACTATCAATACCAGCCTATCTTTTCATTTGCTAATGAAATGTGTTGTATACAGTGAAACATGACAAGACTAGAAAGTGTTTTGCTACGAGCTCTCTCATTACAAAAATGAAAAAAGCAAAAACGAAAAAAAAAGTGAATAATAGTGGTGTTAACATTATGTTTATTGACACTCGTTGAGCATTTCAACAATGGTGATCTTTGAAGTTGTAACATGGTAACTTTACTATTTAAAATCAGTTAAGATCCAGACATTATAAGTCTTATTATTGATGACTGTGTTTTTCTTATTGAATCTCCTTCCTTGGTGACTGTCTCCTGCCATATAAATAAGACTTCAGTTAGTCATTTGACCTTACGTGCAGACATCAGGACATAGAATGTAATGTGTATTTTGGACTTTGATAAACAGTAAACTAGTTTACTGGATTATTGTTTCGTGGGGAGTTTCTGTGAATGGTTAATCTTTTAGCTTTAGTTTGGATACTGAATTACATGCTGTGATGCTTTAACACTCTCTTCTCTTTACCTTGGTTTCTCAATATCTTCGATGAACTCTGGCAGTCGGGTGTTTAATGTTTCGGGCAGAAGTGAAGCAACTAAACCAGTTCCAACTGCCACTGCACAGTAAGTGGCTGCAGGGAGGAGATGCCACAGATCTTCCAATAGTACAATGAGTGGAGAAATGGACACGCCCAGTCGTGCCAGAAATGAGGTATAGCCTAAGCCATTTTGTCTAAAAAGATCAAACCACTGAGGTTAATGTAAACCTTTCATGTGAATAATCAAAGCAAGGCAGAAGAACGTTTTTTGTGGACTAACCGAACGACCGTAGGGTAAAGCTCAGTTGTGTAAAGATACATGATAGTGAACGAGGCCTCTGACATAGATTTTCCAAGAACTGCCACAACAGTACGAACAGTCCATTTATCTAAGGAGAACAGGATAGAGAACATTTTCAGGTGAGAGAACACATCCACCAAAGACCAGTCTTTTAATTTCTAAAGATTGATCCTGCTTACCACCAGAAATGAACGCATACATTCATATCAACTCTCGGTGGCAGAAATAAATCACTAAATGTACAAGAAATGTACGAGAAATGACCTTTTGGAACAAAGATGTTGATGAAGAGACAGAGACCAGTTAATAGCATGGAACCCATCTGGCCATGCTTTCTCCCAACTTTCTCCAGGAAGTAATAGACGCCAATCTTCATGGGCATTTCAATGGATGCGAATATGAACTGTGTTAGGTATGGGTTCAGTCCAAATCCTGTGATATTCAGAGTTATTCCATAGTATGTAAATGCAACGCCAAACCTAGAAAAGGGGGAGAACAAACACTTAAACTTAGGCCGATAAATAAAGGGGTAAATACAAATTTCCTCAAAGAAACCCCAAACATGATTGCAACTCTCATTTAAATATCATATCACATGACAGGAGTTTTTACACTGTATGCTAGAACAAAATCAAAAGCTGTGTAAATTTCCCAGTGTCAAAAATGATAGCTATACAAATAACAATTGCTTTATATCCGTGAGATAGCTCAAAGGCTTTAACATCTTTGTCCCAAATACAATTTGGCCCATTTGTCTATTTAATAATCCAGCCATAACAGTCACTTAAGATAGCAAAAATACACACACAAACACACACACACAGAAAAGTCAGTTAACTCTTTTTAAAGTGCTTTTGGTAGAAAATGCACACATATGATGAATATCTGGAAGAAATCAATTTGCCTTTTCCCAAAAAGCTGAACAATCTCCTAACTCCAAACCATTATACCGAAACTTACCATAGCATTCCTGAGTATATAGCAAGTTTTCTAATATTTGGGGTTCTGAAAAGATCTACAAAAGTGTACTTCTTAGCGCCATGTTCAGTTTCTGCACATTCCAGTAATGTCTGTGAGAAAGCCAGGGAAACATAATGTGAATGTTCATTTACAAAGCCCCCTTTTTGTCTTATTTTACAGTAAGACTGTCGGCTAATAAAAAAACCAAAAAAAAACATTTTGAGATGTACCGCTGGTGTGATGGTGGCCATGCACTTGGATCTGTTGTTCATCTTGGCACATTTCATTATGTAATGATGAGCAGCATCTGTCTTTCCTTGAGCTACAAGCCATCTAGCAGACTCTGGAAGCCACCTAAATCAACAAACATGGTGAGTTTAGCATCTGATCAAAATCCAATGAGATTAAGGATACTTTGCAAAGTCAGCAAATAAAATGTAAATACCTCCAAGCAATGATAGACAGAATCAGGGGGGAGGTAACTGCTAGAATCAGCTTCCTCCACTCGTTTACAAAATATGCAGTGCCAACCAGGATCCAATTCCCAATTGTCCAATCCAGGCTTATGATCACACCAGAGAAAGTCCTGTGTTCAATGCTAAACCATTCAACATCTGCAGAAACATTAGCACAGGTATTAAAAAAAAAGAAAAAATAATAAAAAGAAATTGTGCAAATTCTTGAAAGAGAAACAGAATATGCCTGTAAACATGAACCAGGCTATAATGTCTCAGTCATAGGTTAGCACAGTTTTAACAATATCCTGCTTACTCAAAACAATGGCCATGATGCTTATTCCTGCGAGTGACATGCCCGTAAAAAATCTCAAGATGACAAACATTACATACGAGGTGGAGAATGCACTCAGCACTGCAAATATCAAGGATGACAGATAAGACACGAGCAGAAGAGGACGTCGCCCAAACCTGGTCATGAACAGAAAAAGCATGAAGTAATGACTGTGCTCACAGCTGTGGGGTAAACCTCTCACATGTCTATATTTTAGTGCTGTCAGTGTTAATCTCGTTAAAATGATGTTAGCGCCATAACTGCATTAACGCGGCAAATCTCCTTTAGTGAGTTAGCGCGGATCGCCCCGTGCGTGGGGCAGCACGGGGCGAGCCCCGTTAACGCTGACAGCACTAATATATTTATAATTTGCAAGATGGTTTTATTTTGCAACACTTCAACATCTCTCTTATTGATCTTATTGTTATTTTATTTTCAGTTATATACATATATATATATATGTCTGTATCCAAGTTGGCATTGGTAATGGTACTGGTAGAGACTGAAACAAGTCAGACCTGGAAAATAAAAATAAAATAATACATTTCTGGTCATTTTGTTGGATTTACTAGTACATTAAAAAAAAACTGGAATATTATGGAATATAATTTCATTTAAAGCAGTAAAATTTTTGAATTAAATCAACCATGTTCTATATCCATTACAGGTGATGTGAAATATTTCAAGTCTTCCTCTTTTCTTTCTTTATTTTTTTTTATGTGTGATATTATCAGTGTTGGGAAGGTTACTTTTAAAATGTATTCCACTACAGATTACAGAATACATGCCCCAAAATGTATTTTGTAATGTATTCCATTACGTTATTCAATGAGAGTAACTTATTCTGAATACTTTGGATGACTTAATATATTATCATGCTTTTTACAACTACACGAATGTACTATTGCTGTGTGATTTATTGCTTTTACTGAAGGTTATTCGTCATAGCAATGCCAACTAGATTTTTAAATCTTAATATAAAATGAGTAACAGGGTTGATATTAGGTAAGGCTGCACTTTTTTCAGTGATCTCATATAGAAAACTATTCGGCGCGTATATAAAACAGGTCCACAGTGTTGGGGAGTAATGGAATACATGTACCGCAGTTACATATTTAAAATACAAAATAGGAGTAACTGTATTCCGTTACAGTTACCGTTTAAAACGGTGGTATTCAGAATACAGTTACTTTGTTGAAATAAAGGGATTACACGGCGGTATTTTCCTGTTTCATATGTTAGGCTATGCTCTCTCTATTTTTGGTAATTCCACGCCGGTGGAAACCCAAACAAAACACGCATTAAGAGGCTCAAATGCCTGTGTCTCAATCTCGCGTCTCATAATGACGTGAAGAAATATTTTTTAAAATGATTTAATATGAAGGCAATAGGCAGAGTGTTACAGGCATCGGCCTAAAGAATGTAGCCTCATGGGCAGTGTAGTCCGTGCTGCAGGGAGAATGGACTGCCATACCCGTTATGTGTCTGTGAGCGTGAGGAGGGAGAAAAAGGAAAAGTACGAGCTGTCATCGAGCAGAAACAGGAGCTGGAAGCATGTAAATATAATAATAACCTCTGCAGCCAAGAAGAGTGCCTGACGAGCCCAGTTGTAAGTATGCTATTAAGACTCGACTGTACACTGTGTTCGTGTTTTCCTCTGAAACAACAAGTTCCGCTGGAGTCTTTCAACGCCTCTCTCTGTCTCTCGCTAGCAAAGTTGACCCAGACAACAAAGTAAAGCTAGTTTTCGGCTACGAGCCCAACACGGAACCCGATGTATTAGCCAGAGGTCCCTTTACGGTTTTACGCCTCTACGGTGCCTTAATCATCAAAATTATCACAAAAAATGATTTAAAATATTTCACAATGTAGAGTGTATATGAGAAGAACTAGTATTTTTGACCATTTAACCCTTACCTGTCACTGAGAAACCCAAAAACTGGGGCTCCAACCATAATACCAATAAAGAAAATGGTTGCAGTTGCCTTGTTCATACCTTTTCTGCTGCACACGAGATCCCACTGCAAATAATCGTTAAAATATTACAATATGTGATTTTACAGTTGCATCTTCTGGAAAGTAAACAATAATTAAATGAATGATGCCTGGGAAATTACATTTAGCTAGTTGGATTATTTTCTGTAGATAATAAAATGGATAGAAAATTATATCCTTAATGTTAGCAAAAGAAAATTTGTTCTTTGAAAAAAATCCAAATGACTGTGTAAAATGTCTCTGTTCAACATAACTAATTCTCACTTACCTCTGTTGCCAAAGTAGACTTGAAGGTGCTTTTGTCATATACCCATCCATTTTGACACTGAACAGTAAATGAGCCTTTGCTGCTGTTTGAGCCTAACAGATATTCATAATGGGGCTCTGAAAACATCTGACAGGAGCTTGGAGTCCCATCCCACTCTGCTGGAATACCAACGGCTAATTTCTGATCTAAAGTTAAATTTCCAAAGACAGCTCCAGTATCCAAAGCATCGATGTTGCAGTGATGCGAAGGAACAGCTGCCATGAAAATGTTCAGCAGAAAGTGACATGGCAAAGTAATTCGAGACAGGATCTGAATCAGGACTAGAGCAATTTGGAATTTTCCAAATCCATTAATTTCTGCAAGAATGCTGTCAAATTTCATTTTGCTGTGCTTCCTGTATCTCCGGGAGGACAAATGCTCTAAAAGTCAAGTGCAGTAGAGTATCACTCACTATAAAGGACACATTCACCAGCACAATGTTAATAATTGAAATGAATACCAAAAGCATGTATTAATAATGTAACTTAACTGTACCCAGTACGATACAGTTACTCAATCAAACACTGGCTTTGCTTTGATTAGTTATAAGGCTGATATGTTTATTCAAATAATAGTCAGGATTTATAATTGAAAATTTCTAAAATTGATCTCAGTTCTCCAGAAAGCACTCTTATCCCACAATGCAGCTGCAGTGCAATATGCAAAGGAATCAGATGGTTTTGTAATGTTTTATTTTACAACTGTAGTAAGTTCTAAGACATCAGCTCTGGCAGGGCATAAATTTAATAACAAAGACATCACACCCACAGGCAACTTAATATTTTAGCACCGTATCATGTACACAGCCCAGAGTAATACAGTCACACAGGATTTCTTCATGTAGCAACTGCACCAAGATAAAAACAGCCACAAAGATGAGATCAACTATAGGAAGATTAAACCGATCTGCTACAATCTGCACAATAAAAACTTGAATGAGAACATAACAAATAAAAGCATTTCTGAAAATTTGGCAGCCAAAAGCAAGAACTCCCTTTACACCAGAACCAACATAATTACAACATTTTTCAATACAACACCTGAAGACCATTGCCACACACCTGCTGCTGATCAGGTTTGTTGGGGGAGCTATTTAAGGAAGACACGGCATGGGAGTCAGGGGAACACATGGGGATTGTTTGTGTGAATATTTACTGCACTGTAAATAAATGCACTGTTCACCACACGGAGTCCAGCATTTAGGTCCTCCTTTCCCCACATCCCCACGGTCTGCCAGCGCTAACAGTGACACCAAGTGACACATAAGACTTCAGTGTTTGTGTTTTAATGGAGACAAGAAACAAAGAGTATGCTGAGTAGCACAAAAATGAACCATTAGTGAGTGTGACACACTAGGAAAACTTTTTTTTTTTTATAAATTTTCCTCTACATACCATATTTTAAAAGAGGGTTCAACAAAATTATTGTATTAACTGCTTAGAAATTACTGACAGTTTTATAATTTTATAACAGCTCATTTTAAGAGATTCAGAAGTAATTATACAACTGACTGACAAACAACTGACTGTTCTACATTAAACCACCAGAATTAAAGATCAGGCTCTGATTCCAGGTGAAGTGCTGAATCTGCATGAAATACCTTTATACTGGAATTCTCAGTATGAGGTCCAAAGAGACGTTTCAAATGAAAGCTTTTCTTTAGCTGCTGGCTAAAGAAAAACAAAATAAACCTATTAAAGTGACAGCAAAAACTTTAGGAAGGGCCAAATCAACAGTCTGGTCTATTCTATAAAAGAATGAATGTACTGACAAGCTTATCAACACCAAAAGAAGCCCACAGAAGACTATCAAAGTACATAATTGTCACGGCTGGGGCAGCAGTCGTGTAGTGGAATGAAAAGGACCCAAAATGCAGGCAACTGACTGATGAAGAGTGTGACGTTTATTTACAAGGTGGGATAGTGGCAAGCAAGCAGTGAGGCATGACAAATAACTGAAGAAACCTAAACTGGGAGAACTAAATAACAAACCTGAGAGCATACAAAAGGGGTGCGGAGCAGAGAGCCGCAGAGACAGGAACGAAACACCATAGAACGCAGACGAGCCGACAATGAACACAGACCGACACCCACTATACACACACACACACACACACACGGTAATCTGGTAATCACACACAGGAAGGAAGAACAGCTGATCCGAATACACATGATGACTGGAGGACACAAGCTGAACACAATGACAACAGACAGAGACCTTCAGAATAAAACAGGAAATCTAGAACACGAACCGGACACAAGGGGGGAGGACACAGAATACCAAAATCAGAATAACTAGAACAGAGGAAAATAATCATCCATCTTCATCCGCTTTATCCGGGGCCGGGTCGCGGGGGCAGCAGCCTAAGCAAAGAGGCCCAGACCTCCCTCTCCCCAGCCACCTCCTCCAGCTCATCCGGGGGAACACCAAGGCGTTCCCAGGCCAGCCGAGAGATATAATCTCTCCAGCGTGTCCTGGGTCTGCCCCGGGGCCTCCTCCCGGTGGGACATGCCTGGAACACCTCACCCAGGAGGCGCCCAGGGGGCATCCTTGTCAGATGCCCAAACCACCTCAGCTGGCTCCTTTCGACGTGGAGCAGCAGCGGCTCTACTCTGAGCCCCTCCCGGATGGCCGAACTTCTCACCCTATCTCTAAGGGAGATGCCAGCCACCCTTCGGAGGAAGCTCATTTCCGCCGCTTGTATCCGCGATCTCGTCCTTTCGGTCACTACCCACAGCTCGTGGCCATAGGTGAGGGTAGGGACGTAGATCGACCGGTAAATTGAGAGCTTCGCTTTTACACTCAGCTCCCTCTTCACCACGACGGACCAGTGCAGCGTCTGCATTACTGCAGCTGCAACCCCAATCCGTCTGTCGATCTCCGGCTCCCTTCTCCCATCACTCGCGAACAAGACCCCGAGATACTTAAACTCCTCCACTTGGGGCAAGACCTCATCCCCGACCCGGAGTGGGCACTCCACCCTTTTCCGGCTGAGAACCATGGCCTCAGATTTGGAGGTGCTGATCCTCATTCCCGCTGCTTCACACTCGGCTGCGAACCGCTCCAGTGCGAGCTGGAGGCCCTCACCCGATGAAGCCAACAGAACCACATCATCCGCAAAAATCAGAGATGAGATCCTGAGGCCACCAAAGCGAAAGCCCTCCGCCACTTGGCTGCGCCTAGAAATCCTGTCCATAAAAATTATGAACAGAACCGGTGACAAAGGGCAGCCCTGGCGGAGCCCATCACCCACCGGGAACGAGTCCGACTTATTGCCGGCAATGCGAACCAAGCTCTTGCAACGGTTGTATAGGGATCGAATGGCCCGTAGCAATGGGCCAGACACCCCATACTCCCGCAACACCTCCCACAGGACACCCCGAGGGACACGGTCGAATGCCTTCTCCAAGTCCACAAAACACATGTAGTATGGTTGGGCAAACTCCCATGCACCCTCAAGTATCCTCGAGAGGATGAAGAGCTGGTCCAGTGTTCCGCGACCAGGACGAAAACCGCATTGTTCCTCCTGCATCAGAGGTTCGACTAGCGGACGAACTCTCCTTTCCAGCACCCTGGCATAGACTTTCCCGGGGAGGCTGAGGAGTGTGATCCCCCTGTAGTTGGAACACACCCTCCGGTCCCCCTTCTTAAAGATGGGGACCACCACCCCGGTCTGCCAATCCACGGGTACTGCCCCTGATCTCCACGCAACATTGCAGAGGCGTGTCAACCAGGACAGCCCTACAACGTCCAGAGCCTTCAGGAACTCGGGGCGGACCTCATCAACACCAGGGGCTCTGCCACCAAGGAGTTGTTTAACTGCCTCAGTGACCTCGCCCCCGGAAATTGGCGAGTCATTCCCCTCATCCCCAGACTCTGCTTCCTCCTCGGAAGACGCGTCAGTGGGATTAAGGAGGTCCTCGAAGTGTTCCTTCCACCGCCTGACAATTTTCTCAGTCGACGTCAGCAGCGCTCCGCCAGCACTATACACAGTGCAGGTAGAGCACCGCTTTCCCCTCCTGAGACGCCTGACGGTTTGCCAGAACCTCTTCGAGGCAGTCCGAAAGTCTTTTTCCATGGCCTCTCCGAACTCCTCCCACACCCGAGTTTTTGCTTCAGCCACTGCCCGAGCCGCATTCCGCTTGGCCTGTCGATACCTGTCGGCTGCCTCCGGAGTCCCACAGGCTAACCAAGCCCGATAGGACTCCTTCTTCAGCCTGGTGGCTCCCTTCACCTCTGGTGTCCACCATTTGGTTCGGGGATTACCACCACGGCAGGCACCAACCACCTTGCGGCCGCAGCTCAATGCAGCAGCTTCGGCAATGGAGGCGCTGAACATGGTCCATTCGGACTCAATGTCCCCCGCCTCCCTCGGAATGCTGTTGAAGCTCTGCCGGAGGTGTGCGTTGAAGATCTCGCAGACTGGGGCCTCTGCTAGTCGTTCCCAGCACACCCTCACTACGCGTTTAGGTGCACCAGGTCTGTCCAGCGTCCTCCCCCGCCACCTGATCCAACTCACCACCAGGTGGTGATCAGTTGACAGCTCAGCCCCTCTCTTTACCCGAGTGTCCAGAACATATGGTCGCAGGTCTGGTGATACGATTACAAAATCGATCATCGACCTACGGCCTAGAGCGTCCTGGTGCCACGTGCACTTATGGACACTCTTATGTTCGAACAAGGTGTTCGTTATGGCCAAACTGTGATTAGCACAGAAGTCCAATAACAAAGCACCGCTCGGGTTCAGATCAGGGAGGCCGTTCCTCCCAATCACGCCCCTCCAGGTCTCGCTGTCGTTACCCACGTGAGCATTGAAGTCTCCCAGCAGGACAACAGAGTCTCCAGGTGGAGCACCTTCCAGCACCCCCCCCAGGGACTCTAAGAAGGCTGGGTACTCCGAACTGCCACTCGGCGCATAAGCGCAGATGACAGTCAGGACCCGTTCCCCGACCCTAAGGCGCAGGGAACAAACCCTCTCGTCCACCGGGAAAAACCCCAACGTACCGGCAGCAAGCCGAGGGGATATTAGAATACCCACCCCAGCCCGCCGCCTCTCACCAGGGGCAACTCCAGACTGAGACAGAGTCCAGCCCCTCTCCAGGAGACTGGTTCCAGAGCCCAAGCCGTGCGTAGAGGTGAGCCCGACTATATCTAGCCGGTACCTCTCAACCTCACACACTAACTCAGGCTCCTTCCCCACCAGAGAGGTGACATTCCATGTCCCTATTGCCAGTCTTGGCAGCCGGGGGTCAGTCCGCCAGGGCCTCCGCTCCTGGCCGCCACCCGGCACACAATGCACCCGACCCCTATGGCGCCTCCTGCGGGTGGTGGGCCTGCGGGAGGATGGGCCCATGTCTCCTCTTCGGGCTGTGCCCGGCCGGGCCCCATGGACTAAGGCCCGGCCACCAGACGCTCGCCCTCGGGCACCCTCCCCGGGCCTGGCTCCAGGGCGGGGCCCCGGTAACCCTATCCCGGGCAGGGTAAACTGTTCCCTCGGTGTTTTTTTCATAAGGGTCTTTTGAATCGCTCTTTGTCTGGTCCCTCACCCAAAATAATCATAAAACACAAAACGCTGGGTCAACGACCCAACACCATGACAATAATAAGGACAGATTTATTTCCAGAATTAGGAAGAAAAAAGCTTCACAACATCTAAACATGTCAAGGACAATCTCAAGGAAGTAGGTGTGTCATTGCTAAAGTTAATGCTAATGATGGGAAGAAAAAATACAAAGGAGCACAAAATATGCAACATCATCATGGTCAAACATGGTGGGGGCAATGGGCAATGGGTCACATGATGATGTTACTGCTGATAGAAGTAGCAGGAATAATGGTGACGCGTGCAGGGATATACTTTCTGATCATATTCAGCCAAATGCTGCAAAACTGCTTGGACAGTGCTTCACTGTGCAAATGGACAATCACCCAGAGCAAACTGCAAAAGCAACTTAAGAGTTTCTCAAGGCAAAGGCATGGGATACTCTTCAATGACCAAGTTACTCATGTGATATCAGTCCAACAGAGGATGTGTTTCAGTTATTAAATACAAAACTGTGGGCAGAAAAGCCCACAAACAACTGTAAAGAATTTTCAGTATCCAAGTAATTTATATTACAGTAGTTTGTCCAATTTGTTTGAGTCTCCCAAAATGGGGACTGCATATAAAAATGTCGGTAACCCCTTTTCCTGCTGCCCCATATTTTTTTAATTATTTTTTTTTTAGAAAGAAGAGGCTTTCTCCTGGCCCTTCCAAAACATTTAACATGATAACTTCACAGGGCTGCATAGTTTTGTGTTAAAACTCTTTCCCCCCCACCTGACAGTATATATGGAGAAACTGTGACATGACTGTATAAATAAACAAAAAACAAGCACAAAAAAGATACTGTGATACCTGATTTGCTTTCCAACAGAGTTTAAGATCTTAATATGTTTTTTTTACTCCTAATAATAAACCTTGTTTTCTTAAAGATTAACCGAGTGATGCGTTATCCCTTTTTACTTTACTTCAGCAAACCACACTTTCAAAACCAGATTGAATTCCATTTACGGTCATCCCCTCAAAGAGAACAGCAGTCTTACATAACCGGTTTACCATTCTGCTGGTTTAAGCAAGTTTCCTCCAAATTATTTCATTATATTAACCCTAATTAAAGGTACATTATGATGAGCAAATCACCATAAAGCTATAGGTATTTTAAAACACTATGTAGTATATATCTGCTCGAATCTGAATATAAGAGTCTGTTACTATTATTGCAGTTAGTTTCTTTCAAATGGTGAATTATTTTATTATATAATTAATCAAAACCAAACACAGATACTAAATTCAAAGCTTGTTTCAAATAATCTAAAAATATTTTGAAGCTTCTCAATTGACATGTTCATTATGTCAACTCACTGCCCCTGCATCAACTGAACTGTGTAGGTGGCACATGGGGATGGGTTAGGAACACCTCTTCTTCTCCCTCTTTAAATACGGCTGCATACATGAATGACCAAGGCTACATATGAGCAGTTAGTGGGATAACACTCAGGATCATTTTTGTTTTAACAGACAGGATGTGAAGATGCCTGTGCTGGATATCAAGTGCAGAGATGTATAATGTAAGTACCTGATGTTTGGAAAATTATTTTGTTTTAGGGTCTCTTACAGATGTTTAACTCTTACTGATTTGATTTCATTAATTTCATTTTTAGCTTTGACTTTAATTAACATCTCTATTGATAACAATACAAAAAGTGTAATTTATTATCATGTCATGAAGTGTTTTACCCTTTGCTTGAATTTCTGTGCTTTTCTGCACCAGAAACTGCTCGAGAAACCTAGTTTCCTAAATGACATGAGTTTAAAATATATATGTGACTTAATAAATATATATTTTCACGTTGATTTTGATTTTTGTGGGTTCTGTGGGTTTGTTCTGTCACGTGGCCACTGAAATGCGCAATAAAACTTTGTGTGCAGAGACTGCTGAAAATGTGTCCACATGTTTCTTATGGTTGAGCTTACACTGTCTAATTATGTAAGAACATGGAAACATCTAATCCGCTAGAGCTCAGTCCTCATGGGGGTTGCCCTTCAGAACAAGAGTTCACTCCTTTGTCAAGGATGCTGACTCTCTGTTTCCATGGCAATAAGTCAACAGACTGAGGTTACTGCCATACTTGGAAAAAGAAACCCCTGCTGCAGCACAGTCAGATTTGCTGGTGGTAGAGTGGAACCAAGTGTGAAGATAAGCCGGTGGCATGCGACAGTGTTTGTACAAAACGTGGCTAGTGTGCAAGAGGTCTTTCGGTTTTAGTAATCCCACAGCTGCAATAGTGGTCAGAGGTACATCCACTCATTATGAGCATGAATGTTGTAATAATTTGGGGCTTTTAATGATTTCTTGCTCGATATTTGATCAGTCGTATTTGTAGAGCCAGCTTTCAATCATGGACAAGAAAGAGAGTTTAAAGTGGGAAATTGCAAGTATTTATTCTTCATTGTTTCATCCACTTATGAAACAATGCACCATTACCACAGGCCGCGAAACAGTCCCAGAGCTTGATGCTACCACCACCATGCCTGAAAGCTCGTACAGTGTTCTTAGGTTTGAAAGCCTCACCGTTACTCCTCCAATTATTCCTCCTGTCAGTGTGAACAAATAGCTCAATCTTTGTCTCACTGGATCATAAAGCTTTTCTCCAGAAGGCCTCTGGCTCATCCAGGTGGGCAGCTAAAATAAATCTAAGTTGAGATTGAAGGTGTTGATTTTGGAACAGGGGGTGTTTCTTGGTTGGCACACTCTCAGTCCATGGCGATGTAAAACATGTGAACAGTGACACTGGTGTTCCAGCAGTTTCCAGTTCATGGCGCACTTGAGTCTTGGTTGTTGCTAGGTTTTTCCTGAACATCCGAATCAATTCCATCTCATCTGATGGTGACAGTTAGGGTCCTCTTAGAGAAGCTGGAAAAGTGTAGACACATCTGAATAATTGGTACTAATGTACAACTGTTTGAAGTAAATGTAAAGCTAAAATCCCTTCTTAGACCTTCACTGAATTCCTGCTTGCAGCTTTTATGCTGGCAAAGAGAAACTACAAGTTGTCATCAATCTTGATGACTGCTGAGAATTTAGGAAGCCTTGGTCATGTCAAGGTTAAAGCAGATTTAAATGAGTATATATATATTTGAGCCTGTATGAATTGGAGAAAAAAAATAATAAATTCAAGCTTGTGCACCCAATTTTTGTTTTTTAAATAATTGCTTTAAACTTACAAAGTAAGTAAGTTTAAAGTTTAACCTCTTAAGCCCCAAGCCTACCTGATCTCCTGCTTTTTGCCCCCGTATCAGGGGGCGTTGGGGCTTAAGAGGTTAAGTAAGTTTAAAGCAATGATTAGTGTATGTGTACTGTATCTGAGAACTAAACTAAACTCTGATAGAACCAGTTGTGGATGGATGGATGGTGCAGTTCCATCCATCTGTCTGTCCATTTTCTGCTTCAGGTCTGAGTCATGGAGGCGGCTGTTTAAACAGAGATACCCAGACCTCCCTTCTCCATAGCCACCTCCCTTAGCTGATCGAGTCGGTCACAGAGGTGTTCCCAAGCCATTTGGGAAACATAATTTCCAGCATGTTTTGGGGCCTCCTCCAGAATTTCCATTTGCACTTACTAGCAACCACAAGCAATAAAATGTTATAGTAAACAGAAGAAACGATAAAGGTCCCCCCTAACATGTGCAAATACCCAAGAAAAAGTAATAATTAATGACAGGAGTGAATCGTCAATTTTCAGCTTGTATTGTCTTCATAGCAGAGGGTGTACCTAAAATATGTCTAAAGCAATTCAAAGCTAATCAACTGAAAAATCAAAAGATATGATCTTTGTCACATCACTGTAAAAATTAGCTAAAGTTTAAACACTGTATGCAAACACAATTCAAACACAGCTGCAGGTTAATGTCATTGTCATGATCATATCAGGTAATAGACTTACCTGGCCTCTTAGCCAGCTCCAAAAGACTTTGAGTCGGACATTTAATATGTTTTGATACTGATGTTTTTTTAGTTATGACTTGATCATTTCACAGCTGCTATCAAACCAAAATATACATTTATTTAAAATCAAAAGTGTAGAGTAGTATTTGAAAAACAAACAAGCAAAGAACCCACAAAACCAAAAAAGATTAAAGAGTTAATTCTTTTTGGAGACTATATAATTTTTTTCTCTGGTGTCATCCTTGGGTCATTATGGTAATATTAACTGACTGATGTAACATTTACTGACCTTATCCTCCTGGGAGAACCTTCTCTTGTACTAAGCAAGACATTTATCTCCTCTAACACCATATTTTAATAAAGGCAAAAACTCTGGTTTTCCCAGTCCACGTAAATGTACATAAACAAAGTGGTACTCTATAGAAAGAGCGTGCTTCTAAGACCTATTAGGAGGTGTATGTCTTTGCTTGCTTTTTAGAAAATATGGCTTCAACAAAACATGTCTTTGGTTTTCATATAAACTTTTCCTGTGTATAAGAGAAAGTTGGGTTCCTTATAGTGACATATATGGTAACGAGATTATTATAGATGAACCTGGGTGTTTTTTGTTTGTTTGTTTTAGATGAACACTCCACTTACTGTATGCATAGTGTACAGCGTGGGACTACACAGTGTGAAGTTTCTACAGCTTGTACTGACTTTAATTTGAATAAACAAAGGCTTATTGAAGAGTATGGATGTTGAGTCACAGTGTTAGAGTGCCACCTCTTGGTGAATGTCAGGAAATGTTTTAATTTACAATAAAAGATTTATATTGTCAGTAAAAACTATTTTTAGTGCTCCCTCCTGCTCTACAAACAGCTCTCCCCCTGTCTGAGCCCTGCTCTGACTGTCTTTTACAGCTGTTTTGAAAAGGACAGATTTTTCTTCATAGTCATTTTCTCAGTTGTGATATAACAACTGATTACCAAAAAACAAGCTAACAAACAAACAAAAAAAGCATGTGACAAAATAAACAATGTCTTTGAAGGAAGGGAAGGAGGACTGGTGTCTTGGATTTAGTTCTTACATGGAGAGGCTGACAGAGATTTTGGTTGTTGTGACAGATGACGGCAGCGGAGGGAAAAGACATCTCTGTATAAACACAAGTTCGGAAAACAGCCACCAATTGTTTTGCTTATGCTCTTGGATGTGAATGCTGTTTCCCTCATGATAATACATACCATTCCATTTACAGCAATGGCAGCCCTGTTGAAACTGCCAAAGCAGAGCTGCACTTCCTATTGGGGATAGGAATAATTTAGGAAATAACATGGTAACCACTAATGTCACAAACGTCACTGAATGCTAAAAATCTCTTGAGCTGAACAGAAAACATGAATTGTAGCCAATGGTGGACCTTCAGGGGCATGCTATATAGTTATATGTGTGCTGAAATAGTTTGTTATATTGAGATATATATACCTAAAGGGAAAAGATTAATTAGCCTTAAGTTGTTTGTCCTTCTCTTAATGAAGGTATTGCTGGTGAAACCCGGGATATTGTGAAACACTACTAGAGATGGAACCAGAAACGGAAGACCAAGAGCAGAGTGGTAACTTGGCCCCCTGGTCAGGTTCAGATGGGTCCCAGGAGATTTATGTGTCTGGGTCTGTGATAGAGTCCCACAATGAAGATGAAGTCAGCGAAGCAGAGTACCCGTTAGAGCCAGAAAGTACTTATATCTCCAAGTATGACCCTGACTCCCCAGAACACCTTCAAGAATGGGAATCTGCAGGTGAGCAACAGTCCCCGCCTGAACTTAGTGGAAGTGAAGAAGAAGTTTCATATCAGGAAGAGGATGACATCTACCTTAGTGAGTCGAGAGAGTCTCCTCACATCCAAACGTCACAAACATCCCTGCATCCAGAGTGCACAGACTCAGAGGATCATGCTGGCAAGATATCACGGCCACATTCCCAGTCTTCTTTCTCCTCTCTTGGCTGTGCTGCTGATATGATCATGGCCTTGACCCTGACCACAGGACAGCCCACGGGAGCCAGTAATAGAAAAGGCCCAGAGACTGGAAACAGCAAGCTTGAATCTTCAGAGGAAGGAGGGAGCAGTGAAGCACCTCCTGCTTCTGTCTCCTTTGGAATTTCAGATGAGGGTGCTGAGCAGGCAGAGAAGTGGAACTCGGAGTCTGACACAGATCTGTGCAGACCAGACAGGCAGAGGGCAAGGTACACACGTAAGTATTGATCTTCTACCCTCCTTTTATGTGTCAGTCAAGGTAGTACTGCAAACTGCACAGCAGCAGAAAAGTTGTTTTTTTCTAAGATTTAAAATGATTTAACAAGATTTGTGAACAGTTAAGATATTATTTGGTTACTTTAAATTCAGCCAGCTGAGGCACACATTAAAGTCAGTGAATAAAGTTTTTAAAAAGTTACTTTGGCTGTATTTACTGTAGCTGGTATGTGAATCAAAAGACCTAACTTAATTGATAAATAACTTTGACAAAGAACAATGGGTGCTGCTGTTTTTTCATGCTGTAACACAGGGTCTATTTGAAGTGGACTTACTGGGAGAATACCCATGGCTTTATTAGTCAGAGCAGGATAAGAATAAAATATGACCATATGATGAGGCTGGCAGAAACAAATTTGACAGACACCAGCATGTGTCACCCTGGCCTGTCACCCGATCCCTTTTCCGATCATAAGCCTTGACTGCAGTGGAAAATGAGCTCCTCGCTTTTCTTGCCTTATGGATGCCCCCTAAGTTAGCTGTAAGTAAATATGATGCTTTTATTAGTGTGCTTGCTTCAGCAGGGGGATCTGAAATTGTGTCTTACCTGTCATGTTTGCATTAGTTGCTTATACTAATGGCATTATCAGTCCCATAGTTTTTTTTTTTTTACTTTACTGAAAATTGACCAATTGAGTACAGTGTAAACAAAAAACATTACAATCCACATTTTCCTATGTTTTATGCTTCAGCTTCTTCTTGTTTTAATCTCTCTCCTTCCTCCTCCTCCTCCTCCTCTCACCCTCGTTCTCTTTCTGTCCCTCCCTCCATTTTTTTCTTTGTCTCAGGGCTCAGTCGCAGCGAGAGCCAGTCAGAAAGGCATGTCAAGGAGACCAAGTCTAAATGCAAGAGAATTGCTCGGCTTCTAACCGATGCGCCAAACCCCCAAAATAAGGGAGCCCTGCTGTTCAAAAAACGCCGGCAGAGAGTCAAGAAGTTTACGCTTGTGAGTTACGGAACTGGTGACAACAAGGTTGACAGTGAAGACCAAATAGAGGAGGGGGCTGAAGAAGTTAGATCAGCTGGGTATAACTTTGTGGCCACCAGTGATTCAGAGTTAGAGGAGCAGTATTCTCTTTATCAGCAGCAGCACAATTTGATTCTGAATTGGGGAAGTGTTCAAGAAATGGATGCTCTACCAGAGACAAAAGGGAAGGGAGTTTTGATGTTTGCTCAGCGGCGCAAACGAATAGATGAAATTGTTACCGAGCATGAAAAACTGAGGAGTGAAGGATTACCTGTGGAAGTATTAACAGAACCTGAATGTGAACAAGCACAGAATATTTACGACACTGAGGAAATGTACGCGCATGCTGATCAGGCAGATCAGAGTTATATGAATGCAAATCTCAAGCAGCATGGAGAATACCAAGAAGATTTCCAGGACATGAACCATCTGTCCAATGTACCAAAACCCTTGGTACCAAACAGAACTGCAAGGCCTTTTCTAGGATTTCAAGATAGCCCAAGTTCTGCCCCCATACCTGGGAGTGTTGTTCCAGTTACAAAGAAACACGAAACAAGATTTAAAGTACCTGTGCCTATTAACACTAACCCACAGGTTTGGTCTCCAACTGGAGACATAATAGCCTCAAGAGATGAGCGAATATCTGTGCCAGCCATCAAAACTGGCATCCTACCAGAATCAAAACAGAAAGCCACTAATAAACAGTCATCTGTGCGGGCACAATATTCAGATCTTCACACTCAAAACAAAGGGGAAAGGAGGTCTTATATTGAGTCGGAGGAGGACTGTTTTAGTCTAGGTGCTGAAGCTTGTAATTTCATGCAACCCAGAACAATAAAACTCAAGAATCCCCCTCCAGTAGCCCCAAAACCCACCCTCAACCCAAACTGTCCACCATGGATGAGAAGGAGCCCCTCCAGCGAGCCCAATATTCCGCCAAGAAGTCCGGTTTCACAACCTTCGCACAGTCCCGTGGGTCCTCATAGTCAGAATTACTTACAGCAACAAGACTGGGCTCAGCTTCAACAGATGGCCAACCGCTGGGCACCAGATCAAACTCAGGCAACACTTCAAACACCTACTAATGCCTGGGCTCCGGACAGCTCTTCTCAGCTTCATCTGCAGCCAACCACAAATAGCTGGAGTCAACAGCAGCAACGATCCCCTGTGAGTATGCAGCCCCACAGTCCTACTTACAGACCACAGTATCCAACTTCAGGCTCAAAGAACAAGGCAGACAGCACTTCACACTCAATTGCCTCTTGCCCACCACAAGCAGGGAAGTCATATATCCACTTGTCAAAAGCACCACAGTTTTCTCCAAATGGTCGGGTCTCAGACAGAGGTACCAGTTGGGCTGGTGATGGCCCAGCTATGACTGGAAAAGGTGCAGAATTGTTTGCCAAAAGACAGTCCCGTATGGAGAAGTTCATTGTTGATGCTGAAACAGTGCAAGCAAACAAAACCAGATCCCCCTCCCCAACCTCATCCCTCCCGAACTCTTGGAGGTATTCATCGAATATTCGAGCCCCACCTCCATTATCCTACAATCCCCTTCTTTCTCCTTTCTATGCTGCAGCCAAACAACCCCCTTCCACAAGCCCAAAAGTCAATGTCAAGACCAAAGAGAAATCTAAATCAGTCCCCAAGCAACTCAACTCTTTAGATATAATGAAACATCAGCCTTATCAGTTGAACTCATCACTGTTCAAATATAATGTGGTGCCTGGAACCAAAAGCCCCACCCCTAGCCCCACCCCCAGTCCCAAACCAGCCACAGTGTCAAAGTTTGAGGTTACCAAAAACCTTAAACTTAGAGTTTCCTCTGCCACTTCTCCTTATAATGCCTCTGAGCTTGCTGTTGAAAGCAAGGCAGAAGTCCCAACTAAGTCACCTGGATCGGTAAGTTCCCAAAGTTCTTCTGCCCAAAACACAAGATCGGCTGAGCCTCTTGCAATTGACAAGCACGTGGATGAAAAGCACACTGCAGCACCTGCAGCCCATCGCTTAACCAAAAAGCCAGCACACAGTGCCAGACCTGCAAGCACATCCTCCCAGCAGCCATCTGCTGCTGACAGCATAGCTTCAGCTTTCTCTCCTGCATCTCTTATTGCTAGAGGCGCACGTCAATTGGCTCCTTGGCCAAAGTTTTCTGCTAAGAAACCAGTGGTGACAAGCAAACACTGGAAACCTGTAGCCATGCTACATTAATTCTTATACTGTATATGGTCTTGTTTTGGTATAGTCAACACTGAGACAGTAATTACATAGTTATCTGCAACTTGGTAGCCTCTAATGTGTCTTAACAGGTGGAAATATAGAGTCTTTTGCACTAAACGTAGGCCTCAACTGGAATAATTTGCAGCTATAGAGATCTGTTTAGCTGGCAATGTAAGGAAACAACTTAAGGTACAGTTAAGCTCTTTTAAAACTGTGACAGATAAATTCAACATAAAGTACAACAAATAAACACATTAGCACATAACATAATGTCCCTGACAATTGGAGAAAAAGGGAAAAGCAAAACAAAATAATGTAGATTCTTGTGATGTGCTATGTCATGTGCAATAATGTGTGCAGAGAGTCCTGTTCTGCCACAATATCTTATTTCGTTGTTTTTTTTTGTTTTTGTTTTTTTAAAGAAAATAGATCACCTGCAAATTTGTATGCTGAGATAGGAACCCATGAAACCCCAGACAATACAAAACAAACACATAATGTTTATTATCTCTCTCTCTCTCTATATATATATATATATATATATAGAGAGAGAGAGAGAGAGAGAGAGAGAGAGAGATAGATATATACACATTTACCCTTATCAAATTAGATTGTTTTATCTTTTATTCAAGTTAATGATAACTGATTTGTACAACTTATACTTATAATGCTCATGTGTGTTTGGGGAAACAATTTGCATTTGCTTCAGCCTCATTCCAGACTTTGATGGCATTAGAGCAGCAAAAAGCATTCATTTTGGTTGTGACCTGATGACTAAAATGTTCTAAAAATGTTTTTTATGTGGGTATTTTTCAATATGGCCAGTTATTCAACTGTCAGAAATTTCATCAGAAATTCTATATCCTCATCCTTGATGGAAAAAATGAGCAAAATATCATAGAAATTTGAATGTTCTGCTACGGTTTCTCAAAAACATCTACTGCAAATCTTTATCCCCTCATCTTTCTGACATGTCAGTGTTTGCACTTCTTGTACTCGGCACTATCATGCTATTAAATTTCTCTTTCCTCCTACTTGTGTACTTCATATGTGTGTTGTGAACAATTTCCCTATTTCCTTTCTCCTTTGTCTTTCTCACTGCCTCACACTTTTGCACATAAGTGGCTCAATCTTGTTGCACTTTTAACAATTATGACCTAATCTTTCAAACTTAACTTTATTTGTGTGTTACAGCTTTTCCATCGTAATCTCTGAATATTGAAAGTCTGGAACTATAATCTCAGCCCCCAAAATATTTTTTGCACACTTTTGGAAGTAGAATTAGATTTTGCTATTCTAAACATTTATGGACAGCAAGTCATTAGTTTCCATTATGATAAATAATATATTATCTGTATACAGCAAAGAGGCATTTTTTTTTCAAATGTATAACTAGAGACAGAGTAGAATTAACTAAAGCGTTGAGCATTTTCAGTGGTTTCATATACCCCTAACTTATTATCACTGATCAAAGATACAGCAATCACAAAATATTTCCTTACCTTTTTAGTGTTCCTGTTTTCTATTGAGAAACTATACACATTAATAAACTATTTTGCTTATTTCATGTAGAAATAACATTTGATTGACATCAATCTCTCTCTCTTTCTCAGTCTAGTTACAGCCATAATTATGCAACAAACACCTTTATTATAGTTACCAGTTCAATTAAATTGAATTCAGTTTAGTTTATTCACAAGTCAGCTTAAAATACAAGTAAAAAAATGTTAACATGCAAAATAGTTATTTATGAAATTGGACTAAATAGTGGCCCAGGCATCAGATGATATGCATGGAAAATATAATAATAATAATAATAATAATAATAATAATAATAATAATAATAATAATAATGGATCGCATTTATATAGCGCTTTTCTAGGCACCCAAAGCGCTTTACAATTCCACTATTCATTCAATTATATACATTTGTCCTCTTGGCCAAGTCTCACTTGGAAAAGAGATTTTAATCTCAATAAGACTTTTACCTGGATAAATAAAAGATCATGAAAAACAAACACAACCTTCTAACATACGATGTCTTATTAATTCAAATATCGTCATATTAATAATACTAATCTAACACATGTAGGCAGTGATAATAGTGTTAGCACATGATAATAGTATTAAGGTATATAAAGTAAGTAGTTTATTAAAGTATGAACTTAAAATATAGTGCTATTGCTGATTTTGAAAGATCTTTGCTATACAGGGTTCAAAATCAAACATATTTTAGTAGCAGCTGTTGTATATAAGTTCTTTTAAATACTGAAAAATATTGATGTGTTTTAAAGTGCTTCCAAGCTCATCCCAATTCTGTGGACCTCTACAGGTCACATGTAAAATTGCACATTTAAGTTTACATTTCTTTCTCTTAACAATTGTCTTTTTCCTTGTCCTGTGTGTGTGAGAGGGAAAGTGTATTGGGATAAGCTCACAAACTTGCTAAATACTATAGTATGCAGATTACAGGCAATATGAAAAATGCTACATTCAGTTGACTTCAGGAGTGACAATGTGACAATGAAAAAGAGAGAGAGTTATCCAGTCACACAGTTTACAGCATGACTCTGTTTACCTTTAATCTGATGAGAACCATATAGAAGCTTGTTTCTGCCACTGAAAAAAGCAAAAACAAAATAGTTTTACTTTTTAAAAAAACAACAACAAACATTTATAGTCATAATTACAGGTTATCATCTCAAAATTTTGATTTCATAACTTAAAATTTCAAGTTATTTTCTCAGTTTCAAGTTGTTGTTTTTTTCCCAGAAAAGTTAGTAAATTAAAATTTTGACATACTTACGTGTAGCTAAATGTTTTGTTTGTTTTTATTGCATTAAAAACACTAGAAATAGAATTAGAAATAGAGCCATAACATAAATACTTGTTCAAACTAAAAAAAAAAAAAAAAAAAAGTAATTTTTTTAATTCTTATGCAAATTCTAGAGGCAGAGGAAATACTTCCAGTCGTTCCAAGTCTCCCCCCCCCCCCCCCCCCCCCCCCGTCTTTTCAATGGCATTAACACTGTACTTGTTTCAAGGTGCTTGAACCAGCAGCAGGTAAGTTTGGAAATCTTCTTCATTTAGTCTGAATAATTCCTAAAATTCAGATATATGACTTTTACACAAGTGAAATTGTCCATTTGCTACTAATATTGATATTAACCATGTCCATTTGTTTTCACTAAAACATTTTAACAGGATTCGTAGAAAAAACAAATAAAACCTCAAAATATTCTACAAATCTGAAATTGCTTTGTAATGTGGAATCTGCACTTTTAAAAAGACAACGTAAGGCATATTTAATCAATCAAAAAAAGATGGAAAAAAACGGGTGGGGGGGGACCCCAAAACATTAACACTACTTCTGCCCTTGCTCTGTGGAAGTGTAAAAAGGAAAATGAAATAAAATGACCAAAAAATGACATAAAGAAAATAAAAAATCAAAGAACAGGCAGTCAAGATGGATTTGGTAAAGTAATAAAGGATCTTTACTAAGAGCTAAAGACATAAACATGAACAAGATTTCAAATGCATCAATGTATTCCTTCTTCTGTGTGCAGAGACACAAGTATACCAGCAGAGCAATTATAGCTACACTTACCACAGGTGTGCAACATCAAATACATGCATTGCTTTCTTTAGCTTCTACAGGCACTATTGAGTAAACCATTTCTGTTGAGGCATCACCCACGAAGTACAAAGTGCTCTCGTGGGCTGTTAAAACACTTTTCTAAGCAAGGACAGATGCAAGAAATAAAAAAGTTTAAAAAGACTCAGAACAGAACAGCTAGAGTGAAGCCACAACAATATCAAATATACAACAATGCTTGACAAGAAAGACAGCATTATAGGTCAACTCAAGTCAATCACAAAAACGGGGTTCCTAATTTCGTGCAAAGGTAGTGACTTAAGAAATATCAGAGGTCTAAGTCCTTATTTAGACTTTTATACCAGGGTAACTGGTGCAACTCAATCCTACATGCTGTTCTTTATTTGAGGCATTTGATAGTATTCCCACCTCTAGCATCGAAACTAATAGTTTCAATACCTGACACTCTTAGGGCTCAAACATTCACATAATGGTAATGTTTTGTCATAGGACAATTCAAGGATAATCTTTATTCAGTAAGTCTTTTTTTATTTTAGAGAAGAGTAACACACATTTTATTACAGTTTTTTCTGATTGCTTAAGCACATTTTTTGTAACTATTGGCTATTTTTGCAAAACTCTACACACAAATAAGAAAACCTGTCACCCAATTATCAAAACATTGTAGTTCTCTTGCAAAAGCGAACACAGCTAGATTAACTCTTCACACCTTCGTAAAAATGGTGTTTTCGTATCAAACAGTACACACAAGCCATCATCTACTAAGCACACAATGCGCCAACTGCACACTGATGGTATGAATACAAAACATATCTGGCTTTTGCTTTCTCTGTGTACAGATGTCAATTGAACATTCTGCCTCTGCCCCCAACATCTGGACGTCTAGCAATTCTGTAAAGTAACAATTTCAGTATTTTTGCATGTATGGTACTGTTGTGTTTCTCATTAGAGTATGGCAGTGCTACAAAGTACTTACCGATTCTCATTTCGAAATGTCCTAATGATGCTTGCCACAGTGTAGCGGCTCAGTTTAGGCTGAACCCGTTGGCCAGCTTCCCTCAGGGTCATCCCATGGTTGATGACATGGTCCACTATTGTAGCCCTGATGTCATCAGTTATTCTGTTTCTTACTCTTCTTACCCTTCCTCTTTCCCCTCCTCGTCCTCTTCTTGCTCCTCTTTGTCCTCTTCCTCTAACTTCCTCTAACCCTCTTGCTTCTTCACCTCCACGTCCTCTTCCTCCAACTTCTTCACCTCCACGTCCTCTTCCTCCAACTTCTTCACCTCCACGTCCTCTCCCTCGGCCTCCTCTGATTCTCACTCTTCTCACTCTTACTGCTCCTTCCATTGTACTCCACATAGACAGCTTACCTGTGGCCTGTTTATAGTGCTTAGGCTGATTGCAAAGTGGACTAATTATCTAAAACAGTTTTCACATGTGAAAGTGTGCCAGACAGTTGGCAAAATAGTGTTAATGATAGCCATACATGTGTATAATTTTGCTAGGAGTGTGTTGGAAATTTGGTAATTGAGTGTAAGCAGTGAGTTGTGCCTACAGTTTTGCAAAGTGTGTGTTACAAAATTGCAAACTGAGTGCAAAGCAGTGTTTGTGCTTTTAGTTTTGCAAACTCAGTGAGTGGTTTTGCTATAAGTGTTAATAGTTTTAGGAATTGTGCTATAAGAATCACAGTTAGGGTTTAAGCATTCAGAAAAAACTGTAAACTTAAAATATCAATACACTTCAAAAGCATTAGCTCTCCAGGTTTCAGAGAAGCCAGAGGGTGGCAGCAGAGTCTGCAATGCTGCTGTCACTCCAGCCAACAAGTTTGTGCTTTTCTTTTAGGGATTTGGTAGAAGTCGTTCGCTGAGCCTGCCTCAGAGACTGAGTTCAATGCCTTCTCCTGGACATCTGTCACCAGTGAGCACACCCGGGGTATTGCCAATACAGAGGCAAACATCATTCCAAGAAAAAGTCCGCAAACCACTTACACCATGGGAGGCAGCATCAAGAAGCCCTATTGGCTCTGTGGATGAAGCCTTTTTGTTTCTCCCCTCAACTGCAGCTACTAATGCCAAACCTGCAAAGCACCGGGGATCTCTGCCAGAGCCTCCAGAAGAATGGAAACGCAGGGTATCTCTTGATCCTGCACCTGTCAGTAAGAGTCATTATCATCATGAGGCCCCAGCTTTTCACATTCTTACCAAGAGCAGGACATTCTCACCTGAGAAACCAGCCTTCTGTGGGCCTCCCTTCAGACCTGCTCAGCCTCTTAGGGACAGTATTGGACAAATGGCACAAGGCTTCAGTCCAACAAAGTGCTCTCCTGTGTACAGTGCATTTCAGCGAAGTTAATAGATGAAGTCAGATATCAGAGAAAGAGAAATAATAAATGATATTAACATTGTAAGGCACAGATTTTCCTTCAGAGTATAGAAAACATGAAATGCAGAGAATTGTTATTTGTCACTAGGAGATGGAGTACTGAATGTTGAAAAATGAGGGTAAGGCTTTGGCACAGTTTAAGCCATTTGTTATGTTGGTTTTGCATTTATGACAGGATGGATAATTATGTTGATTGCATGAAAAAATCATTTGGTTTAAAGCAAGAACATACTGTGACAATTGTGTGAGATATGAGCTCAGCTTTCATGGGAAATGTTGCTATTGTGCCACCAGAGTGTCATCCAAACAGTATTATATCACTCATCCTATAATAATCAGATTTTTTCTCAGTAGTAATGCAGTGGCGATTACAAAAGTAACCATTTCCAATTATTTCATTCACTTTATTGACTTTTGTGGTTTTCAGACGTCATATGGTTCCTATTTTATCTTTTGCAATGCATTGCCAGAAAAGTTGTAAGCTTACAATCAGTGTGTGTGCCTTAAGGAAAGTGTTATTTAAAGTGACAAACTGTGTGTTGGCTTATTTGCTTTTATTTTGTTGATCTTTTAATAGGAATGAATCCTGCATGCATGAATAAATTCACAAAGATTCCCACCTTTGATCAGACACTGTGTGGTGTTTAAGTGTTAACAGAAGCAGATGCTGTCCTTGAGTGCCAGAGTTTCCACGTGACGTGTGCACATTTAAAGTTGGGCTCTTACCATGTACAATGTCATTGTTTTCACTTTTGAAACACAAGAAATAAAACAGATTAAAACACACTTTTAGTGTTGTTATTTGAATTTAATTTGTTTCTCAGAAGACTGTAGTTTCTGATATCAATCTGTTATTATAAAATTTGACTCTTGAAGAGTAGATATAGTCTTTTTCATTTCTCTGTTTTGCCTTTTTAAGTTCAGATTATAGGATAATATCCCCCTGAAAAATGGTATAAATTGCAGGATACATTTTTAAGCATTTTTTTAATGGCGGATGTAGCAAATATGATACAAATTTATATATAGAAAATAAAATGTAATTAATTTTTTAAACAATTTTGTCAGATGGTTCAATAAACTCTCCATTTTTAGATTAGAATTTTCTGGCAATTATTTCATGGTTCAGGCTTTAAAGGGTTAAAATACTGAGTTGACAGGGTTTCTGCCTTATTCCTATTTTAAACTTCACAGACTTTGAAAAAGATTTAACGGTCAGAATATCTGCAGCACTGCAACAGCTTCAACTGCGAAGATAATGACTTTGATATAAAACCCTTCTTGGCAATACACCATCACCCCTTTAACACCCCTCTCTTATCTGTTTATCATTATCCAGAGTCAGTAATTACACATAACAATAGTAACACAACTCAGTTTGGAGACAGAAGTGCGCACTCAGCATTAACAGCTTCCCTAACATGAATGCATGGTACCTCAGAGGTTATGTCAGCCCACAGAGACATGTCAAATATAAGGTGCCGAGAGACAGGAGAGGCACCAAACAAAATCTCACTGAGTGGGTGTGTGTGCTGTCCATCCTCCCCCCTCTCTCTATGATAGCGATCCTTGCCCCATGGTGTTTGAGATTGGTTTTGAGTGTTTGGCAGGTTAAATTTAGCCTATTGATGTAAGCTGCATTCCAGTCACAACAGACCCAGAGACACACTCACAGTTTGGCTTTAGTGTCCAGGAGTGTGAAGATCAGGGAAGATCAAACTACCTACTGTAGGTTGACCCCTGAGCCTCCGTGTCTCCTCTTCAAGGATACAGGACGACCATCACAGGTATGGACAAGCCTTATCATGCTTATTTTGTGAATATGTGATGTATTTTTAATTATGCTGTAATAACGTTAACACAGCACTTCTTTTAAAATTTTAAAAAAATTAAATTTGACTCCATCTAACATTTATGTTATTTTCTAAATGGCTGCATGTGTGTTTAGGAGTTCATCAGAGCATTGGATATATTTTTGCATTGAGAATCCCATTGATCGTCTTTCTTTTTACTTTTAACATTTTGTTTTAATACAGTTCTTCCAAAGTCAACGGCATAAGGCACAGCAGAGTTATTCAACATTTCAGAGTTTCTAAAAAGCATTTTTAGAGCTGTACCATCTTTGATCTCATTCTGAATTTAGCAACAAAGTAAACCTAAAAATACACAAAACACCAGCTACAGAGAAAAATATTTTTGGTCTCACAGTTGAGCAGTTTTATTTGGCTCTGCAGGACAATGATTGTGTCCAGCTACGCATGCAAACTTAGGACACATATTCATCCTTGACCTTTACGCAGCATTAAAAGCGATGCCACTAATGTTAGCTCACATACTGAAAAACTGGTGCAGTGACCACCAGAGATTTAAGAATTGCGTGTATGGCACTAATGCATGTACAATGGAGCTTTATAGGTTATGCAATATGCTGCAATCTTTAAATGTGGCACCTTCAGAGTTTATTATAAAATGACATGTGCAGTATACTGTTCAAATCATCGATATGCAAACAGCAAATGGGACACAGACGTTAGAGACTCAAAAATTATACATGTCTCATGTCTGTGAATTTTATTTTGTACCAAAACAGAAACAGAACGAACACTGAATGAATATATTTTGAGTTTTATTTAGAGGTCTTTAAATACTCTCCATTTCATACATGGCCTTATATTTATAAACTCATCAACCTATGAGCAAAAAATAAAACTTTATGATTCTGGCAGAACAACTACATCCTGTGTCCTGTATGTGTTTCCAGCCCTCCTGAGTTCTTCCCATCTCGCCAAAGCCACAATGTCACAATTCTGTACAATGCCTGCTGGAGAGAGGAAGAAGTGTGCCACAGCTATATGCCGAGAGGTCCAGGGTACCAGCGGTATGATATTAGAGCTGAGGCTCGGCAGACAAAAACACAAGAGAAAATTCGTTGTTATCAGAGTTCAAAATGTCAAGGCTGCTCTCCAGCGACTACCATAAATCAGCTAATGGGATGATTTATACCTTTGGTGGCTATGTTTTTGTCATTTCCAAAGGTCTATTTTTGGGTGGGTGTCAGAGGGGGGGGAGGTTGTGAGGGCCAACTGCTGCTTGGGAAACGTGAAGGTCTGTGACAGCTGGGGTACATTCTGTCTGTACACGTGGATAACGGAGCATCACGTACAGCAAAAACTATTGTACAAGTACAAGCACAATGGGGACAACTTGTTTTCCATGGCAGAGATCAAAGAATTGAAATTATACATTTTGTGATTCATATAATGTTATGAGCTTGCCTAAACCTAGCCAGGCCGATAAACTGATACCGCATGACATTACGTTGTGTATATTTATACTTTCTGTCCCACATTTTTACCTTTAAAACCAGTGCTGCAATGATCTCCTGGACAGGTTTATGGGAAAACAAGCTAGTATCAACTGTTAATCCCATCCATTCCCACTTTAGTACACAAATGTCTGCAGGAATATGCATCTAACATAGATACAAACTAATATTGTTATTTATGTACTCATGAATGTAGTTTTTATTGTGGCATTGACATAAACCAGGAACCTTTGCCTGCACTCCCTCATTTATAGCAAAGCATCAGTTATCAGTGAAAATTAAAATTCAAAGTTAAAACTTAAAGTACATACAGTAAAATACTGGAATATCAAAAAAATATTGCCTCATCACTATTATGCAAAATGTAATGAATACATTAAACTACATAACAGACTGCTTTTTTCCCGGCTTTTCAACTTTGTTGTTGGGCAGGTTACGTTATGGACCTTGGAAAGAAGCTCAGCACTCCTAAAGACATCATGTTGGAGGAGTTATCTCTGCTTTCCAACAGAGGTTCTCGGCTTTTCAAAATGCGCCAGAGAAGATCTGACAAATACACGTTTGAAAGTATTCAAAACGAAGCAAATGCGCTGCTCAGTGTAAGTCGACTTGTTTGTTTTACTTACTTTTTATTCATTATCTCTCTCTGAAGTTCCAGGATTTGGTTTAAAGAAAATCTGTAAAGGGGCCTGCACACATTTATCAGGATATTTTCTCTTAACAAAGAGTGTGGTAAGACATGGATGATAACAGAGACATGTGCCTCGTGCCTTTTACATCCTGCAGGCAAGTCTTCTGAGAGGCTGCTCAGGCACTTTGCTGAGGAACTGCTTCCCTTTATTTCAGTGCATGTTAGGGTGTGTTAATGTGCGTGACACAAAAAGCAGCAATAGATGTTAGCAGTTCAACGTGTAGCTACACAACTGATATTTTAACCCAATGATGCACTTTATTCTGTTTTGCAGAATGATATTTTGAACATGAATACACACTCTGTGGAAATAAAAGTGGAGCCGCCAGCCAATGGAAATATTGCTAATGCTGAAAAAAAAGATTCAGGTAATTATGCAGCTTAGTAAGTGAGGCTGTTCTTGTTTTATCCAACAGTGAATTAAATGAGGATCTAAATATGGTAATGCAAAAAAATAAATAAATAAAACAATCATAATCAAATATGTAGTTTTGAGATGGATTACTCTGTTTTACATTTCCTCCGCTGTACATGAGTCTGAAATTCAGCCGATAAGACTGCACAGTCAAATAAAAGCTACTGATTATGTAATGATGTCATAATAATAACAACTGGTATCATAGATTCATAACAGCTGGTCTTATCTTATGGCAACCGATTTCCAGAACAGGACACCATGTACTAAATGTAACTATGATTAATTATGGGCAGCTTTAAAAGCGTTATTTAATTGTATTATTTTGACAGCAAACAGAGTCCTGTGCCTCCTCTAAAAACCCTTGAGCACAATATCATCTCATGTCGACACATTACATGATGAGCACACGCTTCAACTATGTGCTATTTTTAAGGCCTCAGATCATATTGATGGACAACTCAGCGTGCCTGTATTAAGTGTTGTCTAAGCGCAGTATCTATTCATAAGCCTGTCCGCTCTAAAACATTAAGGCTCAAGAAAACAGCTCAGAGTTAACACGTAAAAGCAAAGCAGGCTGACGGATCATTCTGTTCAAACAATAGCCCAGATTATGATTGCCCTTGACTGATTCTGGTTTCCTCCTTCACAGTAACGACTACTGAGAAGTTAAATCCCACAGCTACACACAAGTCATATCACTCCCCATGGGAGGAGGCCCTGCTCCGTGACCCTGACCTCGCTGAAACTCTCAAACTAAAAATGCCAGCAGCAGACCCACGGTCAGAGCTTCCTGAATACAAATGCTTCAACCGGTGAGAAAACTACGAGTCTGTTAATGAATTAGAGCTGAGCACAACAAAGACTGACAGTCATAAACTGATCTTGATTACAGGGTTGCCACTCCATTTGGTGGATTTGAGAAAGTTTCCAGAGGAATCACATTTAAACTACCTGAAGTGGACCTGAACCCCCCCAAATACCCAGAGCTCCAGGACGCGGGGTTGAAGCGACCCACCTTCAACAGGACAGCCCAAGGATGGATATCTGAGGGCACCCATCTGATTTTACCCACTATTACCCTGGAGCCCATCTCAGTGCCAGAGTCTGATGACCTGTAGATGATTTTATGCAAAATGATGCCAGCTTGGTGCTGCCTGTGAAAAGAAAATAGCCAATTAGTAACACTATTTTTTTAAGAGGTTTTAATGGACAGAGAGGGTTTCATGTGTTTGACACCCTTTAAACTAGAATGTTTACTGCCTTTGAAGACATGTGTCAAAGAAAACAATGTAAATAGTAAAATGAATGTACCCCTACGTGTTCTGGAGTCTCTAGAGATACTGAAGTATATCTGTAAATTACAAAGATTTTGAAAAATGAATGAAGTGATGAATATAAATTGTAAATGAAAAATACATATATTTATTGGTGGTGCAAGAAAAAAATGGCCATGCAACAAGTTATTTAGGTTATATTCAGAATTCTTCTTGTTAGGTACGCCTGTTCATTTGTATTTTAACACAAATATCTAAATAGCCAATCACATGGCAGCGACTCAGTACACATGAGCACATAGACATGGTGAGGAGACCTGGTGAAGTTCAAACTGAGCAACAGAATGGGGAAGAAAGGTGACTTTGAACGTGGCATGGTTATTGGTGCCATATGAGCTGGTCTGAGTATTTCAGAAACTGCCGATCTAGTGAGATTTTCCCACACAACCATCTCTAGAGTTCACAGCAAACTGTCCAGAAATGAGAAAAGGTCCATCAGTTCTCTGGGAAAAATAACTTGTTGATGCCAGAGGTCAAGGGAGAATGGGCAGACTGCTTCAAGATGATAGGAAGCTACGATAAGTCAAATAGTCACAAGTTGCATCCAAGGCGTGTATGAGTCTGCTTCCACATGTGAATGGTAGGGTCAGAATTTGGTGTGAACACTATGAGGACCAGGGTTAGGATCAGGATGGTAATGGTGGGGGATTTGTTGTCATACTTTGGGTTCCTTAGTATCAGTTGAGCATTGTTTAAAGGCCAGAGTGAGTGTAAATTTAGATTTGAAAAAAAGAAAAAAAATTCCGAAACAATTATAAATCAACATTTATAAATAAACTGAGGTCTAATCCAAATTCATCCAAAAAAAAGTACTGAGTGTATGTATAAAAATATTTAAGCTGTTTGAATTCCATATTTTTTCTGTGATTGTAACTATTGTATAAAAGTTACACTTTTCTTCTCTCTTACACACACACACACACACACACACACACACACACACACACGCACACACACACACACACACATTGTATTGTTTCTCATCATAGAAAGAAGAGACAGAAGTTGTAACAGCATCGTTACATATACTGTACAAATACATATAATAATACAATGAATGAATCACTGTACAGGTGTTTGATACTGAGCTGAAGAATCAGACATGTACCATTATTCCTTATATTATATAATACTTATATAATTATATAATACTTAATTATAAAGCTTACAAGCCTTTATGTTTCTCAAAACCTGACTGTCATGGGAAAAAACTACAAGTATTGCAAAAACGCAACTCCCTCTAATAACCACTCATTGTGGTGGCAATGCTCCAGAGTTAAGAGCTGCAGGAAGGCTGCGTTATAACACCACATGCAGAAAACAGGAAAAGAAAGAAAAATAGGTTCATCCAACTCCAAAAATAACCTTAAGAACATGACAGCACATCTGAGTCGAAATCAGCAAACTAACATTCAGCAGGATAAATTTGAAGCCTATGTTGTTGTTTTTTTTTTTTTTTTTCAGATGTATTTATAAATAACACCTTTTCATGTCTCCCACGGGAGGTTTCAGTGCTAATGCTGGAAAAGACTAACAGAAGAATTTATTTCACTGGAAGAATACGCATAATATCTTAAAGGTATTCTCAGATAAGATTGCACAACTCTATCTATATATCTGTTTAGGAGTACGGAGCTAAATATATTCAGGATCATGTGTAAATAGTAGTAATGCCTGATTTGCGTCACAGCATCCAGGGTCAAACTTGAAGGTGCCGAAGGTGTCGATTCTTACAGTGAGTGTTACAGTGAGTCACTGGGATAGTACTGCGTGTGACTGCCAGCCACAGGACAAAGTGCCTGTTTAATATTCCTGAACAGATTTCATTCTTGGACTCAGGATCAACAAGGACTCCTCAGTGTAACAGCTCATAAACAGCGATTTACTTGTTTTTCACAGGCTGGCACCACATGCTGTGGATACACAAGCGCACACACACAAACATGTATACGCTCACATACACAAATGTAAATATTCAAAGTAGGAAAACAGCATGAGCACTTGGCAAGATTTTAAGTCAGTTTTTTTCTCCTTTAGTTTGCTTTACAGTTAAGCGCCAAAACTTTCTCCTGTGCAGGAAAGATGCACTGTAACCTATGTGGGAAAGACATAACCAATTAGTGGCACTTTTGCTGACTCCAGCTTACATGCACCATCAGTCTCTTTGAGTCTTCCTGTGTACACTTATAACCTGCTCAGCTGGGCAGTTTTGCCCCTGCTAGGCCCTCCATCTGCCCGGATTTTTTTTAGCGACTGCATGTGCTGTTTACTGCAGCATTACACTCACACAGATAGAGACTGTGGGTTTAAAATTTCTCCAAAGCCTCTTGACAAAATGTTCAATATTGGGCGCAGTTCCCCCCCAGCTTATATTTTATAAGAACTGGGACGGAGCCCTTTATCTGGCGTTGCTTGAAAAGACACGTGTGGAATATTTACACATTTGGGATTTCACTTGGACTCCAAACAAAGACATAAAACGCAGCAAAGACATGCTACTCTTTTTTTTTTTTTAATTTATTTGAATGAGAGGCTGTGCTGCACAGCGCAGGCAGGGGTTAGTCCCCACAGTGCTGCATGATTATGAAACCAGTGCAGTCATGTGATGTCTTCTCTCATCATCATCATGACAAGTTGGAAGTCTGACCTTCCGCCAGCACACAGTTTGCCATGCAGGGATTGAAGATTGCAATACAGCAGCAGTGCACTTGAGGCTACACTAGGGGCGGAGTTTGACCTCTCAAGTCTCAAAACATCACTAATCCGCGTCGGACATTCTGGTACAGGCCATCATCGGCCCCGTTTTACAAAAAAAAAAAAAAAAAAAGGCGGGGGGACTAATTCCAGTGAATTAACACTGTCCTGCGTTGAGTGCGCTATCAAGCAGGGAAGCAGGGGCTCGGGCTGCCGCTCGTGTGCGTGTCGGAGGGGTTGGGAATGCTGCACAGCGAGTGCGTTACGTGGACCTATCTGCAGTCATTTCTGGGCAGTTTTATTTGCAGGATTCACCGACCAATCGTGGATTGTTTTGGATTTTTTTTTTTTTTTTTTTTTTTTTTTTTTTTTGCGTTGACAGCTGGACCGCTCTGCGCCTTCAGCGGAGAGGAAAGACAACTATCCGATATCCGACTCCTCTTTAAGGTGAGTGTAGAAGAGCGCTTGTTTTCCCACTGCATGAATGCAAGTTGCGGCATATTTATGATACAGTAGCAGACCGGGAGCTGTTCCCATATACAGTAAAATCTACAGCGTAAGGCTGTGTAACACTGGCAACGTGTCTCCTACTGTGGGAACGTCGAAGCTTTATTTATTTATTTATTTATTTTTGGGGGTGGTGGGTGTAGGGTGTTATCGCAAGGAAACACAGGACCAAGGATCAGGTCAACAAATCCCGTTCAATAAAGGAGGATGTATGCCCTCTTCATGAACCCGACAGCAAAGATGGGCGCTTATTTACACGTATAGGCCTATACAGGCATCACATGGTGTCAGAGAGGGTTGCAACAAACACATGTGGCCACTGAAACGTTAGAATATACGATGACACTGTTGAGTTTGTTACCAACATTGACTTCAGGATGAAATTAATGTCCTGAAATCAACGTTGTTTCAGCATGTATTTCATATTGGCTATGTCACTTTTACAATAGCATTTACATAACTTATTCGCCTGTGTATAGACATGCAAATGAGGGATTTTGCACAAGTCACGATTCATTTATTTGTGTTTTGACTTTTTTATGCATGTATGGATGTAGCTTTAAAATGAAATGTTATGTCTTTTTAAAATGTACAACCACGGTGTTATTTACTTCTTTCCTTCTGTAGCCATTCATTGTAATTTCATACTATATTCATAAGAAATTAAGCTATTCCAGAGACATGAAAGGAGTAAAGTCGGATCATATAAGTAAGATACAAGAAAGTGTCTCTGGATTGTTGTTTATTTTATCTTATATCTATATTTCATTTCATGTTTAAGCTTAAAAACAATCATAGTTTTTGAGAATCCCATAATAAAATATTTTCTCAGTATTTAAAATGTTACACCTTTCCCCCCCCCCCTCCTCGGTCCTCAGACTTTGTCCAGTAGCATTCAATGTTGGGCAGCACATGGCTGAGGCTGCCTTGTGGCTGACAATGCTTTCCACAAACCGCTCAGGAGGTGCGTGGGGATGAAATGGTTGGAGCCCATGGCCAGACCAACTCACTATCTCCCTCATCCCAACATGTCCAACTGCAGCAAATCTCCCCCCAACTCTGGAGAAGGTAGTTCACAGGATTCATCTGGCGTCTGACCAAATCAGTCATTTGCATTAGTGATGTAATGAACACTGTATCCAAGATTAACAGAACTTTCAAGCAGGGCCTCCATTACAGTATGCAATAAATATTATTACTATAGGTATACTGGAGTTTAGCTGCAACTGCATTTAATTTGACAGAAATCTGGGTGGTGGTGTGTTTTGAGTTGACACTAGTTGTTTCTTTTTCAAAGTACTTTTTTTTTTCATTTACACCACCACAACCAAAAATACAATAAAATATAATATCTATTATAATATATTATATTTAAACCTACTGAGCACCAACTATAAGTACATGGGACAAAGGCAGATGAACAAAGTATAAGGAGATAAGAATGTAGATGGTGCTAAATTGATATTATAAGTATAGCTTAGAGTTGCATCATTACTTGGTAATAAGAACAAAAAGTAAGTCAAAAGTTGATTTGTGTAGAGAGAATAACTTTGGGAAGTTCTAATTTAAAAAGTTATTCTTTTCCTTTAGCTGCAGGCAATAATTCCATGGCATGGGTGAAGATGTTCAAAAAACCTGGAGGAGGCCTGAAGAAATCCTACCAGCCTGGGAGCATGCTGTCCCTCGCACTCACCAAAGGCCTGCTGAATGAGCCTGGCCAGAATAGCTGCTTCTTAAACAGCGCTGTTCAGGTGTGCACCATGTTTTAAATAGGTTTAGATTTCTGGGTAACTCTAACACTCTTTTTTTAGTTTATGTCCTTGTGTGAACACATGTGTGTGGTTGATTGGACCCCCACAGGTGCTTTGGCAGCTGGACATTTTCAGGAGAAGTCTGAGGCAGCTCTCAGGTCACTTTTGTCTCGGTGATGCCTGCATTTTCTGCGCTTTAAAGGTACATTTAGTGTTAATTCATTAAGTCATTCTTCTTTTTTTTAAATTAGTTTTGTCCAGGATTAAATTCTTGTCTGATCATACATGCAATATCTGCATCGCAAACTAATAATTAATTATGCAACTAATTACGTCTTTTTCAGAGTATATTCAGCCAGTTTCAGCAGAGCAGAGAGCGGGTGCTTCCCTCCGACAGCTTGCGTAACGCCCTTGCAGAAACTTTTAAGGATGAGCAACGCTTCCAGCTTGGGCTGATGGATGATGCTGCTGAGTGCTTTGTATGTTGACACCGTGCCTTTTGCTTTACAATCAAAAATAATCTTCAGCTCACCTTTCCACACTAACTGAGTGTTAAAGAGTATTACTGTGTTACTGAAGAAAAGAAAGAAGAAATAGGAACATTAAAAGACTGTCCAAATGTTGGTACATGATCACCATAGTTACGTTTTTGAGGAGTATTAAATACACGCTTACGTGAAGTGTTACTCAGTGGTTCTCATTTACTGCGTCAACTTTTGTGTTTACAATTACGCACCTGTGCTGTGTTCTTTGTATTGATCGTTGCCTCTGTATCTACTCTCACACATAATAGGAGAACATCTTGGAGCGAATTCATTTACACATAGTTTCAGACACGGCGACTGATTCATGCTCATCCAAATCCTGCATCACCCATCAGAAGTTTGCAATGATGCTTTATGAGCAAGTGAGTAATCTTGTAAAAACCACTATGTGTTATTAAAAAAAAACTACACAATAGCGTTGTCTTGTGCAAAAGAAGGGGATAATTTTAACTTGGTCAGTTTTTTCAATTAATGAATTGAAATAATAAAAAGAGTCATATAGCTGGTTGCTTGTTAGAAATATGCATCTAACACGCTAGACTGTAAACTTGAAACAGTAGAATAATGCACAGCCTTTGTTTTGCAGTTCGTGTGTCGTTGTTGTGGCGCATCTTCTGACCCACACCCATTCACAGAATTAGTACATTATGTCTCCACTACTGCTTTATGGTAAGTACTCGATTGATAAAAAATATTGATATTGGTTGATTAAAAGTTAAATAAATCAGGCCAAAGCAGTAAACCCAATTTAAATGTCAAAATACTACCAATGCTAAAACAACTATGATGGTTACTAGTTTTAATCAAGTCATCACATTACAAATCCAAGGCTGGTTATTATCAGCAGGTCTATTGTGGCTTATTGTAGTCACAATTTTTAGTTCAAATATGTGCAAGATTGTTTCTGACTTTTTTCACCTGCACCTGACAAAAAATAAATTCCAGCGTATTATTATCCTTCAGTGGGCTGGTTTCAGTCATTATGCAAATGTACTGTTTATAAGATTGGGGAAACCTGCAGTCAGCTGAGACTGAAGAAGTGACTTGGATGAGTGACAAAATGTTTCTCCCACAAAACGCTATGTCCAGATGAACGTAATCAACTTTTGGAGAACCAGCGTATTATCTCTAAATTGAAACGTAATAATTTGTTTTCATATGTTTTCAGTATTTTGAATTAGTGAGTCTCAGACCTAACCATAATTTCAAATTATTAAGTTGAAATTTAAAGATAATAACCAAAACTTCCATCAATTTTTCACACGATCTTAATGATGTGAGAAATCAATAATAGTGTCTTTGCTAGAGTTGGATGTCTCGAGACCGGTCTTGGTCTTGAGACCGGTCTCGAGACCACTTTTACGTGGTCTTGGTCTTGTCTTGGTCTCGACGTACTTTGGTCTCGGTCTTGTCTTGGTCTCGGATCCCTCGGTCTTGTCTTGGTCTTGCTGTCTCGGTCTTGCTGTCTCAGATCGACATAGTGGTCGGGAGATTTGGAGTCAACAGTATCCATGACACACAACGTAACGTTCGATAATGTGTCACGCACAAAAGCATCAGAGCCGTGCTTAGAGAGTGTTTTGTAGTGAATCCAAAGAGTCGACTCCCATTGAGCGAGAGCCGGCTCCTCACTTAATTTCCTTTCGCTGCTCAGCTCTCACACAGTGGCTCAGCTATGCTCCAAGACTAGACTAGACTACAAGTCTAGTCTTTGCATTCATTTATTTCCAAGCTAGCATTATTAAATTGAAATTAATAGATTATAAATGTTTTTGTGCTTTTAAATTGTTATGGAACAAAAAGTGATGGATAGAAGACATATAGCAATAAAGGTTGAACAGCTTTGCTCACTCATATTGCCACATTAATTTTAAAAGATAGTGAGGTGTAAAGCTGAAAGACTTAAAATTGTTATTTAAAGTAATAGTTGTTCAGAAAATTAATTTGCTTCTTTTCCACCAATGGGGAATAAGTGCATAAAAACGTATAGATATTGACATCTGCATTAACTTGATATTAGCTAAATTTCAAACATTGCCCAAGAATTTTTACAATCAGTTTATCCCTGTTTGAAATTTTCTGTGTTAATCTTTTTATTTCTTAAGAACCTCAAAATGGATGCCAAATAACACCCTGCTAATTATTAGAGGTGGGAATCACCATACATCCCACGATACGATATTATCACAATACTTAACGCACGATACGATATTATTGCAATTTTTTAAAATATTTTGCGATATTCAGATTCTGTACATAAAGGTAAACTTTATCAATATTCATTTTATCTAATATCAAAGTCTCACACTCAGTCTTTCTCTCATTTCAGTTTTATTGTTGACAAACTGAACGGTTTGTATTACAGTCTAGTCCAACTTAACTGAATGCAACCATCTGGTACAATTATAGCTATTCTGAACTATGAAATTTATGAAAACTATGCGGCCCATTCAGCAACTGAAGAATTTGAAAGTAAATTAAAACAAAATATAATTTTACATTAAATAAAAAAAGTTTTAAACTTAATTGAAATAAAACATGTTTATTGCTGCCCAAAAAAAAGTTAAACGCATTTGGACAGTGAAAGAATGTCAGGATTCTTGCTCAGAAAAAGGATCAACATGCTCTGAAGTCAGAGCATGTTCCAGTCCACAAAAACTTTTTTGTAACAAAATATCGATTTCTGCTGTACCTGTATCGATACATTATTAGCAAACAAAATATCACGATACTACACAGTATAAATTTTTCCCCCCACCCCTACTAATTATATACACCTAGTGAATGAATATATACACCTAGTGGCCACAACTCTAATGCTGCCCACTAAAAACTGTTGTACCATAAAGATAAAAAAAATGTTTAGTAGTGACTGATCTTGTCTAAAATCAGTACTCATATACTAATGATAACAAAATTGAATATGTCTTGATCCACATTTGCTTTACTCACTTTCAGAAGTTGGTGAAGCTCCCATTTCAACAACATTAAATATTAAACAGTTATCATAACTGTTAACTTAACCAACGTACACATTAATGTTAGCTGTTTAACTATTAGCAATCCCCCAATAACCACATTATCAACCTGTTAAGTTGTCATTAAGGCAGCAGCTAGCGGCTGTGGTTAAAAATAAAACAGCAATATTCATGTGGGAGCGAGGAAGCGAACCTTATCAGTCCTGCCTATGTTTATTATTAATAGACAACCTTAATTATCAGGATAACACTAAAAACAAATTTGACAAAAAAATCACAATTTGAAACTGAGAGAAGTCTACATCAGTTACATAGAAACATTGGCAGCCTACCTTACAAAGTCCCCCTGATCAGCAGTATATAGTGCCGTCACCTGAAGCACAGCACTACTTCAGACAATTTAAAAATATATTTTTTCCTTTTTTGCTCTACCAACGAAAGTCTTAAAATATCTGTAATTTTTAACCTCATAGTTTTTTGTCCTGTTTCAGACAACCTAAAAATAGTGTTGTCATTGATTAATTTTGTATTTCTTTTTAATGGTAAAAAAGTGGTATCCAGTATTTTGCTGGCTATTGCTATGAAGTTTGAAATTCCAATATCGTAACGACCTCAACATTTTCCAATCCAGTCCAGTGTCACCTACTATGGTTGCTATTGTGATTTCCTTTGTATATTTAACCTTCACTTTGTGTGTTAAAAAACAAAACACCTTCATAAACAGTTTAATGGAAAGATATTTTTACATTCTCTTTCTACTCTATGTAAGTATGAGATGTGTGTACATTCATGCAGAGTCAATTACTCTTTCAGAGAGTAAATGATGGTTTGTTACCTGCTAAATAATTGCACAGTTTGCACAGTTTTTTAATGGAAAGGTGTTTTTATATTTCTTCAAATGTGTCCAGGGGGGATTTTTAGCTGTAGTCTGTTATTATTATTGGATTTTATCAGCAGGTGTTTCGTGGGCTTTGCACACTCTACCTTACAAAGACAAAAAATAATAAAATGCACAATCTCAATAATAAATAGCATAAATATTATTATTATCTGCTTAAATACAGAATTTATATCAGATTTATTGTTTGGATCATATTTTCTGATTCACACTTTTTTTAATGTTATACATCGAATGGGAACAAAATATTAGTTGATGCATTTTCTGTTTTTGCACCCAGCCAACAGGTTGATCGCATGTTGGGGAAGAGCGAGTGGCTAAGGTCAGACATGTTTGGAGAATTGCTGCAGGCCGCAAACAACACAGGTGACCTCCGAAGCTGCCCGGTATGTTCCATATTTGCTGTCACTTTTCCTTTTCCTGTGGTAATATTTCTTAGAAAATCGGTGGCTCACTACCTTTTCCCTGTTATGCTATTTAGTAAGAACATCTGTCTGAATTTAACCTTTAGCAAATGCTGATTTGTTTGACGCAGCTATAAATGAATAATTTAGGCATTCAGTTTAACAGTTAGTATGATACTTTAAAATGGACACAAAAATGACTGTTGCAACTGTACAGAGTACACTCTGTGCTTTCTGCTGTGACACTGCACTTGAAGCGACCGGAAGGAGACGATGCCAGACTAGTGTTAGGATATAAATAGCGGTAAGGGCTTATCCACTGTTTTTCTCTCATCTGTATTTGCTACCGCTGTCTTCCTTTTCAGTGTGCATCAGTTAAGGCACAGCGCTGTGTTCCCTTAAACCCGTACTCTTCCCATGCTCTCTGGCTGCTTTATGCCTTTGCAATATTCTGATGATGATATTTAAGTCACTTTAATTTCCTTTCGGTTTATTTCATCTTTTTGTTTATACCTCAAAAAGACACAACCTATGACTCTGACATTTGGGGAAATTTGCTTAAAAGAAGTTAGTAAGAAAAGTTCACGTTTGCTTTTTTTTTTATGTGTTTCCAACAGTGCGATTGGTTCAGTGAGAGTTATATAAGTAGAACAGCTAGCCTCAATCAAATTGTAAAACAATTCAAAACTTTCAGCCACATTGTAAGTGTTTTATTTACACACGGTCATTTCATTTTTTTATTGTGCGTCTTGTTTATTCATTCTTGTCTTGTTTATTTAATGCCTTTATTACTTTGAGTGAAGAACTTTTTCCTTACCAGTGTCTGCATCTTTGTTTTTATTGGTTGTTGTTTTAAAGTATTTTGCAATTTTGGTAAAGTGTTTTATAAACAACTTTATTACAACTTTACAACTTTATCACTAAAAACTAATTACAAAACATCCAACAGAGTGGGTTTTTCTCAGAGTTAGAAAAGACAGCATATTTGCTAGGGGTGCAACGATACTCGTATCGATATCGAACCGTTCGATACAGTGCTTTCGGTTCGGTACGCATATGTATCGAACGATACAACATTTTTAATTTATTTTATCAACTTTCCTTCTGACGATGCTGTCTGTGTTGAGCGCTCAGTGGATCTGCGCTCGACAGTGCAGCCTAGGCGGAGTAGTCGAACACAGATTCACTGAGCGCAGGGCAAGCTAGCGAGACAGAAGCTAGGCTAGTTGCAACATGGCAAATTGAACCTCCCCCACCCTCATTCAGATCTGGCGTTTGGAACTATTTTGGTTTTCATGTGATGTATGACCCTGAAGGTAAGCCTGTCATGGACAAAAGTAAAACAGTATGTTGGATGTGCCAGCAATGCTCAATTGGTGGGAACTAGTGTGTTAGCGCAGTTAGCTCGTTAATGTGTTGACGTCTTCCAGCCCCACTCATGAGGTGATCCGCGGTAGCTCGTTAACGGAGATTTGCCGTGTTGTGACGTTAATGTCATTTCAGATTTACGCTGACAGCACTAGTGGGAACACAACCAATATGACTGCACATTTACTCCGACATCATCCTAGTGCAAAGACAAGTGGAAGCAGAGAAAAACAACAAGCAGCATGCTACAAACTTTACCCGAGTCATTTAGACAGCCGTTAGCACACGATTCTCCTTATGGGGACCTGATATGTTTAATATGCTGCTGAGAATATAGCCCAGAAGAAGCGTATAGTATAGCTTTTATTTTGGAAAGAGACATTTCTCCATAATAAACTCTCTTTTCCAAAGATGAGTGATTCCTCAATCAGATACAGGGCTCGCAAAATCGCTAGCCCGACGGGGCTTTTTTCCAGTCGGGCTACCAAAATCTATCTCTGCCCTGCCCGTCGGCCTATCCTAGGAAGGAAAAATATATGTCAATGCTTTTGCATTCTTTTGGAAATGTAGCTGGGTAATTATGTCATTGGCATCGGCCACTGTCAATATGTGACATACTGAAATCGCGTTTGAATTTGCGCTTGTTTTTTGCTTTCACTTTGCAATCGCGTGAACTGTGTATAGAGAGCGACAGTACTGATTGGTGAGTGATGATAATTTGCGCACCAATTCCTCTGACATCGTCTTATCAATCGTTAGCTTACTATGCAAACATGACAAGTGAAATCTCCCGCAGCTTAAACATGTGAGAGGTTGATCGCGCAGAGAATCGCTGAGCGTTATGTTAGTGCGTGTGTAAAAGCAGCAGGATATATATTTTAGTTCTGCTGAGCCAAATAAGACAGGTCAGCGTGAAGAAGTGACAGCCAAAGAAAAGCTTACCACAAAACGGAAAGGTTATGACAAATCAGACTATAAGGAAAAAAGAAAGTGCAGCTTTATGGTTTCATGGACAAAAGAATTTCTGTGGCTGCAATATGACGAGCTAAATAACCAGGGCTGCACATAAGTGGTCCGCAGGTGCGCATTCGCTGTCAAAATAAAAACCCGCACAAGATAAGAAGTTGCAACGCGTGTTTGCGTACATAAGATTTTCAGGAGGACAGACATTTGTTTAGAACTCTTAAAGATGTCGAAGAAGCTCCTTTAAGCAGTTACTGTGATGTTCCTCCACCTCCAAAGAAATGTCAGAAGGAGTCCGAACCACAAAAGAAGCGCGTATTCTCTGAAAAGTGGTTGCAGGAGGTGAGCTGGCTTCAAACAAATGATGAACGCACAGAGATGTGGTGCAGAATGTGCCGTGAAAATTTAATAAATGACAAATTAATAAAAAGGCATGAACATTTTTTTTGTATCGAAAAAATATCGAACCGTGACACCAAAGTATCGAACCGAACCGAACCGTGAATTTTGTGTATCGTTGCACCCCTAATATTTGCCTAAACTAGTAGCCCATTAGAAAGGCACATTTCCCATTACTGCATAACTTAAATGCAAACATAATTTTTTTTTCAAATAGAAAGATTATATAGTTTTACTGGACTTTACTGGACAATTAAAAATTGCTATGCCCAGTTGTTTTTATCCTTAAATGCATTATTTGTTATGCAGAGTAACTGTGGTCAGAGCATCAAGATCCGTCGCGTCCTAATGAACTGTCCAGAGATTGTGACGATTGGATTTGTATGGGACGCCGAGCAGTCTGATCTTACAGATGATGTTATTAAGTCCCTTAGCCCCCGTTTGAACCTGTGTGGGGTAAGACCAAGTCAAAGGCTGAATGGAGTTACCAGTAACCTGATAACAAATGGAAATCCATTAGATTATTATGGATGAAAAACATTGTACTTTTTGTACTTTTGTCCAGTGTTTTAAAAGACTTGTTACAAATGTACATATAAAAAGATATTTGCCAATTTTATCATTTAATATCATATATATGAAGGTCAGCATGCTGTAATCTTTAAACTGGCCACGGAAGTCACACAAATAACTGATATTTTCATAGGATTTAGAATCTGGCACAAAACCATCAAACTTCAATTTGCTCTCTTTCAGCTTTTCAACCGAGTCACTGATGAAAATGCTAAACGGAGTGAGCTACATCTGGTGGGGATGATCTGTTTTGCGAGTAAACATTACTCAGCTTTTGCCTATCACACCAAATCTTCAAAGTGGATGTTTTTTGATGATGCTACTGTGAAAGAGGTTAGGATGTCTGCCATTAATCCGCCTTACCCCTTTTCAAAAGTGTATTACCTACTACTGTGTTACATGCTCTAACTCAGTTATTTTCACCTTTTTTCAGATTGGGTCCAAATGGAAAGATGTTGCTTCTAAATGCATTAGAGGACATTTCCAGCCGCTTCTTTTATTTTACACCAACCCCGAGGGCAGTCCTGTATCTAATGAAGATGCACCAAGGCAGACCACCATGTGTCCCCGCTACAAAGCCCAAGTAAACGGTGACATGAACGGTAAGACAGCCTTCCACTTATTATAACTTCTCAAAAAAAAAAACAAAAAAAAACACCCAGCTCGCCCCTGCGGGCGGTTTATCCTTCAAGCTCGGGTCCTCTACCAGAGGCCTGGGAGCTTGAGGGTCCTGTGAAGTATCTTAGCTGTTCCCAGGACTGCGCTCTTCTGGATAGAGATCTCCGATGTTGTTCCCGGGATCTGCTGTAGCCACTCGCCTAGCTTGGGAGTCACCGCACCTAGTGCTCCGATTACCACGGGGACCACCGTTACCTTCACCCTCCACATCCTCTCGAGCTCTTCTCTGAGCCCTTGGTATTTCTCCAGCTTCTCGTGTTCCTTCTTTCTGATGTTGCTGTCATTCGGAACCGCTACATCGATCACTACGGCCGTCTTCTCATGTTTGTCTACCACCACTATGTCCGGTTTGTTAGCCACCACCATTTTGTCCGTCTGTATCTGGAAGTCCCACAAGATCTTAGCTCGGTCATTCTCCACCACCCTTGGGGGCGTCTCCCATTTTGACCTCGGAACTTCCAGGCCATATTCGTCACAGATGTTTCTGTATACTATGCCGGCCACTTGGTTATGGCGTTCCATGTATGCCCTTCCGGCTAGCATCTTGCACCCTGCTGTTATGTGCTGGATTGTCTCTGGAGCATCTTTACACAGCCTGCACCTGGAGTCTTGCCTGGTGTGATAGACCCCAGCCTCTATGGATCTTGTACTCAGAGCTTGTTCTTGTGCTGCCATGATTAGTGCCTCTGTGCTGTCTTTCAGTCCAGCTTTGTCCAGCCACTGGTAGGATTTCTGGATATCAGCCACCTCCTCTATCTGCTGGTGGTACATACCGTGCAGGGGCCTGTCCTTCCATGATGGTTCCTTGTCTCCCTCCTCTTTCTTGGGTTTTTGCTGCCTGAGGTATTCACTGAGCACACTGTCAGTTGAGGCCATCATAAGCTGATCTACAATACGGCAGCAGTGATCAGTGAGATGCATGTCTATAAGTTGAACAGCCACAAGGAGCAGTGCCCTCCATGGAGAAGGAGGCTAGAGGGCAAGATCAAAGAAGGACGGAGGGAGGTTAGCCAACTAACTGAGTTGCAGAAAGGTGCGACAAAGAAGGTGCATAAAAAATACAGCCAGCTGTCCATACCTGAGGCCTTGGAAACTGCCAAGCAAAGACTCACAGCCTTGGCCAGCCGCTTGAGGAGGTACACCAGAGAGATAGAAGGCAGGAGAATAAACCAGCTGTTCTCCACAGAACCAGCAAAGGTGTACTCTCAGTGGCAAGGGAACAATAAGAGAACAGCACCACCAATGCTGGAGACGGAGCAATACTGCAATACATATGGGAGAAGGACGCAACCCATAACGGCAATGCTCAGTGGCTAGTGGATCTGAGGGCAGATCATAGCAACCTCCCTGAACAGGGTCCAGTAACCATCACAGTGGCAGACATCCAAGCAAGGGTCTCTAGTATGAAGAGTTGGACAGCACCAGGCCTGACATGGTTCATGCCTACTGGCTGAAGAAGCTGACTGCACTCCACGAGCGTCTGGCAGCACAAATGAACCAGCTGCTAGTTGACGAGAGACACCCGGAATGGCTAACCGAAGGTCGGACGGTCCTGATCCCCAAGGACTCCAAGAAGGGACCGGTCCCATCCAACTACCGACCAATAACCTGCCTCAGTACTACATGGAAGCTCCTATCAGGCATCATATCGGCTAAGATGAACAGGCACATGGGTCAATACATGAGCAGGGCACAGAAAGGGATTGGCAAGAATACCAGAGGCGCAAAACAGTTACAAGTACCTGGGGATCCTGCAGGCGAATGGGAACCATGAAGAGGCAGCTAGGAAAGCTGCAACCACCAAGTGCCTGCAGAGGGTCAGGCGAGTCCTGAGGAGTCAGCTGAACGGTAAGAACAAGATCCAGGCTATCAACACCTATGCCCTGCCCGTAATCAGGTACCCAGCTGGTATAATAAGTTAGCCAAAGGAGGAGATAGAAGCCACTGACATCAAGACAAGAAAGCTCCTTACCATGTATGGAGGCTTTCACCCCAAGTCCAGCACCCTGAGGCTGTACGCTAAGTGGAAGGAAGGGGGCCGGGGACTGGTTAGTGTCAGCACCACAATCCAGGATGAGACAAAAGATAACTTCTCATATATATATATATATATATATATATATATATATATATATATATATTGTGGATTATCCCCTTTATATATATATGAAGGGGATAATCCACAATATATATGAGGTGTGATGTCTTTTTACTGTGAACTATATTTTCCCACCCTAAACATGTTCAACTCTGCCTCAGAAATGCTTGTATTTATGGTTTGAATTGTATAGACCTACTTTCTGTTCATTCCTTCATTTTTCTACATCAAGATCGTTTGGTTATACATTAATGCCTAAAATCAGTTATCCTGCATTTACTAACTTGAGAAAGTAAATAATGTATTAATGATTATTGGATTGTTGGCAAATACTGTCAATAAATCCATGAGATTAAATAATGGCCTACCCCGAGTCAGATTAGGGATAATCTGCAGTTAACTTCTGATTACTACCTGTAATTAATCAAAGAATTAAATGTTTATGTTTTGCTTCCTCAAGTGCAAAACTGCTGTTTACATAAAATGACAAATAAAAGAAAATTCACAGTGAGCAGCACTTCTCTGGCACAAGTTGCCCTGTTGATATCAGAGGTCAGAGGACTGTTTCAAGCTAACAGGAAGACATCAGTCGATGAAATAATCACAAGTTTCATCCAAGGCAGAAAAGTATCTAAAAATCTAAGAACAGGAGCTCAAGGGTTCAGTTTGCACAGGCTCACCAAAATTGGACATTTTGCCTGATCTAACGAGTCTTGATTTTGGCTGCAACATTCAGATGGTAGGCTCGGAATTTGATGTAAATGACATGAAAGCAGTGAACCATCATTGTGGTGGTGTAATAGTGTAGGGGATATTATGTGGCACACTTTTTGGACCCCTCAGCACCAAATGTACCCATCACTGTACCCATCCTCTTATGGCTACCTCCACTACATTCCATGTCCCAAAGCTCAAATCACTGAAAACTGGCTTCTTGAACAGTAAATTAAGTTCACTGTACTCAAATGGCCTCCACAGTCACCAGATCTCAATCTCGTAAAGCACATGGTGGAACAGGAGATTCATGATAAATGACCATAAAACTTTTTGTGACTTCAGATTGGACATACAAACTTTCCAAAAAGGAATGGTGGTTTTACTGAAACACTAGTGTGAAAAGAATGAGGTAATATTAAGCAGCTAATATCTGGATGAGTCTTAACTGATTCTTCACACTATAAAATGGGGTATGTGAAATTTCACACATGTGCGCACAAACTCAAATGTTCTCTCATATAGCATAGAGTGAAGTTAATTCCCACTCACACAGGGGACAACAATTCATGGCTCTACACTGACTTCTGATTGTGTAAAGATGCCTCCATATCAACTCTATCTGATTAATGTAATAAGTGCCTAATAGATGCTGTGGAGTGGGATGCACAGTTTTTTTTTTTTTGTATAAACAAGAGCAGAAAGAATAGAAAAATTGTGGGATCCTGGCACTTGATGTGATCTGTGTCTATTTTAGCATCTTGTATTTTATCAGTGATATTCAAATGCCAGTGTGAGGCTATTTTTTTTAAAGTAAGGTAACACATATGTAACTCTATAATAGTGGACTCTGGATTATTTAAAAAAAAAACAATGATTCATGTTATTACGTTTGCAAATGCAAACGTACTGCAGTAGCTTGCTAACGGACAGCTAACATTAGCTACCTGGACATACAGCAAGGAGTAAAATAATCCTCTGACATAGTAATACGTAATAATTTTAGCGAGCTAAAGGAATTTTGTTTTTTTTAATTTTGCTTTAGTTACATAATGTTGGGCTCAGTGTTCTTTTCAGAGTAAGATGCAGTGTGCTCTCTTTGTTAGCTTAGATTAAAAAAGTGCAGTGTTTTTTACTGTGTGCGTATGATTTATCTAAGCAAACCTTACACTTACACAATGAGTTTTGTGCAACAATAGGGTTTAGTGTCCACCAGGCTGCAATCACAGAGATTATCCTTGGCTTGTCTGGGAACTTAAAGTGAAATGAAGCTACGACATAAGAGAGCATGATAGGGATCAGAATGCTGACCCATTCCAATTTGTCTAGTAATTTCTTTTCCAAAAAGCCCAGTCTGTTTCAGCATTTGAATTGTCTTTGTGAAAGTATCATCAGGTAAAATTTAACAGTACGACAATAGTATGACAGTGGTGATTTCAGTCAATCACAAATTACAGTTATGGTTTCCGTCAGGGTGATGCCGTTAAACCTCAGGCAGAAAGATTGTCCTGGTCTATGTGCTGGCTTGAACTTGACATGAGGATGATGCCTCTGTTGCATGCAGATTACCACCCACGCCTCGCTCCCTAATCCCCGCTCCTGTGGCCAAACGCACTCATGCCCCTGCTCCACAGTTCTCGCTCCTCCCCTGGACATTTCCGACATTTGCCTCCATTAATTTATAAGCTTGGGGTTTTGGCAATGGCACCTTTCCTGTTTAGATGGATTGTTTTGCTTTAATGTGGAGCCCAGATACTTTGGCATGGGACAGGATTTTTTGTTTTTATGACATTCAAAGTAAGTCGTTGATGCATTTGCTTCACACTCAGATGGCTCAGTTTTTTTTATTATCCTTTCATTGAATGTAATCATATTTTGTCTGTTGTCCTGTTAATTTGACGTGCAGTTTTTAGGAGTGAGTTTTCAGTCCTGTACAGTACTTTATGCTCATTCAAATTAAAGCAGCAAACCAAGAAATGTTTTGTGGTTTAATGCTTTCGTTACAAATTTGCTCTATCATTTCAAGACACAAGATAAAATTTGCTTTTTTAAATTAAACAGCACTTTGCTGCATATACTGTTTAGTATGCTTGGAACAGTCGAAGTCCTACAATGCCAGTATTGGGCTGCATGAACAGTATATGACAGTTTACTCACTGCTCTTACTCACCACTTTTGTAACATCCAGCTTTGCATGCACACAGCATTATGCAATAATGCAATAATTTCACCTCATGTTTCAGATAATCCTCACAATATTTCCTTCTCTGCAATATAAATATTTGTAGTGTAATAATTGTATTATGTTTTAATGTAGATCTTATAATAAAAAGTAAAAATGAAGCCTCTGCTTAAAGCGCAGTACACATAAAAAGAAAGAGACAGTGCTGCAAAAAGCAAAGTAACTAAGAGAAGAGCTGAGTTACAAAAGTAAAAGACAGTGGAAGCTGTTAGGTGATCATGCTCATTAAAAAGCCAGATGTTCGCAGTTCACATCAGCACTGTTTCTCACAGTGACCCGTTTGCTACAAAAGGCAAAGAAACACCACAGGGTGGGCAGCCATGGCAGCAATTGTGTATTTTACCAAAGTTAATGATGCAGCATATGTTCTTTGTTTTTTCTCTTTCCCCATTGGCAAGAAGCAACGGCAGAATGGTGCATCTACTGTGTACTTTATATGGACTATGATTTAATAATGAAAGTAGCCCTTCTAACATTTTTCTCATGCAATACCGTTTACTTGATTCATAACTAATTCTTATAAGTATATGGCACAGGAAAAAATGCAAAAGGAGTCACTCTAAGAGTAAATCATAGCCCATGGATGAATTTACAGCCACTAATTGTGCAAACAGATTAACACTGCTGTCTTATCATGAGATTCAGGGTGTAACAAGACCATAAGGCAACCAGCTTTTGCTTAACCAGACAAAGTTTCCAATTGCTGTTGAATACGTGTTTGCACAGGATTTCACATCTTATGGATCAAAAAATGATATTGAGGTTTTGTGAGATACATGACTGCTAACTACGTCATGTTGACTTGTCTGCCCACTTTGGACATGTGACAGTCATGATGACGATCATAGATTAAGTGAATAGCCCACAGGGCTAAATCATGCAGGCCTAAAAACTGGTCCTAGCAACCATGTGTATTTCCTAAGTAATTGGCAAAAACCTCTTTAAGATTGCTTTGGTTACCCATAGTTTGCATTGAGCACACTGACACTGTTCCCCGGCTACTCTTCGAGCTGTATTGAAACATTTGCCTTCAAAATCAATGTTGCATCTTCTGGAACATGTAGACTGCAGTAGATTAGTAGATTGTGAGTGCTTGCAGACAATGCAGACATTTTCCATGCAAACCACAGGCGACTGTGGCCATTTGGTAACAATCAAACCACTGACAAGCAGCACTCTCTTGCGACCAGTTTCACCTAGTAATAGCCGACAAAATCCAGAAACCACTTGCTAACCAGTTCCGGGATTTACACTTTTCTCCCGCTGTCGGTGGTTGTTTCATGACCAATATGGACGTTCGATCAATGTGACCGTGATATCAAATGAGAAACATCTGTAGTCACTGGCCACTGGCTTCATCCCCAGCGTCCTGGCAGAAATAAAAAGATAGAGTACATTACTCAAAGTGCAAATGCGCATTTGAGTGTGTGCTCTTATTGTCTCTTTGCCAAAATATTTGTGATGCTGGAGAGTTGTGGTTACGTCATACATAATGTTGGTCAAAAGCATAATAATGTCTTTTGTATAGACTGTAGTCTTGAGTTAAAATATATACAAATCTTTAGAGTTTTTCCATTTTACTCATTATTTCTTTCTTTCTTTTCTTAAATTTGGGCCATGGGAACTAACCCTGCTAAAGGTAGTTTATGGCTCAGAGTAAATATTTAACACTCATTTAGTTGTTCGAGAGCCAGAAATATTCCAAATTATTTGTCAAAAACAGTATAATTTCTGTGTTGTAGAGGAACCACAGTCCTGTCATTTGATTAATTTATTTTCCTCAACAGTAAAACATCCTCTTGGCAGTCCTAACAAATTTCAGGAAACTTTCATGGAGAATTTGCAGAGGCCAGGTGAAACATCAAAAAAAGACAGAGGTCATCGAAGAACTGAACCATCACAAAACAAAGGTAGAGGGCTGTGTGCACATAGCACATGTTCTCTAGTTATAAGGGTAGCAGTGTAAATCTGGGAGGAGAAAGACAAATTTGCAGACTGCATGGGCTCTACATGCGATATTCTGCATATAATCTGTGTTCACTGTTCTTAGATATGACGCATGCAAGACCTTCATCTCCACCAGAGAATGGTCCAGGGCCTCCTGTGGAAAAATCAAAAAGCTATCCACGTAATGAGAAGCCATCAAACCATTCAAGCAGAGGATCTCAGGAGCCACATGGACAGTCCTTTGGTGCACAGAGTTGTGGACATAGTCGGAAAACTAATAATTTCCCAGGTCACAATGACCAGGATGGCACCCATGACCAATGGGAAAAAGGTGGGAGTGGAGGAAGTCGCAATAAGTCTAAGTCTACTTGGAGACCTATTCGGGAGGTGTTAAATGTGGACACGGTATTGAATGAACTAGAGCAGCGGCGTCAGCAGCAACATGACAGCCCACGGTGTAGTAAGCCTCCATCACACGAGAGGGTGCACCCAGAACAAAGCCGAGATCGCGAGCGGGAATATGTCCGAACCAGAGAGGATCGGAAACAGAAATGTTTAATGACAATTTATGAGGACGAGCAGCGGCTTGAGACTGAGAGCCACAGCTCTGTAGAGTCAGAAAGCCGAGTAAATTACCAGAGGGGCAGCAAACTAAAGGGGGGCCCAAAGACTCTTCTACGTAGTGATACCTGGACCATTCAAAGGACAGAGTCTGGCTATGAGAGCAGTGATAGACTCAGCAGTGGCTCCACCAATCCTGATTCTCCTGGGGTCGATGGCTTTGCTGTTAAAGACCAGAGATCAACAGCGGAGGTACCGCTGCAAAGGTAAGACTCAGTTGATGACTATGACAGATATTGTCATTTTAATTTTACCTGCGGCAAATCGCCAGCATGCTGTGTTCATAAATAAATAGTTTCTTTAATAGGCAACATCATAAGATCTCTAGAAATAGAGTAAGATTTAAGTGAATCTTTTGTTATGAATTTTCTCATTAAAATAGTACATGTGACAAAAGGACATTTTGATGACCCAGAAAACTTTGGCCCAGAAATCACATTTTCAGATATCTTTTTCTAAAAGCACCAATAAGCCTGTGTTAACAATGACAAAAAGTAGTTTTGTATATGTTCAAAATGTATTTTAAGGCCTATCTTTTCCTGGAAAACCAAACGAAGTTTATGACTCATCCTGCACTGCGAAATGTGTACTATGTGTGAATCTAAGAAGACAATTTCTTCTTGATTCAGCTCATTACCATGGCATTAATACACTATGGATAAAAACCTTCATTAATAAACATCTTGAGAATATGTCAAGTTCTTTGTCAGTGACAATATCTAGCATTTCTATTTGTAAACTATTATGAAAAACACGCAATTGGCGTTACAATGTAAACAGAAAAAAACAAACAAGCTTATGTTGTCCATCTTTTTAGCTTATGTGTTTTAAAAATGCTGCTCTGCAAATTTTTGTTTCATTGTCACGCGCACTCTTGTTTTCCTTTTGCGTCTATGGTTATTTTAAGAGAGCTGGATATATTCTGCCACTTGCTATTTTTTTCCACTTGTCCACTGGTTACGTTTTGTGTTGTGGACAAAAAAGCTTTTTCTCTATAGACTGAGATGGACGCCGCTCACTGCAGTGTACCTGGACTGAGTCCAGCTGGAGTAGGTCTAGCTAAATCCATTTGGATCCACAGTGAGCGCCATAATTATAAAAGAGACACCTTAAAAACCTTTGATAGGAAACAGGATATTTTTCCATTATTTTTTTTATTCTCTGACATTTTATATTTATAAAAGCTTCCCAGAAGCTAAAAAAGGGAAGTTTATTTTAATACTCTATTCCCATGTACACTTTAAAGGGTGAGTGTGTGGAGGACGCCAGCAGCAGACACAGAAATGCACATATATCTACAATACATAAGCAAACCTGGAAGCTAGGAAACAGTTTTGGCTGTATATTTAACAAAGAATTATTAATCACTGAAAGCCATCTTTGAGTGGTTTTCATTCTAAATCTTGTTCAGATGGCACTTTTCATTACTCAGTATGTTTTGATTGGTTGTTTTGTGTGTGTGTGTAGAGAAGCAGTCACGCTGTGAGAATTTGGTCCTAAATTTGTTTGTGTTCACCAAGGCTCCAAATCACCCATCAGTTAATGACTTTATTTGACGTAAATATTGATTGTTTAAAGGTCACATTCAACCCAAAATTGTATGGTTAAAAAGGACTTTAAAGTTTAAAAAGAAATGCATGTGTAAATGCTCTCTAAATTTGCAGTCTGTACACGGAGATATTAAAATATGAAAGTGCCTCATGCAAGTAAAAGCAAACTATTAAAATACTTTAAGTAAGTATTTAAGTATGTAATTATATTGTGTAAAAGGTATTTAAGGTAGGAAATCATCTGGTTTTTGTAAATTAATATTAGGGATGGGTATCGAAAACCAGTTCTTGTTGAGAACCGGTTCCCAGTGTTTCAATTCCTTGGAATTGTTTGCCATTTTTGCAAACGATTCCCTTATCGATTCCAGTCGCCCCGAATGACGTCACCACGTTGCGGAGCGTCATTTACCTGGCAGGAAACACGGCGCCTAAGCGGCTCAAACGCTCAAAAGTTTGGTTTTGCTTTACGAGAATGGATGACAACAGGGCAACTTGCAATACTTGCAAAGTAGATATTTCATTTAAGGGAGGAAACACTACAAATATACAAAAGCATTTGCTCACAAAACATACGATGACCTTAAATGAATGTCGTGTTTTTAATTCCGCTCCGGACTCGTGAATCTCAACCCAGCAGCAGCGGTAACGTTTGCACGTCCTCTCCCGTTAATGCGGCAGGTAAATAATCAACTAACAGTGCATATTATGTTAGCGCGATCTGCCTTATTACAAAACCTGCCATTACTGTGCATTTAGATGACCATGATGAGAGAGACAGTCAGAGTCTGGCTCAGATGCTGGCAGTTCTCACTGCAGTCTACCGTTAGCGTCTCCTTTCAGGCCAGGATAGACGAATGTCACCGAACAGTGACTAAGTTTGTGGTCAAAGGTTTGCACCCATTTGCCACAGCAGATGATTTTCGGTAAGTGAATGTGTTTAATTGTAGGCAGGGACATTACTGGATATTCTTGTGTAATTGCTACAGAATAATTGATGTTATACTTTGTTATTGCTACAGAAGAATATTTATTTTATTATTTTACATTTACAATTTTTTTTCCTGGGGACCCAGTGACACCCCATTGAAGAGCCGTAGGCTGTGGATCTCTTAAGATCTCACTGTTGGGTTTGTAAGGCCATGTTACTCCTAAATTTCTATCTTGTTCAAAGAGAAGATATAAAACAAAGTTCTAAGCTATTTGACCTTAGTGTTCTCCTTTTTTAAAAAGAATCGATAAGAGAATCGATAAGAGAATCGATAAAGAATCGAATCGTTAAACAGAATCGAAAATGGAATCGGAATCGTGAAAATCTTATCAATACCCATCCCTAATTAATATTATGAAAAATTTAATAAAATTTCTCCATAATTGTTCAATTTGCAGTTTGTAAGTCTTTGTCAGTGAGTATGGTTTATAAACAGAGAGTACCGATACACACAGGTAAATTTTAGAGAGGATTCCTAATATAATAAGCACCTTTAGGAATAATAATTATTTAATAAAAGCTGCATTTTTTACAGCCTATTGAGTACTGCATTTAGTCACTATCATATTACAAAGGTATCTTTGAAATATCATGAATGTTATTGATGATGGTACTCATCAAAGCATTATTTTTGTAATGGTCTGAAGGAATGTAGCAATTAATAATCAGTTTTAACTTGGTAATAACAATAGATATTTTCTGTGGTTGGTTATTTACCTTAGGTGTCTGTTGAAAATAAAAACACTTTAAATGAAAGGGTACCATGGACTACTACTGTTTTCAGCCTTTTTATGCACATTTTTTGTCATTTTGTAGAACAATATATGGTATAGCTAGAGAACTACATGAAAATTTGAATGTAATGTAAGAATTAAAAGCAATCATGCGTTTTTACAGGCTCGACAATATATTGGGTCGACTAGACAAGATTCAAAACAACTGTTATACAGTCAATTCCATCTAAAGTCAATTCTAGTCATTAGAGTCTCAGTAGACCTTGAATATGTCTTTGGTCCTGCCATACTACTGGTATTATCTGGATTGATGTGCATTATTTATTGCCAGAAAAAGAGTAAAAGTTTGATGCTTCTGGGTTTTTTTATGCTGGTTCTGTATTACACTTGGAAACACACTCAGTTGCTGTCTTTTATTTTCAGCCAGCAGCACCAAAAAGGAGGCGATGCAAAATCTAGTATAATGTCCTCACCTCCACACAATGGTAAGTTCCACGATTTTAAAGGCTTCCTGAGGTTTTCGTGGCACAGTAAAAGAATTAGCTGGTAATAAATGCAGTGTGTGAAGTAACCACAGCGCAGTGCGTAATTGTAACCTGCTTTTAGTAATTTTCAGTTTTTGGTAAAATGTTAACATGCATGTACTTGTATGTAACAGCCTTATTCTAGTCCACTAAGTCCACTTTATATAACAGGTATGCATGGAAACATACGTTGTGGGTGGATGTAATTATCCCTCCAAAAACAAAGTCATATCTGCTTTAAAAACATGATGTGGATGTTTTAAATGTAGATTTTGCCATAAAAGAAGCAAAAAAAAGGATAACATGTAAAAAAAAAGAAAAATTAAAGTAATATAATGTGACATTTGAAACAGGACTTTGATCTCAGTTATATGTTTTAAAACATTTGCAATACTTACATGAAAAGATTTACAAGGAAAAAAGAAACTTAGATTAGATTTCAAAAGTTCATCTTTCTTTCTTTCTTTCTTTCTTTCTTTCTTTCTTTCTTTCTTTCTTTCTTTCTTTCTTTCTTCAACCTGTCTTGTAAAGGCTATGTTGATTTCTGAGTTTGGACTGGCTTATTTAACCTCTTCACCCAGTCAGTCCTGCACAGGCATTAATCTGATGATAATCCCACAAAGCTTGTTCAGCTAGCACAGCTGGACGTAGCTGCTGGCATTGTCATAAATATCTTTCTGTTGCATGCTGTACTTAGGAGTGTGCTGCACTCAATACTTAATCAAGGCTATGTGCATTCAGAGCCAGTGTTTCCAACCAACAGCTAGAACTTTTATCCTTGCATGGACCTCTCCAGGGCAACAGCGAAGAAAAAAATAACACATCTATTTTTAAAGGGAAGGAATTCAGCACCACACTGCCTCTCGCTGCGCTGGTGCATGGAGGGAGCTTGCTGACTGATTCATCCAGCTGTGTGAAAGTCGTGTGAGATTAACTTGCTTCTGCTGCCACCTTGTGTCCTGAGAGGGCAACAGCCTTGACGTCAGACAGATGATTTTCTCCCATCTGCCTTATTAGTTTAGACTTTTGTTTAGCTTTGCTTTTTAACATAGGCATAATTGTCTGCACTGTCTGAGGAAAAAACATACATGTTGGGGTTTTTTCTGTGTTTGGTCTGGTACTTCCTCTCATTGTTTCTTAGCCTGTGATTTTCCATGTCTTAATATTTGTATAGCTCTTCTTGTGTAATAATAGTAATAATAAACCTTATAAAAAGATGGATTTATCTTTTTTGCATCTTTCCTGTTTTATTCAGTTTACTGCTTTGTTTTGATCCTGTTTTTTGTTTTGTTTTGTTTTGTTTTATAGGCAAACATCAACCCAAACCTCAGGGAAAGAACCATGATCAAGTTTCACATTCACATCAAAAGAGCAGTCCATGTTCGAGGTTGTTTCATGTTGTTTCTCTTGAATTACATAAAAATGGCTTTAGTTTTTAAAAAATAGTTCAAGTTGATGGACTTAATCCACCTGTATATATAGGGATGACTTGCACTGTGGTTATAGTGTGTAATGGGTCATATTGGATAAATTAACAAATTGCATAATTAGTATAAACTGAGAACACAGACAGAGAGCTAAATGAAATGGAAGAGGAGGCCTAAAGGATGGAGCCAGAAAGTCAACACTGCGATTCTAAAACTCAGTTTACCTCTGGAAACTTGTTATGTTCCTACAATGCCCTCCACATCAAAAATAGATGTGTGCATAACTACTAGAAGAGATTATTTTGCAGCACTGCTGTCATGGAAACTTTAGTTTCTCCTCCCCAAACATCAGCTGACAAAAAAGCAAACCAGACCAGATGCTGAGCGTCCTTCCTGAACATTCCTGGACATTTCATTCAGTGAAAATCAGTGATACCTGAGAAAAAGTACAGTTGTATAATATATCTTTAAAAAAAAATACATGTGACATGTCAGAGTAGTTTGGATTACAGTGATTAGGCCAGCCAGCAAGTTGTAGATCTTGGATGTTTGAAAAGTTGTCGGAAACATGCGCCGCTTCAGTTTGCACCCCAAAATGTGTTGTTTTGCATAAATCCAAGTTATTACACTGAAATGTAATATAGCAATAATATATAGCAAAATGCTTTAAGACAATATACATGAATTTTAAGTTTTTACACCTTAATTAATTTCCTCTTTTTCTGTAGACGGAAATCAAAGTACACGTCTAGTACCTCCAGAAAAGCAGGGTCTTCTGAGAGGATCTCGTCTGGCTCGGACAGCAGGCAGAGTGAGCAGCAGGAGATGACAAACTGTAGAGGGCACACTGGAGAAAGTACAAACCTGAGGCACATTACAAAAACCAGCAGCTCAGAATGGAACAGCTCTGATGATCTTGCTCTCTCTGAGCCAGAGGATAGAGAAAGCACTTACCTCTCCAGTAACAGCGAGGCCACAGCCTCTGATTCTCAGTGTCCCCATATAAGCCTGCCATACCACCCTCCCAGCAATGTGACGGCAGAACCTCTTCAACTGAACAGCCAGCGTCAGCTTGGTACAACAGGGTTGCCTCACCTTCGACCCAGCCAACGGACTCCTCACCAAGGGGAAACAGGCCACCCAGTGTTTCGTCCCAGGATGCTCCAAGAACCTTTTCCATCAAGTCCTCGTCTTTCGTCCACATCTTACGTCAGTCCTCACAGAAAGCCCGACATGTCGGGCCTCCGAACCTTCTCAGATGCAAGCTCCAAGTCGGGGTCTGACCCAGAAAGGAGTACCCCATCATCGTGTGAAAGCGAGGAAAGAGCAGCTGGATGCAGGATGGAACAGGCAGTGCCTGCTCAAGAGGTTTCTCTGACAACATACTTCAATGTGGATAACTGCATGACGGAAACATACCGTCTCAAGTACCACAACCAGAGGCCTCTTGTCCTCTCTGCCACGGTGCCACGGACAACGGTTGCAAGTGAGCGGAGAGATAACAGTGACACACATTCACAAGATGTGCCAAAAGCCAGACCGGAAACAAGTAAGCCTCCAAACAAAACCAGTAAGTTACTGGAAAGGACAAAATGACAATATCGTATTGTTTTCTTTGTTGCTGTGTCAGTGACACATGACTGTCGTAAAAACAAGTTTTTTTTTTAAAGGAAACTCTTTTTTTTCCCTTTACAGGCCATAATAGCAATAAACCCTCTGCAAAATGGAACCCAGTGACAGCCAAAGGACTGGATGAACGTGGTTTTTTATGAGTGTAACTTGGTAAGTTTTGTTTACATGGATGGGCAGTATTAACTGGATGCCAAAGAGTTTACAGAATGGAAATATGTCAGGAAGCCACGGCACCTCCAAACCGAGACGAACTTATTTATGCAAGCCTGTCACATAAATAAAACCTATTTCTAAATGCTGTTGTGTATGACTTGAGGGATTATCAACGTTCACGTGTATCTTCATTTGTTTTGTAGCGTTGCTGCACGAAGATTTTGTTTCATCAAAACCCTGTTTTCAGTTTGCACTAAGAAGTTTTTTTAGGGTTAGATCATTATTTTTTATCACCATATGTCCGTTTTAAAATATTTGTATTTTAGTGCACATATTTTATTTGTGCACTAGTGCTGCAGAAATTAAACTATACAAATATATTTAGGGTAAGGCAAAAGAGATTAAGGTGAATCACAGATGATGTGCTGTGGTCTGTACGGTAAAAGAATTGAGTGTGATCACAAATAAGAGCATGCTATCATGAAAAGATATGCTAAAGATACATTATCTGATTATGATGTCATTCTGCACAACACAATAACATCAAAGGTTGGCCTCATCGATAGCAGGTTAAAGGCAGTTAATCTAATTACCCCTGTCAAAGGAGTAAGATTGGAAAAGTTATTCATGATTTCTGAGCACCTTATGAGTTTTATGCACATTTTGGAGGCTTTAGGTCACCAGAGGACAAACGCTGTAACAGTGACTCTTATTTATTTACTGAGGTGTTCTAAGTGTTATCAGTTATTTTACAACATTATTCTGTTAATGAATGAGTGTGGGCTGCCCCACACCAGTCAGTCTTTTGATGTAAAAAAAAAAAAGTGTACTGGAAAAGATGATCGATTGTTCATTTACTTGAGAAAACCACCCCCAGTAAAGGTCAATTTTATGTCATCCTTGAAAAACAAAAGTGTAACTTGTTTTATTGGCTGGTTTTATTGGCAATGTCACAGGGCAGCCTTCAGGCTATTTAGTAACCACCATACACAGTCGTGCAACATTTTTGTGTTTTCTTGTCTTCAGTGCTGATTCTTGTAACCTTTTTTTTTGTAATTCCCAGTGATGTCAAAACCATTTTTCCCCAGTCTTCCTCTTAAAGTAGGCAGATTTAAATGCAGGTCTGTATTTCCAGGTATTTTCATAATAATGCCAATGTAATTGATATAACTGACATAACTATTAACCATACTACTTAACATAACACACAAGTATCCTTGTTCATAGTAAGACTAATATTCTGAAACCTGCATGTGGCCTTTACAGAGTCATACTAGCTGTTTGTACAGCCTGAGCATGAGCATGATAATCCTGGACTGACTCCAGCAAACATAACATTCTGTTTGATTTTATTCAATTGTAATAAAACAAAGTCATCAAATAGCAATTTGTAACCTTTTAAACACTTGAATGTTCTCTTGCTCACACTAGAATACACAATAATATGTTATGCTTACATTTTTGGATCTAAATGTATAATGCAAACAATGTGTTTGAAAACAAACTGTCCGAGACATACTATGCATTTACTTTAAAAAATAATTACTTTAAGAGCAGGTTTTGGTGTTTTTAGATCCTTTTTTTTATATGCACATTTTTCAAATCTCAATATATATATATTTTTTTTTTCAACTCACTAGATTGTCAAGTCTCTTTATAACCATCATGCCATATACACATATTTTTTTTCACCTTACATTTTTATCACAGCAACCTTTGTCCAGGTATTTACTCCTCCTACTGAACACATTTAGCTGTGTATGTATGCCGTGTTTGACCCGACAGACATTTGAAATTTGCATTGATCATTTCGATTTTTGTGTGTTTCTACTTGTATTTGTCATGGTTTACTTACACTGTTTAAATATAAGAAAAACAAGACTTGGACTTCACAGGCAGTCCAGTCTATCGCTCACTGATACAGTACACGATGATATACACTAGACTGCCTTTAAACAACTTGATTGTGCTGTAGTAATTATAAATCCCTGCTATTTTTAAGACTTCCTATATATTTAATGGAAAAAGTAACTAAATAACTAAATTACCGATAAACAGAAGCTCAGTACACGAATAATAACCAGATTACCTTAACGTTGATTCACATGTGAAGTGTTTTTTCTTCATAATGATTGTGGGGTTTTTTTTCCTTCATCTTAAAAAACTCTTCTCTTTTCCTCACAAGTTTAATTTTACATTCTGAACATTGTGTCTTCAGTTGTATCAACAGTGCCTTGACACTTTCAGTGAATTCATTTGTTGTTGTTGTTTTGTTCTTTGTTGGTGAACCACATTTAGAGAATAAAAATGATGAATGAAGGAAAATAGACGATGTTGCGATAAAACTTTGGAGCAGGCAATGCTACCGGTGACGTATTTGACACTCCTGTATGTGAAAATGTTATTTATAGGTTGGATTGGGGTTCTTAGTGGCTCCTTCAGACTTTGATGCAACAATCACAGCTGCAGGCAGCAAACTCAGCAGTTCAAAAACGATTCCCTCTGTTAAACTAACAGTACTTAATGCAATTGTGCAAATACGATTATGTCTTGCATCCACAGTTTGTAGTCTTCAGTTAAAGTTTGAATTTGCTCTCGAGGCCTGCTTGATGAGACTGGTTTTCTCCTGTGTCACTTAAAGTCACAGTTGGCATTGCATCAATCTGTTTCTTTTATTTCGGGCTACCCGCAAGCTAATTACGCTGTAAAACCACAAAACAAAAGAAAGCTTTCTGCATCATGTCACTGATCTTATCAGTTATAAGAAGTTATAAGAAGTTATAAGATGACGATGCCTGATAAGTAGGCTCGGGATGCCTCCCTGAATCCTGCCGTCTGCTTGGTTTTGGTCCTGTGCATTTGGTCTGCTGAGTTGATTTATTGACATTACAGTAAATGCTTCATGTCAGTTTAAAGAAACATGTGAAACCTGTCTACACTTTATATTTTTGTAGATATATATATTTATTTTTATTCATTGTTGAATAAAGTTTCAATTATTGTATCACTACTAAATTAGCCACTTGACCGTGTGTGTGTGTGTGTTTAACTTTGCATGAGCTTCCACAGAATATTATTTGATGAAAAGCAGAGGAAACAAGCACACAAATTAATAGGCAGTTGTGACTTTATTAATACAGCTATTAAAATATGATGAGTTACATGTTGTTGATGACTTGGCACAAAACTGTATGTAACCCTGAAAATGTTTCAATTCGGTTCTTTAGATGGATTTGGTCTAACTCCTCTTGAAAATCCTCTTTGCATCCACACCTTCGTAGGTGTAGCTCTGTTGAAGAAAGATTAATCAAATACAGTTGTTATTTAACTTCACATTTTTTTTATGTCGGGATGAATATTTGTATTTCTGAATGTATAATCTCTATTTTTTATGCGTTTGTAGGAGCTCTGCCTTGCCTGTATGAGTTCATCTCCTTGAACAATTCTGGTTGTCGTCAGGTCTTTTCCGTTGTCCTTTCTCTTGAAAATTCCCTTCAACACGTCTCCCTCCAAGGTCCACGCACCCTGAGAGTTGAAACCAACAATCAGGAAATTAATGAAATAGAGAACAGGCAAGGAGGGGATATTGTGCAGAAGTCGAAAGGCTGACTAGGCTGTTTGACACTTTTATGGTTGCAGTATTGAACAGAGGGCAAAGTCAAGGCTTGATGTAAGGATTGTTGACTTAGTAACAGGGACTCAAAAGTCTAAAGTGAGTGAAACTAGGAGCCACTTTAACTTACTGATAGTTCTGTTCCATCTGCAAGGGCGTACTCAAAGGTGACTCCGAGGGTAAATTCAATTTCGATGTTGCGGAAAGTGCTGCTCTCCTTGACGTTAAACTTGTCTCCCTCCTGCGCGATGATAATCTTGAGGTTGTCGTGAGCAGCCAGCTTCCTCTTCACCATGTTAACTCCTATGGATAGACACAATAAGGTCACAATAGATTGAGCAATGTCAGGAAGTTTTACCTGTCTAAAGGCTAATCACTTATAATGCAGTCACAAAAAAATGTGCATGACTATCAGTTTGGTGCAAAGATTATATTTAGACATTAATGCATCAGTATTCTTTATTTAAGAAAAAATGAAGATTCAGAAGCAGCTTATCAAGGCAACTCTAGCACTCACCCATTTTTTCCATGAATTTGTCATAGTTCTCACTTTGAGTAACTTTCCAGGTGCCGTTGAAAGTCATGGTGGCGGTGAGGGTGAGCTGGAGGACTCTGCAACAAGGAGTGCCCTTTTCAAACTCTGCCGCTCCTTTTAAACCACACACCCTCTTATCTCGTCATCTATCTGATTGCTGATGTGGCCGTTTAAAGCTCATGTTTTTTTTTCCAAGGTAATATCCTAACTGTGTGACAATGAATAGTTAAATGGTAAATGGACTCAAGCTTATAGAGTGCTTCTCTACTCTACTAGAGCACTCAAAGTGCTCTGTTGAATGCTTAATAGCCACTTATCCTGAATCTGTTTGCCAAAAGTGTTGGTCACAGCTTAACCACTAACCATATTCAGTTCAGAACTGCAGCATTTAAGTCTGCACTATTTGATACAAGAGGAATATATTAGAATTTTTTTACTTTAAAACTGTAAATCTGTTTTTTTGTTCCTGCCATTTACTATTATTACAGATCCATTGCACATATGCACTCCTCCAAATCTGTATGTAGCTAATGCAGGTTAAATCTTATCATTCATCCAAGATACTGCATCAGTGTACTAGTTGTAATTTCTTTCTTCCACTATACTTGATTATATGTGATACCTTTGTCCTTAATTGCCCATTGCTAATAAACAAGACCTTTGCCATCTAAAGTTAATGTTATAAAAAATAGTGCTAGACACTACTGGTGTCTAGCACTATTGGTGGTAGACACTACTGTGTCTACCACCATCTAGTAATTTTATGTAATTAAATTACCACCGAAATTTAATTTAATTTAATTTAAGGACATCAAAAACATTGTAAAACTATTAACTAACCCACAACTAACTGCACTATTAAAACTGAAATATTTAAGTTTAACAGAAAGAAAAAAAATGCTAAAATATGCAATAAAATTATTTTAACCTATACCTAACCAAGTGGATGAATGGGATGAATAAAACATGTAGAGCATGTCTTCTCTTTCATCACAGTTTCTTGTCATTCTATGTGTCAAAGAGACCTTTGCCTGACCTTCAATTCCACCTCAGTAATACTGCATCTTATCAGACAAAAGACCTTTCTGTCAAGACTGCAGTGATGAAATTCACAGGTGAGCTGGAGCCATAGTTGATCAAGTCTGGTGGAAACTCTTTATAACATAATTATATCCTTTGAGGTTTGTCCAGTTTGTAATATAAGTCATAAAAGCACGTGACAAATGTGCTTAAATAGACTAGACTGAAAGGGTTGAATTAGTGATTCAGTGAACTCCATTTTAGTAAATACTAAACAAATGCTGATAACAAATTTCCGTCTTTTTCAAATCCATTCAAGTACAGTCTGGTGCGTAGGTTTTTGGACAGTGACACATTTTTTGTAATTTTGTCTGCATACTTTACCACAGTGACTTTTAAATCAGGCAATTATATGTAATATAATTGGATAATTGATTGCCAAAAAGTTTTTATGGTCTGACATGGGCTGTTTACTCATTATCCCAGGACAAACTAAGCAGCAAAAAATCTGGAGTTGATTCCAAGTGTTGAGCTTATTTTAGTTATTGTTGCACTGGCAGAATTGATATGAGGTTCAAAGAAATGTAGGTGAAGTAGGCCATCACTAGGCTTAAAACCTAAATAAATATATCAGAAATATATATTTATTTATTTTTTTTAAAAATAGGAGAAATGCACTTGCAACAAGCTCCTATGGCCTGGAAGACCATGGAGGAGGACTAAAGTGAATTTTACAAAATCTAACCCAGAAAACCCTCTAGGAAATTCACATGCATTTGTCAAAGTCAACAATCATAAGACGGTTTCATTAATGTAAGTAAGTACCGAGGATTTACAATAGGGTGTAACTGAATGGGGCTGCAGTAAATGCATGGCAGAGCATCTCAAGACGGTAAACATAGCATTTGGTGATGTCCATATGGTCCGGACTTCAGGCAGTCCTTGACTGTAAAGGATTTTCATCCAAATATGAAAAACAATCTTGAACTTTAAATCTTGATATTTGTTAGTTCAATTAACTTTGAGCTTTTAAAAATTAGTTATGTGTTCCTAAACAATTCATGCTAAACCCTTGGAATTAAAGCTGAGGGTCTTGTTTGATTTAAAATCCACTGTTTTGGTGTACGAAGGCAAAATTCTCAGCATTGGGTCATTACTCGAAAACTTTATGAACCTAACAGCTTAACATTTGTTGTGCTACCAGAAGTTTACAAGCGAGCTCGTGATAATTCCATGCTGGACCTTGACCTAGCAAGATAAATTTGGGTACGGAAGATAAGAGCACTTGTCCCTCACTTTTTAATAACAGTGAAAGAGACTTGAGCAAGACTCTTAACAGCTTATTAATTCTCCAGAGTGGCTCACTGGCCAGACTGTTGTCATGGCCAGAGCCCATAACGCTGATCACAATCTATAGTAGAACTGATACGGATGATGCCTCTGTTTAAGTTCCTTAGTGCTCCATTTGATGAAGGAGTCACTATAACTATTTACTACATCTGTGGTCACTGGGTGAAACATTTAAATGCTATATTACCTCAGGAAAGTGAAATGAAAATCCAGTTTACCTTTTTCCAATATCTGGTATCTAATTAAACACAACTGTCTCTTTAGCTACAGAGCTGAAGAAGAGTTACTAAAGAAACCTGGATGAGAGGTAAAACATCTTGAAAATAAAAATTAAACAAGTTCAGCTGCCACATTTTCAGTCTCCTTAGACTGGAATGGCCTGGATGACTGAGAACCTACGCAGACTTTTTAGCTACAGGTTTACTCCCTAATCTTCCTGACTTTACCATCAGCTGCTAGTATTAGCTTCTGTTGCATTGCTTGAAAACAACCATAGAAGCAACATGGTAAATGTGTCTTTGAGTAGTTATTTTGTTTTTCACGGTCTCTAAAATTTTCTAGGAGAACAAGGTGCCACATTCTAAATTAGATTTAAGGACAATACCTGTAATTTGAAAAATACTTGCCTTGGCCAGTGGTACAGCTCATCCATTCATCCATCCATTCTTTTCCACTTATCCTTATCAGGGTTGCTGGGGGAGGGATGGAGTCTATCCCAGCTACCTTAGGATGAGAGGTTGGGTGCACCATAGACAGGATGCCCATTGATACCTATGGTATCAATTTCAAAATCCTACATCATGTTATTGCATTTACAAGATTTCCAGAAAACGTAACCTCCGACTTTGAAGTTGAAGTCACCGAGATTTGAATTCATCTGAGATTTTTAGAAAATACATGTGGTATCAATTTGAAACACCTACATTGCTTCATTTTCGAGTTATCACATTCACAAACTTGGGTGTCCATGTTCTCTGCTTGCCTGTCCAAGACCCCACCAGCCTCTTACATATGAAGGTAAGAATCTAATTTTAAGCAAAATTCACATTTGGTTATTTAAAGAAAATTGGCTTGACCAATTTTTTTTTAATTATTGTACTGCAATAGAAAGTTTATTCTGAATGGATAAGCAGGACAAGAGACACATAAAACAATTTACCTGATTTTGAAGGTAGAGTAATGTGTAAATGTCTTGAGCCATTCCTTCATAGTTTTTGTAGGAAAATGGGAAACAGTGATTGCAGTGATTTATTGAAACATGAAAACATACATGGAAATGCAGTATATAAGGCAAAAACTGCGTTTGTACACTTCTAATGTGAATGAAAGTCAACTTTATTTTGTTCTTTGTCGAGATGATCCCACACTGCTTCAGTAATGTTGAGATCCAGACTATGGAGAGGCTAATCCGTGACTAATAATGTTCTATTGTGTGTTTTTCTATCCAGGTATGCTTTTACTACAATGGCAGTGTGTTACCACACTGGCTGCAAAAGGCTGCTTGTAATAAAATCCCTAAAGTTGCAATTTAAAATTAATTCTTTGCTAAGATGTCTGTTATGAGTAAACACTACAGTGGTTCGTCGCTTGAGTTAGGTGCCTTTTTTATGCTTGAATGATTCATAGCTCAGCGTTGACAAATCCAAAAAAAAGTATTCCTCTGAAAATGTTCAGGTACAAGGACTGGACTGAAAATGAGTGAAAAGCAGCCATCTAAAAAGTTGAAAGACCTACAAAAAGCAAAATATTTTAAAGAAAAGGGGTGGCTCAAGACTTTTGCACAGTACTGTATGTGGCCATTATCACAGAAAAGGGCTGCAATTTTCTGACACACCACTAGAGGGAGTGCATCTCAAAAAAACATACGTGTGTGTGCCATACTTCAGCCTTTGGTCAAAAATAAAGACCATAAAATACAGCTACATGATTCAGTCTGAATTTCCTGACGGATTATATATATATATATATATATATATGCAGTACAAAATAAAATATCTATATCAAGTAATCCACACTTGTCCACATTATTTATTAGTCACCTCCAAAATAAACACCAGATAAAACAAGATGTCCTACAAGCACAGAAATGCACTCTTATAACACAAGAGGCACCTGTGTGTTGTCACACATTAAACCTCGGAGGACACTGTGTTTAGTTTATTAATAGTGATTTGGAAAATTGTACAGCACATAAACTCAAGTGAGATTAATCCAACATGTGATGGAGGCACAAAGTAGTGTCATACATAGCAAAATTTACCATACGTTTTCTTTTTTCATTTCTAAAAGTAATAACAGTTCTTTTCTCAAAAAAGGAATAAATACAAAATAACATGACACAATAAATATGTAGCTTTATCTCAGTAACATACAGTAGAACTGAAAATAGCATTCAATATCATTTAAGCAGACATGAGGTGATTGTGCAATGTGTACAGAGGTAACATAAATATATAAAATAGTGTTAAGTGCTTTTAATACTAAGGGTATTTTAATAATTAAGTAATGGGTACATGTAAAGAACTATTGGCTCAAATGCTTTATGATTTGTGGCTTTTAAAAATACAAGTAAGTCTGTGTAATGTAAAACTGTATATGAATGTAGTTGGCACACTAGTTTGACATCAGTATTATATATATAATAATATCTAGTCTAAATCTAAATTCTCATTTGTTATAATAATCTTGAAGCCAGTGTAATATATTCAGTGTAAAACTATAAATTCTCACATTTGGTGAACAAGGACAATAATGTAAGCTCTACCGTCATTTTCATTAAACTAATTAGTCAAATTTTTACTTACATTTAATATATTCTGTACCTGTAAAATTTAATATGATGATGATAAAATAAAGCATATTCTGAAATTACTTAATTTGGCTATAAATTGTCTTTTTTTGGCACGCTTCACACTACACAAACACGGCAGACAAAAACGGAAACTAAAATAAAAATAATCAATAAATGGAAATTGTTTTGTTTATTAAAACCTTTAGTGTGTAGTCTAATACACCACTTTGTATGTATCAAACGTATCAAACTTGACTGCACCAAATACTGTATCACGGACCTCTCGATGAAATGCTACACAGCTATAAAATGTAGTGAGGTAATGGCAGACCATGGGTACGTAGAGAGAGGCGGGTGTTCGGATAGACAAATGTGTTTCATCATAATAAAAATATCTGCATATGTGTCACCTGATCCAACCCATCCCTGTAACAAAATGTGACAGGACATGACCGCATTAATGCAATCCTTCGATGATCCTTAAGCGTCTGTGGGCTTCCTGGAAAGAAACCACACCTTCATTGGCTCCTTCTTTCCTTTCATGGTGACCGGGCCCCGATACTCCAGATGAAACTGAGGGTCGGCATTCTCGGCAGACTGCAAACACCTGCAATACAACGCTACATATCACACAAGCTGCACACTTGCCGTGCTCACGTCCACAGTAACTAGGTTTGTTTTTCCTTGTATATGCTTCATGTTTTATGTCTATTAATGGATATTTTCTTAAAAGTTAAAAGAATAAAAAAATTCTAGCAGTACAACTGATCCTGAAAAATAAGGAGACGCTGCTGCTCACCGGTACGTATATTCAGACACGTTTATTTTTCCTTTTTCACCCGTCGTCTCTGTACGGCTTGTGAGGTTGACCGTATTTCCAAAAAGGCAATATCTGGGCATCCTCTGCCCAATGACTCCGGTCACCACCTCTCCTGTGTGGATCCCAATAGTAATCTGAAAAGAAAAGAGAAGAAAACATGTGATCGAAGCGCATGTTTACACTTTAACCAAAGCAAAATAAATGCTGCAGTTACCTAAAGACATCCCTGTTTCTTTTTAAATTTGCAAACGTAACTTTAAATACATCTCTGCAGCACAGATCATTAGTTATCTGCTGTACATTTATTTGTAAAACAGCACACAACAAACCTTATTTCCTACAAAATGTACTACTTTAAATCCCGTGTACATTATAACTCAAGGACTTGAATGAATAATTTATGCTTTATAGAAATAAATTGCAAGTTTTGTGTTGGCACAAATTCTTAAAGCCATCGACTGACATGTGGTTGGTAAATATAAGGTTGACTTTGCCTGGGGTGTCTCCATGCACAAAATTAAAATTTCCTTGTAGTTTCAAATTTGCAGTAAACAGTTCCAAAAGAAATCCTCGACAATCAAGAGACTAATATTTACACTTAATCTTATAGGCACTTCAGCGCTTGCTGCCATCAGAGCATGAACATGCCAGGAGTGTTTGGGACAAATGAGAATCTATTTTAAGCCACAGGATCGTGAAATGATTTGAGTCGGTTTCTGCTACTAAGCCAGGCCCCTCTTTAGCCAGTGCCATGTCTGAAAATAAACAGTCTTTTGTTAACCAGACACAATTTTCCAAAGTTAAGTCTCAACAGTCATTGATATAATAACAATCTCCAGCACTCACTTAAACAACTTCTCATTGCTCATTACTTCAGCACGAAAATACATTCCCAGATACGCAGGTATAATTATTCTAAAATAAAAATGTGTATATATTACGTGTAATAGAGTAAATGCCTGACACATTAATATGGTGCACTAATATGAGAATTTTCAAACTAATATTAGAAAGCCGACAGCGCTCCAAAAAATCATCTGTGCCAAAATAACAGATGGAGTGCTTAGAAGCTGAAAAATAATTAAATGTGAAGGAGAACAGTTAGACAGTCAGCGCGCATCACCACACAGAGATAATCCAACAGCTATATAACAGACATGTTAGAGAGACAAGATGAAATACATGCAATGACATTATTTTCCAGTTAGTCCTTTTTTTTGGTCTATTTAATTTGTTTAAAAAAATCCTCTGTGCACTAAAGTTTACACTGTTACGTTCTTAACTGTTACAGCCTGTATGTAAAAATGGAATTATAGTTTTGCATTTTCTAATTAATTTCTCTATTTCATTTCATTTCTACCTTTTTTTTTAAATTAAGTTTAGTTTTAGTTAGTTTCCAGAGTGGGTTTTTTTTTCCAGTTTCAGGTTGGTTTTTTTCAGTTTATAATAATATATTTTAGTCTTTTTACTAAATTAATTCATGTATGGAAGACATGTGTCGGAGGCAAGATCTAAGAAAATCAGTACAGGTGTTACAATAAAAACACATAATTTTTTAAAAGGACTTGACTTACAGTCTCATAGTCATCCAAAGTCTCAATAAACACATCCATCAAAGATATAATAAGATTTTTTCCAAACTATCAAACTCTCAAACTAAGCATGTTTCCTCTATATTCTCATTTCAGTTTCAGTTTTTTTTTCAAAAGTCTATTTTTAATTTGAATTTTTTTTCCACATCTAGTGTTAGTTTTTAATTTAGCTTTTGTTTACTATAAAAGTCTTGGAGCTGACAGGTCCACAGTAAACTGTCCACAGTGAGTGACTGAGTGTGTTGATTCTCTGCCACCACGATTAAATTTGAACAACATCTGAACTGGCTTTAGACTAGACAGACATATACTACTGCCACACTGAGCTTCAGCAGGTGGAGGTAATGTTTCCGACACCTTCACATTTTCCTTTGCTACCCAATCAAACCAGGACTAATACAGGAAATTATTCCTCTCACATGCATTAACTTCCCAATTTGGGAGAAATTATTCTGATTAAAACCAATTGTTTTAAAATCAAATCATAAACACACTTTGATTCACTTGTGATGATTCATCGTTGATAATCGCGATCAGCGAGCGAGACCTAAAGATTACACTCGCCACTACTGCCTTAAGGCACAACAAAAGTGACGGCTTTGCTGCGCTCTGGTGTGGTTTAGGCCAGTTACACACCTCACAATTTTTGTAACATGGTGGGCAAGAGTGTTCAAGGAGATCTCTATAGGCACGCCTATAATCTATCAGTGTTGGAAGCAGCTAAAACTATAGAAAAATAAATATATTCTGCTAATTTTCTCAGCAGCAACAGGTATTATTTAAGGTCAAGCAAAAGTACTGTATAAAAAGTTGCTCAGCTGAATATGAAGTATAATATGCAGGTTTTATTCTGAAACCTGAGATTCATATCACACCTGCACTGGTTCATCATCCACTTTCACTTGTCCAGCAATCTCCATCATGTCGAGAGCAAGGTGGCAGATCGACTTTGCGTGGTGTGTGCACGGCTCGGGCAGGCCACTAACCGTCATGTACTTATCACCGACTGTTTCCACCTGTATAAAGAAAATAAACCAAAACATTTTCTTATTCTCCACATGAGTGATGTCATGACTTCTTTTTTCTTTTCTGCTTCTATTTACTTTTGCTTCATGTAGAATGATTTGTTCCCACTGTACAACGGGGGGTGGGGGGTGTTCCAATGTGCTGTGCAGCCAGAAATAAACTGAAACACCCTGAGATAAACACTTAAACACTTACATCAGCTTTAAGACATTCAGGGACTCTTTAAGCCCTGTTAAAACCCCTGGACCACCTAGCCATTCAGCTTGTAGAGTAAATATTACTTTTTTTGGTGACCCAGTGCCTGAAGCCAATCTCATGGAAGAGGTCTGTTTGACTTCTTAAAGTGCATTCTTGTCTGAAAGCCTGGAGAGTAAATCTGTTGCACGAGGCCTATAAAATGGTGCAGTGCCATTGTAAAACTACACCCTGTTTAGATGTTGGTACTACCCTAAGTTAACTGATATAAATACTCTGTAACTGAGTTGCATGTGCATAATTGCATAATATTATTCAGCAGCTTAGTGCATTACAGCTGCAGAACCAGACCTCCAGAGTAGAAGCAAAACTTCCTCCTTTCTGGTCTTTTTATTGACCACAAATTTACACCAGTATTCAATATTACGTGATGGTAAAGTTCCTGCTTCTGACCTTGTATACATAAGGGTTCTTCCGAGAGTCTGTCAAAATGTCAAAGCGTGTGTAAACATCGTTGAGCAGGTTGACGATCTTGATGGCTCCTTCAGCTGAGGCGTGCTTGCTGCAGAAAGCATTGAACCCGACAATGCCACTAAAGAGGATGGTCACGTTGTCATAGCGCTTTGCTGGCACCGGGCGTTTGTGTCGCAGCTCATTGGCAACAGATGGTGGCAGGACAGAATAGAGCAATCTGAGAAGGAGAAGAGAAATGAACATTCTGGGCGAGAGCTGGGGACGCCGGGCTGAAGTCCGTCCTTTGGATCAGCATTTTGTTTGCACAAACACCACCTTTTGGTCATTTTGCTGTGGAAGCTGCTTTCAGAAAGGAGGGTGGTGTTTCTATGGTAACTGGTTAGATCATGGCTGCCTCTTAAAAGCAAAATACCTTCCTTGATGCATCATAATCTTAGGATGAATGATGCATACAGATGGCAAACTCTAAAATGTATTCATAAAAAAAATAGTATATATATATATACAGCGCTTAAATACATATATTTAAATCTAAAATAGTTAAGATTTTATGCACAGCCTTGTACCTCTAAGTTGAAAAGAAGCAAAAACAAAGAGTGATGTAGCATCTAAAAAGGCAACAACAGTGCAGCAGCAGTTCTCTTAAAATTTAGAGAAGCCATGAATTCAAATCGATGTCTGGAGCCCGAGGCAATCTGAGTCCAGAGAATGGTCAGAATAATAACGTGGGAATCCAGTGGGAGAGTGAAAGTCTTTTCCTAAGAGAAGATAAACTGCTACAGCGCTCTTAATAAAGATCACACTCCACCCTTCTCCATCTCCAGCTGTCACCCACTGCTGTGACAAAATACAATGGCAGGCCTTTTTCTGACAGGGACTGAAGAGAAGCTGAAATATCAGTCCCTGCTTGCCCTGCTGTCATACATCCTTAATGCAACTTTGTTGTACTGAGACCTGTGTCTTTCTGTATTGTCGGTGATTTGCCCTTAAAAGGGAAAACTGGTTAAGGCTTCTCTTTATCTCCCTACTCAAGACTTATAATAAACAATCTTTTTTTTTTATCATTTTTTTCCTAGCAAATGAATCATGACAGTGCTATTAGAGATTTATAGTAGTGAATTTGGATACTGCACACAACCTACAGATAATGACATAACTAGAAAATGTAAATGATATCATTTAATACTTTCTTTTGTTTAAATAAAGTGAAAAAATGAAGGGAGACAGGCAACATGGGTTAAAGCTGCATATACTAGCTACATTATAATGTCAAAAAACTGATTGAGAATTGGTGGGCATAATACCTGTAATTAATAAATATCTGACCCCACACTGTACTTAAAGACTACTTTAATGAAAATATAAAAACAGTCAAACCTATCTGTCTTTTTCTTTTCGTCCTCCAGGGCTCGGAGTGTGTGCTGGAGGCGATCCGTCAAGATTTCCAGCTCTTGGGTCAGTTTGTACTCCTCACGAAACTGCTCGCCCAGCAGCACCAGGTCGCGCGTGGCATCATGCAGCGGGATGTCACTTAGGTAGAGTCCCCGCCGTGTAAGATCGTCCAAGTTCATAACACTAACCAGAAAAGTAGGAACAGGTCAACAAAGCGAGGGCAAAAAAAAGTGAGAGTCATAAATTATAAGAGATTTTTGCAGAGTGAAGCTGCTGGAAACATTTGATTTGTGTCTTGCTGTTCTTGTTCATATCAAGAGGTGTTATAAATTATACAGGGCATAAAAAATGAGGCATGAGCAGTGAAATCATCATCCTCTTGTGAGGGCTGAGAGCACTGTAATGTTTCCAGATAAATGCTGCTTTTTGTCTGGTGAGGTCAGACGCTGTGCTGTTCGGATCATTTCTGGTCAGGTTGCATCTCGTTTTCATTCATTAGCAGTTAAAGTCCTCCAAGGCAGCAACCTTTAGTGAAAACACTCATCCTACAATCTGAAAACTGCCTTCAATGTAAGGGGACAAGACCTTTTTAACCCTGCCATCTCCTGGATCGAACAGTTTACTAAAAAATTCTGAATGATTACGTAAGAGCTACAGAGGATAACGGAGGTCACACTCTGGCGATCTACCTGCCCATTGTCATTTCCAAAAGGCCAAGAGGAAAACACTTCTGAGTATTCTGTGTAATTGCTTGATTAACAGAGTGTGTAACTACATGGAAAAAATAACCTCATTTTCATTAGTGAGATTATAACAGATCAAAATTACAAGTAAATCAAAAACAGATCTTCTGTTGATGTCTCTTCTACTTTTCATCAATCATTTTCTTGCTCTAATTAACTACACTTAGACGTTTTACACAGAATACTGTCTTTGCTACACTATACACTGTTAAAGGATAAGCCTTGTAGTCATCTAGACCAGGGGTGTCAAACCACCATATATAGCAATGCTAAACTCCATGAGACCATACAGCACAGTGAAAACACATAATTGTCTCCTTGGTTTTTGCTAACTGATGTTTTTGATGACTCTGGTGAGCTTCCTTTTTCCCCTGAAGTTAGATCTATTTTTAATGTCGACACTTTGAGTGTGATTTTTGAAATCTTTAATGTTTGCATATGACCAGTATGTCCATTATTCTCAGATTCTCCAGTTAACTTTGTCGTTTAAACACTCTGGCTGTTTGAAGGGACCTAATTAGTCTCCGTGCATCTAGCATCAGCATAAGCATCGCCAGCTGGACATAAGAAATGCTAAATGCACAACGAAAAACATTATTACAGATGTCCAACAGTATATCATCAGTGAATATCTGGACGAGGACTTTCACAGAGTACCACCAACTCTGTAATAGACTCCTTCTGACAGCAGCTCTGATTCAAAGTAGCATCCACTTCACCTGTGTTAAGTTAGCTGTCTTAGATTATGGTTAGACTATATATCCTGAATGTTAAGGTTTGTCTCAGCTCGCTGTAATTTGCAGAAATATTTAGTTTTTTCCAACACTATCATGTAGCAATACAGCTCTAAAAGTGGAAATTCGTTTCTTATATTTTGGTTGGAAACAAAAATCACAGAAAGAAAAGCACATTGTAAGTAACCTTCATGCATACGAGCAATTAATAGTGAACAAAACTCTTCCTTTAAAAAAATCAGCTTTATTTCAAATATTGGTTTACAGAGATAGATTATACTCTGCTGTAAGTCAAAACCTTGAACCTTTAGATTTCAAGATGTCTTCACCTGAAATCTGAGCATTCTCATTCTGTGGGTAAAAGTAACATTTTTCTGGTGTGCATTTTCAGTCAAGGCTTCTGCAACTGATGGCTTACCTGGGTGAGCAAAGAAAAAGGATGTTCTCAGCCTCTGGCAAATAAATCATCTGTCCTTTCAGTCTCAGACAGCTGATCTCCACCCCCGTCAGCTCGTCCTCATTCTCTACAGTCTCCACATTCAGCAGGCCCTCCTGTCAGGATTACATCCCTCTTATGAATATTTCATGATGCAGTGCGTTCATTTCTAAATGTGCTTCCAAACTGGGCGCCAGTTTAGCTCGCACTTTATTTTTAAATCTGGCTTTTCATTTTAAATGTTACATTTTTCAGCGCTCATTACATTAAATTAATTTTGATTTTATTGTGTAAAGAAAAAAAAAAAAGTAAACTCTTCTTTTTTTGTCAGGGCTTACGTAGCCATGTAGCTTATGCCCCAAGAATGGCAGTGCTTCAAGGATCAGTCTTGTCACAATTAATCTGAGTATAGCGGTCGGGCCCTGCAGCTATTAATCAGAAGTACCTGACCCCGTGGTATAATTCTCAAACACGTACCCTAAAGCAGATGACTCGTAATCTGGAGAGGAAATGGCTGTCACAAATTTAGAGGATCATCATTTAGCCTGGAGAAATAGTTTGTTGCTTTATAAGAAAGCCCTCCGCAAAGCCAGAACAGCTTACTACTCATCACTGATTGAAGAAAATAAGAACAACCCCAGGTTTCTCTTCAGCACTGTAGCCAGGCTGACAAAAAGTCAGAGCTCTTTTGAGCCAACCATCCCTTTAACGTTAACTAGTGATGACTTCATGAACTTCTTCACAAATAAAATTTTTATCATTAGAGAAAAAATTACCAATAATCATCCCACAGATGTAATATTATCTACAGCTACTCTTAGTACCATTGATGTTAAGTTAGACTCTTTTTCTCCAATCGATCTTTCTGAGTTAACTTCAATAATTACTTCCTCCAAACCATCAACGTGTCTTTTAGACCCCATTCCTACAAAACTGCTCAAAGAAGTCCTGCCATTGATTAATTCTTCGATCTTATATATGATCAACCTATCTCTAATAATCGGCTATGTACCACAGGCCTTCAAGGTGGCTGCAGTTAAACCTTTACTCAAAAAGCCATCTCTAGACCCAGCAGTCTTAGCTAATTATAGGCCAATCTCCAACCTTCCTTTCATATCAAAAATCCTTGAAAGAGTAGTTGTCAAACAGCTAACAGATCATCTGCAGAGGAATGGTTTATTTGAAGAGTTTCAGTCAGGTTTCAGAGCTCATCACAGCACAGAAACAGCTTTAGTGAAGGTTACAAATGATCTTCTTATGGCCTCTGACAGTGGACTCATCTCTGTGCTTGTCCTTCTTGACCTTAGTGCAGCATTCGATACTGTTGACCATAATATCCTATTAGAGCGATTAGAACATGCTGTAGGTATTACAGGTATTGCACTACAGTGGTTTGTATCATATCTATCTAATAGACTCCAATTTGTGCATGTAAATGGAGAGTCCTCTTCACACACTGAGGTTAATTATGGAGTTCCACAGGGTTCAGTGCTAGGACCAATTCTGTTTACATTATACATGCTTCCCCTAGGCAGCATCATTAGAAGACATAGCATACATTTTCATTGCTATGCAGATGACACCCAGCTCTATCTGTCCATGAAGCCAGATAACACACACCAATTAGTTAAACTGCAGGAATGTCTTAAAGACATAAAGACTTGGATGGCCACTAACTTTCTGCTTCTTAACTCAGATAAAACTGAGGTCATTGTACTCGGCGCTGAAAAGCTTAGAAATATGGTATCTAACCAGATTCTTACTCTGGATGGCATTACCTTGGCCTCCAGTAACACTGTGAGGAACCTTGGAGTCATTTTTGACCAGGATATGTCCTTCAACGCACATATTAAACAAATATGTAAGACTGCGTTCTTCCATTTGCGCAACATCTCTAAAATTAGAAATATCCTGTCTCAGAGTGACGCTGAAAAACTAGTTCATGCATTTATTACTTCCAGGCTGGACTACTGCAATTCATTATTATCAGGATGTCCAAAAAACTCACTGAAAAGCCTTCAGTTAATCCAAAATGCTGCAGCAAGAGTACTGACAGGGACTAGAAAGAGAGAGCATATTTCTCCTGTTTTGGCTTCCCTTCATTGGCTTCCTGTTAAATCCAGAATTGAATTCAAAATCCTGCTCCTCACATACAAGGTCTTAAATAATCAGGCCCCATCTTATCTTAATGACCTTGTAGTACCATATTACCCTATTAGAGCACTTCGCTCCCGCTCTGCAAGCCTACTTGTTGTTCCTAGGGTATTTAAAAGTAGAATGGGAGGGAGAGCCTTCAGTTTTCAGGCCCCTCTTCTGTGGAACCAGCTTCCAGTTTGGATTCGGGAGACAGACACTATCTCTACTTTTAAGATTAGGCTTAAAACTTTCCTTTTTGCTAAAGCATATAGTTAGGGCTGGACCAGGTGACCCTGAATCCTCCCTTAGTTATGCTGCAATAGATGTAGGCTGCCGGGGGATACCCATGATGCATTGAGTTTTTCCTTTCCAGTCACCTTTCTCACTCACTATGTGTTAATAGACCTCTCTGTATTGAATCATACCTGTTATTAATCTCTGTCTCTCTTCCACAGCATGTCTTTTATCCTGTCTTCCTTCTCTCACCCCAACCGGTCGCAGCAGATGGCCGCCCCTCCCTGAGCCTGGTTCTGCCGGAGGTTTCTTCCTGTTAAAAGGGAGTTTTTCCTTCCCACTGTCGCCAAAGTGCTTGCTCATAGGGGGTCATATGATTGTTGGGCTTTTCTCTGTATCTATGAAGCGCCTTGAGGCGACATTTGTTGTGATTTGGCGCTATATAAATAAAATTGAATTGAATTGAATTGAATTATTTTGTCACTTAAGAATTAACCATCCCATGAGAAACCAGACCACACAAATTTTAAATCTGAAACTATTTTCTATTCTTGCTCTATTTTTACCATGTGACTTTTCATTTGACTTCACACTGACCAACAAAGGTATATTCTAACTGTGCTGCATGACAGTTAGGTTTTCACCTAACTTGGAGATGGGCATTGTTCCAGAGGTCTTGTGGTTTGTTCAGATACAACTTTGCAAATTTAAGCTTTAAGTCATTTTTCTTTAGAGAGAAGAGGCTTTCTCTTGGCAACCCTTCCAGACAACTCATACTTATTCAGTCTCTTTCTAACTGTACTGTCGTGAACTTTAACATTAGACATGCAAACTGAAGCCTGTAGAGTTTGAAATGTAGCTCTTGGTTTTTTCTGCAGTTTCTCTGAGCATTCCATGGTCTGACCTTAGGGTGAATAAGCTGGGAAGTCCACTCCTGGGAAGAACTGTCTTGAATGTTTTCCACTTGTGAATAATTTTTCTCACTGCTAAATGATGGATTTTAGAGTGTTTGGAAATGACCAGAAAACCCTTCCCAGAGTTATGAGCAACAGCATTTGCTTCTCTGAGATCATTTCTGATGTCTTTCCTGCTGGGCACTATGTTTACACTCTTTGCTGTTATGCTCCATAACAGCAAAGAGTCAGAACTTCTACTTTTATAGAGATGCTCTTATTATTATTCTAATTTACATATTATTTCTATTTGTTTATATGCTCAGTGCTCCCTGCATGGCAACAATTTCCTTCTCCTTTATTTTTTTTAACTGAGCTCCACAGCATCAAATTTTACGGCGCTTCTAAAAATATCAGTGACCTTATGAATATTAACACACTGTTAACACATTCTTTCAAACCACATTTTAATTAATTAGACTTTGGTGTATTTTATTGATCTATTTCCTCTGCTAAACGAATACATGAAAAGCGATTAGCCAAACGCACTCTTACAAACATACATGTTTCATACATACCTTGCTACGAAGAACGAAGACAGTGTTGATGTGGGAAAGGATGCCATGAAAGCTGAAGTCAATGTGAGGACGTACCAAAGAAAAAACTGAAGGAAGGATACAGGTACCCGGCTGGAGCTATATGATAAAAATATCCATATGTTAGTAACATTGAATTTATTCTTTATATTAAACTATAGCATTATTATTGATAATAAAAGACAAAACAAATATTTAAAACATAATTATTTGCTAATTTCTTGAAATTCTGAGTTTGGGAGAACTGAATGTGAATGCAGACCTGTGGCAGGACTCGGTAAATGGCGTTCCCACACTGTGTGAGCATCAGGTCCTTGTCAAACATGAGGTGGAATGGAAAGGCCTTGCAAAATGTGTACGGGCTGATTCGAGTCTCCTGCGTGCCGTTCTCTTCAAAGCCATCGAGATCTTCGTAGAACGCCTCTTCCTCTGACTCCTTCTCCTCAATCAGAAATTTGATGTGGTCACACTCCTCATTTTTGGGTTGGATCATCTGCATCACGTGAAGTTCATAAGTTGATAACATATTGACGACACTGATGCAAGACTAACTGTGTTGCACATCATTAGAGCACTATGACGGCCTTAAAGAGAAATCTGAACCTTAACGTTGCAATTTTCATTTCATAAACATAATACCAATAATACCAATGTTAATTTTGCATTTATTATATAGAATTAGGCGGGTAATAATGACAGAGTCCTGTGGCTTTATGGGCATAAGGCATGCTGACGTCAACCTGGTGTCTCTGCACCCTGTTGCCACAGCAACACTGGCTAATATTTCCAGAAATTGTGTGTCACATTTGGAGCGTCTGCCATTTTCTGTGCTTTCATTATAGAATTGCTGAAAGATATTATCCTGTCTGTACAATATGATTAAGTTTGGGAGAAAATGTCACCGACTGAATGAAGAGGAAAAGCTCAATCTAAACACAGTAGACGTCTGAGGGGAATAACGTGCTGCAGGGAATGGTACAGATTAAGGCTGAGGCTTTTGGTGGCCTACAATTAAAAAAAACAAGCGTAACAGTTTTTAATGCTGGTTTGTTAGAAATTTTTAATTTGGTGCTACTGAGAGTAGCCTGGTTAAGTTAACATTTTAAATGTGGCTTGTTCTTCTATTCCCTCAGTCATTTTTGGTTCAGCCGCAGTGAGAGCAAAGTTTGAAAAAAATGAGGAGCAAGAATAAAACTCCTTGAAAGATTCCCACCGTCTCTATGCTAGAGACTCTATATCTTAGATCTAAAAATATCCTGTGACTCACAGACATTATCCAAAAATTCACTACTCAACTGCAGCTGTCACAGTGTTCCCATTTGGGTATTTGAGAAGTTTCTGTTGTTTAATCTTCACGTTACAGCCTCGCCACTTATATTGTGTGACACAGACTTACACATTCTGACACAATGCAATGCAGGAACACAAGAGTGCCTTTGAATATTGTACCATAAATTAAAGGGGAGCGAGAAGAAGTCATATCCGTTCATTAGCAGTGACAGAGTGAGCCAAAGAGTCGAAGGTTTCGCGATGCACAAAAAGGTAACAAAAACAACAAAGGAGACCTTCATCTCTATCTCTGTTCCGTGGATTTGCTGAGCGACGGTTTTAATGATGCCAATCACTATGTCTTGCAGGCCTTCTCTCTCCGAGTAATAGTGAAGAATCAGATTGTTTCCTTTCTCTGCATCGGTGCAGCGAAACGAGGGAGCCCTCATCCCGGGATAAATGGTGCCCAGGTGATCGTGGAGAGCATCCAGATTCTGAAAATTCAAATCAAAGAAAAAATATGGAACAGCCGATTGTAACACGACCCTCTATGTTGTGCAAATAGAAGAAGTTCAAAAGGTGAATAAAAAAATTAAAAGCTCAGCTGGGTGTTCATCATAAAACCTCATTAGACCACATATGACAACAGTAAGTTATCTTTAACTATTATCGCATCATGTGATCACTACTAAAAAGAAAACACCTGCACAAAGAAGCTGCACTCCCCCACATCACGATTTGCTTCTGCCCTTTGAAGTGCTGCTCCTCCTCTACTTGTTTTTTGTGAAAATGCAGACTGCGGGCCTCATGCAAGAACCAGCTGTACAAACAGATGTCTTACAAACTATGAAGGGATAGGCTTGTTTCTATGCAGGGTGAAAATAGGCTTGTTTCACAGAGTGCGACTTAATCTGAATGAATATGATTAAAAAATCCTAACAAACTTAATGCAAAATGAAGGGCACTACATCATAATCATCCTAGCACACACATTTACTGAGAAGTACTATTATCAGCATATTTTGTCACAGCTGATTATACATTTTAGTAATTACTGAACACAGGATGGAAAGCTCGTGGATGATGTCTTCTATCATGCTGTTGTACACAGCATTGTTACCCTTCGTACTGTAATAAACTGAAATCTAATAACCCAGCGACTGTTTTCGCTTTGACCTTGCTTTCTTTTTAGTATCTGACATCACACAGCCTAAACTATAATGAGAGCATCACTGTGTTTCACTGAAATATATACTCTTTCTAGAGGTTTTGAAGTCTTTTAAAAGAATACTGGCATTTCTTAAGTTTGCTGATTTCAGACAACAGAATGCGGGGGCACAGTGAGAAATTGTTCCTTTTATTAAAGAACAGTGTTGTGCAAAAGACTTGTGCCAACCCTTATTTCTTTATATTTTGCTTCCAGGCAGCCAGACATTCTTGTAATCTTTAAAGTGGTCTTGACTGATAGTTCTTCAGGCTTTCTGAAGTTCTTTCAAATAGGACTGCAACTAAAGATAATTTTGGTAGTCGACTAATCTGCCAATTTTTCTTCGATTAGTCGATAAGTCTTATCTCCGTTTCCTGGGCAAACCTCCTGTTTTAAGCTCACCTGCTCTAGTTGCACACCTGTGAATGTCACCAAAATTTTTTTGTAATTTTTATATTCTAAGGTCTAAGATTCATGCCACACTACAGTTATTGGCAAAATCAAGAAGTTTTTTGCCAATGATGATCTCATCCCACAGCAAATTAAAATAATATAAATTTGAAAATAATCAAATGTATTTTTAACATTACTCAATAGGACTGTCAGAATAAAAATAAAATAAATACAAATATGAAATAATACAAATTAAAGTGCTACTAGTATTTAAACAAAAGCAAGCGTCATCCTGAGAAGTTTCCAATAGGTGAGCTAACATAAGCATCACAGTACAAACCGTACAAACCCTAACCCTTCACATAAACATGGTTTCAACACGATGCACTTACTTAACTTATCTTACTAATATAAGTAAAGTAATATCTTTACTTATATTAGTAAATAGACTGTAGTGAACAGGTCACTTCAAGTAAGTTTATAGAACTGTGATGTTATATATCTAACAATTTCAGCTGTCCCCTTGGCTAGATCTCGCTTGAAAACCATGTTTTTAATGTCAATGACACTTTTTACCAGGATAAATAACGGATATATAAAAGTCACTTAGCCAAAAACTGATTGCAGCATCTACTTTGTATTAGAAATGTTATTTCTGGCTCTAAATTACTTGATATTCTTCATGAGAGATATGATTGACCTATTTTTAACAGTTTTTGGTCAGCAAGTCATTTATAACAGCTTAAATTCCCACAATCATTTTTGATATGCACTGCAATAGTGCTGTAGTGGATGGAAAGCTCTGTTTTGCACAGTCTGCATTTAACTTTGTTTGTTTTATGTGAAATGTGTTTACTTTTTTTATTAAATCTTTGCTTCCATTTTCTTTTATCCTAATGTTTAGCGGGTCTCGCTATGTTATTCTTCGTTAGTACTGAGCGCAGTCTTGGCAGACAATATAGACAATACTGCCCCCATGGCTTCCTGTAGTGTATTGCAGTTACAAAAACACATTTAGGTGGTATTAGGATATGACGGGAAAATCCGCATTGACAAATTTTTATAGTCGACTTGATTGATTACACTGATGAATCGTTGCAGCCCTACTTTTAAAGTTGCTTTTTGAACAAAAACCAAAAACCAAAGAAATACAAAACAGCCATAAAATAGTATTTTTGCACCATCAAGGGGATTCCCAAAGAGCTAGAAAGCTAAGCTGAAAACTTGGGTTATCTCCAAAAACTGGACAAGTCGAGGACAAAAGAAGAAATGGCAGACCTAAACATTATCTACAGCAGTTGAACTTTATCTGAAAGCCATGTCTCAGAAATAGGAAACAATTTAGTAAAGACCTGACACAGGACCTGAGAGATGTCAATCTACTGTTTGCTGTAGTGTCACTGGAAGGGTGGCTGTTAAGAAGTCATTGTTAAGGAATGAAAACAGGGAGAAAGAACTGAAAATCAGTGGCAACAGGGCTACACAGTGACTGTCTACAGTGATCTGTGATGGATCCTGTTCCATGGAACAAAAGGCTTCCAACTTTCAAAGAAGAGTTTTGAATGTCCTTCAAAAAGCCTAAATAACTATTTCTGAAGACTACTTTTTGTAAGGAAGACTGTCTCAGAAAGTTCAGGCTGTGTTAAAGAATAAACCTGGTCACAGCATTACAAACTTTCAAGTTGTATTTATACAGTATTCCCATTTATGTTTGCACATCTTTCAATAAATTGCTACACCTGTTTTCTATTTTACTATTAAAATATACAGAACTGAGGGATAGGCCAAGACTTTTGCAGAGTACTGTTCTACAAGTGTTTACTTAACTTGAGGCCTTTACGTTTGCTGATTTCTAGCAGCAGAATCCAGCTATATATAGTTATACAGTATAACATTATTTTTTTAATTTACTGCAAAAGTGGAATCTTACAAATACTCCCCGAACAAATGGTATTTATCAGCATGAAACGACCAATTTACAACAATCCAGTGTTTTCACGTGACACCCAAAGCTGATTTATGCGATGTAACACATCCAGCTGACCTTTAAGCTAAAAAAAAAAAAGATATACTACAACATAACATTTTTTGTGCTCAGTAAATTATCGTGTCTTTCAAACTTTACAGCCACAGTGTGTTAAGTCTGGCTTTCTGTTAAAAAGCCTCAAATCTTCAGCCTAAGAACCCTCCAAAACTCAGCAGAAAATATCATACAAATGTTTTCACAGGCTAAAAACTCAGTGTGATGAATAAAACCTCCTCTCATCTTCAGTTCGCTCCTAAAGGCAAAGAGGAAGACTCTACCTGCAGGAATTCACGAACGTTTGAGCCCAGCACGCGTAAGATGGTGTCATATCCTGACTCCTGGCAAAATTCAAAAAACATCTTGCCAAACATCTGCAAGATCTCTCCCGCATCAACTTCTGCAAAACAAAACAAAAAGCTTATTAAAATCGGGCAAATGTCTGCTAAAGCTTCATTTGTATCCTACATCAAATTACATTTATTTCATTTCCAGGGATTTAAAATCGTGCTGTTACTTACTGAGAACTTTGCTTGCAGCTGCAACAAGATCATATGTTTTGCCATCCTCATATATGATTCTAACGAGGAACTGGCCCTCAATATCAAGCTGAGCCTCCCTCCTGAAAACAAAGGGAAGCTGTTACTCACAAGCTACAGCAAATGTCACAGCAGAAGTAAACAGTCTCGTAGGCAACTTGTTCAGGAAACCACTAGCTTTGGCTTTTTTGCAGTTGCTTTTCTGTTTACACCAACAACTCGACACCAACGGTTGGGTCTTCTTTCATGATATATATTCAGCTGGAAACATTAAATAAAGCTTTTGATATTGCTTTGAAGTCCTTGTGTGAATTGCACTGCTGAACAAGCAGAGATAGCTAATCAGGTTTAGATCTACTGCAGGTCCTTTGATACAATGCACTCCAAGCTCCTGAGTACATTTTGCTATTTATATCTTAGAAAATCCAATTTTCACAAAATTGTCAGAAAGCTTAATGAGCTTCTGATTGCAAATATTTAACTGAGTAAACAGGAATGATTTACAGGCCTGACCAGCAACCACAATTTTATCATAATGTGTCACAGCTGGAAAAACATACCGAGCTTTGAAAAAGTAAGAATTCTGATATAAATAACTGAGTTCATGAAAACCTTTAAAAAAGCACATGACGGAACCTGGTAAACTGAGCACTGAGTAACAGCGAGTTACATTTGGAGATGTAACATATAACCCTGAGCTGTAGCATGCCACGCTGAAGCATGTTTTTTTGTGGTGGCTGGAAAATGACCACTCTGAAAACATTTACAAAAGGCAGCTGCAGCTCACAGGGTCATGCATAGGGCATAGAAGACTACAGATGAAAAATAAACTTCACTTTAAGCCAAATATTTCAACAGCTGAAGAAAATGGCCATTATTCTGGGGAAAGGACTCATTAAGACTAAACCTAAAGTTGACTAAACTTAAAGCTCATATAGTGTAAACTATTTTATTTTATGGGGTTTTGGCAATTGGAGCACATTTGAATTATACTTTACTGTATATGAATAAACAAAGGATTCGTTAGTTTTGCTGCTGTATCCTTGTCAATCTTTAGTGTCCATATTAAACATATTAAGAGGCAACTGCCTCGGATGCCACCTCAGTCTAAAATGAGATAATAAGCTTACTTGATATTACTCTCAGTATCAGCTCGAATGCTTTAGTTTCAAATCCCACTAAATCAGACACTGTGTCTCTTTCCTAAACAAGGTTTCACTGGCAGAAACCTGCAAACAGCACTTTCATTTGTCATCTAAAGTCACTATGTTCACAGCAGCAGATTGTCATATTAGAGCTGGTCGAGTCCCACTTATCAGTTTGTTCACAGTGTATATATCATAATGTTGTTTGCCAACTCCATGAACTACTTTGCATCTTCGCTTTCTAGACATAACAAAAGTACACTCTTTTATAGTTATAGTTCATAGTTATTTTTATACTGGTTTTATTTTTTATCTTTATTTATTTTGTTGTTATTGTTGTTGTTATTTCAGAGTGTGCAATAAAGTTTCCTGTCTTTTGATGTGACACTGTGCGGTTGTACTGTCTGGTTAATGCTGATCTTTAGCAATGTTTCCAGTTGCATCTTTACTGATTCTCCTACTGTTAAGTCATCATGTTTTGTCCAAAGGGGTGTACTTGCAGTTTTTCTTTGAAAAAATGTAAAAACATCACAAAAAGATATTGCCAGCTTTTTCTGCAAAAAAAATAAAAATAAAAATAACAGAATTAACACATTCATTTAAGTTACATTCTGGTGAAAAAGGCATTTTATTCAGTGACTAATAACATTTTGATTACAGCGAACTTACTAGGCCTAAATATAAGAACCTGATAAGAAATGCTTATTTAAAGCAAGAAATGGCAGATGGATTTAGAGAAGAGAATTATTTTTTTACATTTTTTTAAACTCCACTAATAAAGTGGATAATCTAAACGGTAAACAGCAATTATGATTAAAGTTCCAGAGGTCAACCAGTTCTATGAAAAAGTAAGATTACATTTTTACTTTAAATATTCCACTTATAGGTAGCAAATATATTCAAATATAGACAAACATGACAATAATTAGTACTTGAATTTACTTGATATTGGTGATTATTTATGCATATTTTTACATAAGCAAGATTTTGAATGCAGAATGATAAATTTTTGCATTTCTTAGTAGGTTACTTCATCAAACAAGTCTGTACTGCATATTTATTGCAGGTATTTACTTGTTACAATTACAACCATAATGGGAAATAATAATAATAATAATAATAATAATAATAATAATAATAATAATAATAATAATGGCATTTTGTCACTTCACCAACTAACTTTTGGTGTGAACCTACATGAGCCTACAGAGGGTGGAGGGTATTCAGGTTAATCTGTTCTTGCTGGTAACACTGTGGCAGTGTATGCTGCTGGGCTGGCTGTACAGTATACATTAGGCCTGGCCTGTGTCCTTGTTGTTGTGATCTAAGTTGCTACAGTGTAACCTTTGATACCAACATGGCTGAATAGTAAACACATCCTGAAACTCACTTGATGTCTTCCCACACTTCCGGACCGTAATTCCTCAAAACGAGGAGCTCCAGGGCGTGATTCACAAAACCATACTGTAAATTTTCAAAAACACGAGCAACGTGAGTTATATTTCATGGAACGAACGCAATTTTCTTAAATATATATATATATATATATATATATATATATATATATATATATGTATAAATATAAATATGCTTATTACATTAAATATTCTTAAACATTTTATGACCTTTTGTGTTCATGTACGTTCTGTCCAGCTATTAATATATTTTAATATGAGGATAATCATGGATATTATTGTAAAAACCGCTACATAGCGGTATTCCAACAGGAAACGACAACCGCAAATACACCGTTTCGGGGGGGAAATGCTACTTACTTAATTAGTATTCAAACACAATCGGAAATATTAATGTTAAATACTTACCATGATGTCCGCTGTTTCTCGTTTTCTTTATTTTTGAGCAAAATTATTAGAATCCAGCAAAATCTTCATCGTTTGGTACAGATGCTGACTGTCTCTGGGTCCAGCTCCCGTTTTTCAGTCAGCTTCTTACTGACAGCCAGACTGTCCAATAACAGATCGGCAATGGCGTTACGTAAGCAGACTTTGACCAATGGCAATGAATCTGCTGTTGCCCAAGTGATGCTGGTCAACCTGCACTCTCCGTACATAGTTTCTGCTAAGAGCGTTCAACTGTAATGCCCTGATAATATATTCTGATAAACATGTTAACAGTTTTTCATTTAAACTTACCTAAAATCATCATTTTGAAAAAGTATGCGGGGTAACAGGGTTTATTATTGATATTAAGGGTAGAAGTACCCAGGTGATACACCTGGAACCACAACTATATATAAATATATTTAAAACAGACCTACTTTTCTTTTTCAAAATAAAGGTCATGCATTTATGTTTCTACTAAACAAGGCTATAAGTAACGAAATATTAACATAATTAATATTAAGATTAAGAATAATAAGTGTTGCCTATAGCAAAATACTTCCTAATAACTCTGTATTTTATAAAGGTGTTAGTATTTTAACCTGTCTAGCACACATCAGGGTTGTGTTCATTCTTTCTGCAGCTACACACAGATCCAGATTAATTTCTTTCATGGTCTTATTTTTAAAATGATCCTCACTTTACCTAATATGTGCACGTAATATTTTTGTTGCTCTCCATGCAGCATTTTAATGCTGTAGCTGGTCACATAAAGTTTAAAAGTGTTATATGCTATTGGTCTGATAAAGTCATTATATTTCATTAAGCAGTGATGCAGCGATTTATCAACCCAACACTGGAACTAGCAGGACACCAATGGCATTGGTTGGATGTTTATTTCTTTTTTATTTATCAATGCAGCGCCTACATGCAGTTTGGTCAGTAATAGAACAAAATGTATTCTCTTTCAAGACAGTATGATAATGGACTGAAAGACTTTAATAGTTATTTATTATAATAATTTCTTTGTTTACACAACAGGGATTAATAGCAACATAAAAAATAAACAAAAATCAGCGGTATAAGTATCAGCTATCAGACAACGTCTTATTTAAAACATACATATTAGCCAACAATTTCACAATTCCAATATTTAAATGAGCATGAATCTGAATAGTAAGAAATAGTTTTTGTAATCCCAAATTTAGGAAGCTCATATGTGTTTCTGCCTTGGAATTAATTTTTGTGAAGTTATCATATAAATGTACTGGAGTAAAAAGGGAATTATTCTACTCTGAAATTTAAACTAAAAACACTCAAGTAAAATAAAAGTGCCTGAAATGATACAGAAAAGAAGTAATTGAGTAAATGCCTCTAGTTACTTTTCAATGCATGTACTGCATCATATATATGTCAATAACTTAAGATGACAATTATTCATACAATGCAATGTGCTACAGAGTCATTCATTTAAAACTGTTTGTCAATATTTATTGCACTTTGATTACATTACAATAATGGTTAAAGCACATCATTATGGGTGACATTCATTGTACTCTGGCCGTGTCATATTCCCTCTGTAGCAAAGGAGTGCTATGAAACTCATGTAATAAATATAGTATAAATGTGAGGTGTGGAAAAAGACTATAAATATGCACAAACATTAACTATGTTAAGATAGTGAGAGTTAGGAATGCTTTATGTTACATAACACACCTAAAAAACGGTGTATATGTTTTTTTATCTGACTCAGAAAGAAATTATTGGCTGTGTTTTACTAAAAAATAAAAATAAATAAATAAAAGCATTTGTTTGTAAACCAACATATGATCCTGCCTGTAGAGCTTGCATAAGGCACCTTGATCTGCTCAGCATTGCTTCATTGGTTCAAAGGTTTAATCCTAAACATAGTTTAATTGTTTGTGTTATATGTTATTAAAGAATATATTTTTATTTATTTATTTTTATTATTTGTATCTAATTCTGGGACACATTGCTTTACCAGGTACCTAGTCTGGGTAGTCAGACATTTACAGGTCATCATATCAAAAATGTATTTTTGTAACATAGCCACATTTTACAAGATTAAAAACTTTAATGACTCTTTTTAAAAATTTGTATGCTTTTTGGTGCATTTACTATACATTTTATACTATTTTTACAGACAACAGTCTTAGAACAACAGTCCCAAAGTCCTCTCTTGACAGCACTTCTATTTCTCTGGCAGGAGCTAGAAATGAAAGCTACTTTTATATCATATCAGTTTGCGCAGATGACTCATTCTGGAAGAAAGATGAAGTAAGTTTCTACAACAACTGTACAAATGGATAATTGTACAGAGACAAGACTCATGTTTGACAGTAAACTGACATCTCTGTAATTAAGCAACTGCAAGAGTTTGACTCGAAGACACTATCATCAACATCAACTCAACCAAAACCAAGATATACAAGGTTGTTGCACTGTGTTCACTAGATAGGTTTATATTACTCCATAGCTAACATTTTTGGGATCTGTCACATGACTTCATTTCATATTCAGTTTTGAAGTTTTGACAGATGCCTCCAAAAAGTAACAAACTCCAGGGATGTCGTCTGGAAAGTTGGCCGGAAGCTCCTGTCTGCTCCTGGGAACAAACACGAACTCTGGGCGACCCTTCAGCAATCTGGGACAAAGAGCACACAGATAAAAGATGGATCTCAAAACAACGTGGCGAATTATTTGACACAAGAGGAAACACAGTGCTCATCCAAATGTTAAGTTTCCTGTCAAGAGCACTTTGGGTTTTTTGTTATCTGCAACAACCACTTGTGCAAACAAATTATACTGTGCAGAAAGAGAGGCATGCAATTTTATTTGGGGGGTTCTGCCTGAATAGGTTTACTTTGAACAGTTATTGTTCTGTTCTGCAAGGCTTTTCTTTAGCTCCAGTAATAGCTAGTCTGCTCTGATTGGTCAGTCTGTCTCATAAAAATGAGGCAGTGGTCACCTTTCATAAGTCTATAAGTAGCAGCGTGGCCCCATACGAGCTGCCAACTAGGTAGCAGGTCATTCTTTTTGTTTGTGGGTCTGTCTGTAGGAGGTAATTGTCATTGTGTTACCTGGCAATGTAGATAAGTCACAGCAGAACTGTCTGGATGATAAACAGGACATTTCAAGCAGTTAAAGGGTAGCATTTTCAATGGGAGATAATATCTCCATTTGGGATGGACTTACTTGAACCTGCAAAGCTTTTACATGCACAAAAAACATAATACGGGCACTTTAACATACAATATTTAGCTTGGTGGACAGTTGTTTTGAAGCTTTTTTTCAGATTATATGTTTTGAGACAGTGACATGTGACTATGAGCTACAGAGTTGCAGAGTTATATCACCTGTGGGTTGTGGGGCTGATGTTGATTTTTCTAGGTTGGCTGCATGATTCAAACTTGTTGGCCAATGTGACATTGTTCCCAAAAAGGCAGTAGCGAGGCATCTTAACCCCAACTACACCAGCGAGTACTGAACCGGTGTGGAGGCCGATACGCATCTAGGAAGAAAATGAGATGTTTTAGTTCAAGTTTCAGCTTGTCTTGTCTTACACATGCACGCAGTTGTGTGCACGATGACACCCATTCCTGCCTTCATTCTCATGCTGCTATACTCATCACCTATGGTGAAAGTAACATCTGAATACAGTAACAAATGCAGAGACCTACCAAGAAGCCAATGTAATTTTAATTTTGGGAAAAGTGAGATTTACAAATATTGGTAGACAGGGATTAGGGCCCCTGAAAAAAATTAAAAAATAATATATATATATATATATATATATATATATATATATATATATATATATATATATATATATATATATATATATATATATATATATATATATAAATAAAACCTTCCCAAGTAACCACTGAGGAAAACATCCTGAATGGCATTTCTGGCATTCGTGGAAGTTAATGACATGACTTTACACATGTTTGGTTTGGCTGATTCTGACAGTTATTAGGCCAATTAGGACTTTTTAAGGCAAAGACACCACACAGTTTTATCATCATCAGACATGCGTGATTACATATCAGAGTATTTAGTCAAATATCTAAGACAGTTCACTTTTATGAATACAATTCTTTCTGTGTAATAAATCCTGTGCTGTAATGTGCCGTGCAGTTTGTAACATCTTATGAAGAGTACAAATTAAGTAATGTTTAACTTATTTTTATTTCTGATATTTAATACATAAATTAATGCAGAATGAATCTTGAATCAATGCCATTCAATCAAGATATGTATCTATTTAGGTTTTTAGTTCAAGGTCAATAGAGCTAATCAGTTAAGGATGAATAATTCACAGTTAATTCTTTCATAATTTAATATGCAACCAAATAGCTGAAATGTGAGGCTATTCAATTAATAATGCATTTACACACTATATAGAAATACATTACCCTGAATACACTTTTCTGTTATAGAAATCAAGCTAGCTTCATACATAAACTTCTTCTGTAGAGTGCGTGAATCAACATTTCTTAACAGAAGATAAGTTTTGTGTGAACTACTACTAAGAGCAACCAGCAGTCAAGAGAGACACAGAGTACAAATCATAATGTTTCACCAACATCTGACTCAGGATGATTTAATTGTGTGTCTCTGATTAGAAAGTGTCACCTAATTATTAAAGATGTTACACTTTCCTTTTGTGATTCACATTCTTGTTTTGATAGATTAGACTCATGTTGAAAAAACCCCTAAATTGTCTGACTCACTGATACAGTGGCAGTAGTGGCTGTCAACTTCATTGTTCGTTAATTGTGCCAAGTTCTCTGCAGATAAGGACAATAACTGGAAAGCCACCAATAATAGTGACAACAGTTTAAAGTGCAGGAAGCCATTAAAGCATTACTTATTGTGTGAAATCATTATCTGCTTTATATTCAAATTATAATAAACAACATTTTGTAACAGCAACAATGTAGTGATAGTTCTCTTTTTCTTGTTCTTAAAACTCTCCAAATAAAAACACTCTGACACTGTTGGAAGTTACATAATCTGACTGAATAAAGAATTGTACAGTAATTAGTGCTTGGCCCTCACCTGTATTGGTTCTCCCGTTGGTGTCATAACTTCATTTGAAAGCTCCATCATCTTTAAAGCCATGAGTGCAATTTGAACAGCATGAGTGTCACTCTCCCTGTGCAAGCCACCAGCTACACAGTATGCATCACCAATGGTCTCCACCTGAATAAAGCGGAAGATTGTTAAAATTATTTCTACAAAGACAAATATAAAACGGCATACATTGTTTCAGGAGCTTTTTATGTCTTCTCCTACTCAATGTCAAGGGCTTTATTGCTGCATTTAAAGTGGCACACCACGTTTAAGCTATGAGCCGCGACATTGGTGCATATTAATATTGTAGCAGTAGCAGTGTGTGTGTGTGTTTATCTATGTGTAAGCAGGCACGTTTTGTTAAAGCAATAGTTATGTGATAGCTGTGAACGTGTTTAGGTGTGTAGTTTTAAACTTTAAAGATGTGTGTGTGGTCTGACCCATGAATAATGGGTAAGACGTAGCAGAAGTAGCCCACCCTTACTTTACTCACCAGTCCTTTATTTTCATTTCCAATGCATTAGTAAGTCTTCCAATATGAGCTATCTTCATCTGATATATAAATGTGATATTCTTGAAGCTTGGTCAATGGTGTTGTGACTGGTGTGATCAAAAGAAAATATGGACCCTATGTTTTTTTAATCTGAGACTATGATATTTAACTGTTAAGAATGCATTTGACATGAAGGCACCGAACCTTAGACAGAGTGATAAGTGTAAAATGGATATTCACTAAACAGTCTGCAACAATTTGCCTCCATCGTGCAGCAGAAGACAAGAAAGTGTAATAAAACTTAAACTGTAATACTGTAGTACTTTATTAAAAAGTCCAGCGTTTTTCCCCTTTCTTCTTCTATTCTGTGTAAATCTGAACCGGAGAGCACTCAGCTGCTATGTGGCTGGAACAAAGTAAAACTATTTTTAGGCTCACACATGTGGAGTGGAAACAGGGTCCTCAAGGAACCTCTGACTTCCTAGCGTTTTACGAGATATTTGTCAAACGCGCTCCTCTCTCTGTTATGCTTCCACGACGGTTTGATTACATTATCCAGCCTCCCTGCAGATTAGCAGCCTATGCAAGACACTTCGCTAGCTGGTTGAGTTACAGTCCTTTGTACACAAAATGGTATTACTTTGTTCAAAATGTTGTGAAAGCATTTAATGCATTTTGTAGCCTCCTATTCATATATATACACATATATTTATATATAAATGTATGTATATTATACTTATCCTGGTGGCCCAGGATGTTGCAGAAAGAGCTTCAACAGGCTCTTCTTCTACCAAATGGGTTACAGGGGCAGTTCTTTGTCTTTGAGTTTTGTGTGTATAGTATGTGTATATTATTTTACTGTATAATTACATCTAAGTTATTCAAGCTGCTGGCACAGCTGTGTGGTCATGGGGGACATACAGGTAAGGTCCACCTTAATTTACGTGGGAGTTAAGAAAAGGATTTTAATGGTTTACAAAAGACAGAAACTGAGTACTTACAACTGACTTGCACACTTACATTCCTAGCAAGATCGAGTTTACTTACATAAAAATTAATGAACCAACAAATGAATTAATAAAATAACAATTGTTGTTGTGGCTATTCATAAAGAAAGAAGTCATCTATCTATAAGTCTGAAATTTCTGCCAGCAAAACGACTTTCTAATAAACTGCATTTTTTGTTATTTTAAAAAAAAAATGCTAGGATGTTCAATCTTGATGTTGAGTCTTGCTTAATATTGTACCATGTCACTTACTTTTCCATAACAAATTTGAAAGCTTCCCAACATTTGTGCAGTGCAGACATGAAAGCATGTGTGAATGTTCACTGTAAAAAAAAAAAAAAAAAAAGTTCAGCTCAGCTCAGCAATATATATCAACCTACCTTATACACATCAAGCTCTCCACATTGGTGGTCAAACCTGGTGTATAGCTCATTGAGCATGGTGATCACTTGCATGGGCGTACAGATTGAGCAAACAGCCGTGAAGCCCACAATATCAGAGAAGAGCATCGTAACATGGTCAAACTTCTTGGCTTGGACGGTTTCACCTTGCCACAGCTGCTGTGCCACAGTGCCGGGAAAGATCGAGAAGAGGAGATCCACTGTTTTCTTCTTTTCCTCCTCCAGAGCTTGATGTGCATGCTCCAAGGCTGCCTTGGCCTTCCCCAAACGCTTCTTCAAACCATCCTGTGCTTTGGCCTGCTCGCCAACCAGGACTACATCACGGAGAGCGTTATGAATAGGGATGTCTGACAGATAGAGGCCGCGACCTGTCAGCTCCTCCAGCTTGTCCACGCATGGCGATCCCAAGAACAAGATGGCGTTTGACTCTGAAACGTAAATCATCTGACCTTTAAGGTCCATGTGCTAAAAGGAAAAGTAAAATGATGAGAAACATTTAGAAATTTTTAACGAAACTGTTATTAAAAGCTATGAGATCCTTACAGCTAAAATATTATGTGCATTTGTACTGTAGGATGCCTTTTTTTTTTCTTTAAAAAAATAAGTACAGCTTTCCCACAGCCAAAATTATTTATATATATATATATATATATATATATATATATATATATATATATATATATATATATATATATATATATATATATATATATATATATATATATATATATATATATATATATATATACACATATACATATACATATATATATACATATACATATATATATATATATATATATATATATACATACATATACATATATGCTGTGGGGTTTTTAATCCATGGAAACAGTTTTTTCAAATGTATACACAATTAATTCCCTCAAGAGATGTAAATATTCCAGTAAAATAAAATGACAGCTGCGTACAGCTGCAATCAGCCACAGTTTTAAACAAAGCTGAAAGGTTTATTTATGTAGGGAATGTAAGCCGGTCAATTGGTCAATCTGTCTCACAGTCAAGACTTCAAAAGATAAAAATGTGGGGTGTTTAAATAAAAACCTTTGCAAGCCTTTGGTTTGTGTGTTTTTGTTTGTTTGCCTTTGAAGAGATCTGACATCGTCTTCTCAACAATTTTCCGATTTCATTCATTTTGTCTGAAAATAGCTAAAATTTCTCTCCCCTAAATGACAGCTTATTCTTTATTTTTCATAGACAGACAGCTTTCCCAACAATGGCACTGAATGCTTTTGATTTCTCATGTTTATATTAAATATTTGTTAGAATAAATTAACATGAAAATTTGATTTGTGGAGCCATAGGAGTGGGCCTTTTTTCCTTTTTTTAACGTATCAGATAATTCAAGTTATGTTAATGTGCTATCTCTGCTGACTGGAATATAAGTATCAAATTGCTGACCCAAGATGCAAGAGACTGTGAAACTTGCTGGCTCGCCCACTTGCTGATTTCTACCTGTTTTAATTGGACCCTGTTCACTAGCTGTAAATCTACCACTGGAGGACAAGTGCCACATGGTATTAAGTGGAAGCATCTTTGAATAAGTTTCATTATAGCATGCAACATTTACTCGCCAGTACCTCTCATTGCAACTGATGGCTGTGCACCCTTACAAAAATAGCATGAGCATGGCTGTGGCTTTGATGGATAAAATGGTTTGACATTTCCTTCTGATCTCCACTGGGGGTATAATGTTGATCTCTACCTCAGGCCGAGTGCACCCAAGTACACCACTAATAAGCTACGATGCTTATAAGCAGCCCATTTTTCCCCTCTTCTACCCAAGTCCCTTAAACATGTAGGTGATGATGGGAAAATGTTTTCAGCCTCTCTAGTCTCTCTAGTCACTGTTCAAGGAATTTCACAGATGTATCAACATACCTTTCCTGTGTTATCTGTGGTGGCGACTCCATGCTTTATCCGAATGAGAAACTGTGCATTTAGCATAGTGAGGATACCCTGAAAGGTACATTTGATCTGGGGGGACACAATAGCGAAGTGGTCTTGGAAGGTACTAAACCGTCTGAGTCCATCCTTCCTGATCAGTCTTTTCCTGAGCCCGTGTCCTACTTGCACCAGAACCAGATCCTGGTCAAGTATCAGATGGAAAGGGAAGATAGTGGAAAAGAGAGAGGTAGGAAGGGTCCCAGCTGAGGTAGCCCGCAACGGACTGGGGCTCAGATTTTTTGTATCTTTAACTACAACTGTGTACAGGAGGCTGGGCTGTGGACTGGATTGCAAGATGGTGTCTCTGCCATGTTGGAGGTCCATCACCACATCCACAGTGGTGTTGTACAACAGGCGGGCAGCAGCTTTGATGACTCCTGGGAAAAAGAGCTCAGTGGCGGTGCAAGGGTTGAAGAAATAGACAGTAAGCAGGCCCGGATCTTTGTCTAAGCAGAGTACCGAAGGTTCGTTTACACAATCTCCTCTATCCTGGTTGGGCAGCATGCTGCTCTGTTTCAACAAAACATTGAAGCTGTTGAGGAAGTCGTGGAGGGCTCCCCCCACCACCGTCAAAATGTGGCTGTCCTCTTCGTAACACATATTGAAAATCTCCTCACCAAGAGCAATTTTCAAAGCTTCTATCGGGATTCCTGTTAGATACATGAAGAGGATAGGGATCTGATTCACAATCAGTGCTTAAAACCCGCCTAAAACATTAGCATGTTTTGGCCAATAAGATTCCGATTTGTCTTTACCTGTTTTGACAGAATGAATGTTCATCATCTCTAATAAATGCTCTGGTTCACTGCTACAGCTCTGGTGATGTGAACAGGAAATTGCTAGACTGGAAAGTCAACAAATATCAAAGTCAGACACACATAAAAAACACACTTTCAGTAGACAGTCACTGAGATACATCAGACTTCGGCTGGAATTGTCCACAAGATCATTTTAACTATTGATTTTCCTTTTCATCTGTCTGTAACATCGCAGACAAAATGGAAAATGTCTGCTATAACTTCCTAGGTGGCATTTTTCTACGTGCTTTTTTGTCTGAACAAACAGCCAAAGATTCTTTTTCCATATTTATATTTCTATATCCACATATATGACAGGTGACCACAAAGACTGCAAAACCTTGCATTTAAGAGGCTGCGGCAAGGTAAAAATCGGTACACATGCATTAAAAATGAGGGAAAACATCACCAAAAATAGTTCCAAATTAATTTTCAGCTAATTGGTTAATACACTAATCATTTTAGCTCCTCATCAGACCGTGACCCTACTGTGAAAACTATGCATTAGTGTCACTGCGCATGTGATATTTTCCATAGCAGTCTAATGTGCCCTTCATTTGGGAGGGCTTTTCACTTTTTCTCCAGGTATCCATAGCAGCCGGAGTCTGTATCACAACTCCTTGTATCAGTCTAGTAGTGAGAGTGCCAGAAGGTATTTTGTAACAAATCACACATCTCACCCTCACTATTTTTATCATGAGGAATACATGCTGTGGTGAAAGTTGTGGGCTAGACCTATAATTCACAGACTGCGGCTGATAGGATGAGCAGTGTTTTTATTGATGTGTTGGTGGCAGCTGAAATTAAAAACACCAGTTACCTTTCAGAGTCCCTGCTGTGATCTGATAGTGTCACCATTCGTTGGAGGGCAGTGTGCAGCCTTTGAAACTGTATCACAGAGTGCCCAAAGCAAGTTAAAGGTCAGCGTCTGGGAATACTTAAACGTCAATTACAGAGGCTCTAATATTTATAGCATAAGATTTATCTGTTTCATTGTCTCAAGCGGACACAGGGGCATGGTGTCTGTGCTTTAAGGCAAAAAAAATAAAATAAAATAAAATAAAAATAGATGCGATAAATGCAGTAAGAAATGCATTTATAACTCACCTCGGGACATGCCAGTTTTCGGATGCTATCCCCAAGTGTATGCAGGTTAACTTTGGCTCTGCTTGTCTTCTTTCGAGGTACACCCTCACCTGTTTTTCCGTGCACGTCCTTGGAAACAGGCAATAAATCCGCCGTCTCAGTTGAGCGCTCCTCAAAGTCTCCGAGCTCATTATTTTTGGCGCTGGCAGAGAACGGACACTCTCCGGATATCTTCAGCTCTTTCAGCTTGGCGCAGAACATCTTCCCGGCTGTAACCTCCTGGCGCTTCTCTCTTATCTAATTTCGGAGGGAGACAGTTGTGGACGAGCAGTTGTGGTCTCTGGGGGAAATTCCATCATCTGATGTGCTCATTCAGGATACCTTCCTCCTCTCAACCCGCCGATTCACATGATCGGCACCAAAGCCAGAGACCACATACAATATTTATTGAAAACAGCATGGGCAAATGATGGCAGGGAACTATCATTACCAAAAGCCAATGAGGAACTAGAGGGGGGGCAAGAGCACTAAGCCAATCCATGCGCAAGTGGGGATGGTGTAGCCAAGCAACCTATCAGCAATGAGAAATTATTTCCAGACGACTCGTCGCATGCAAAAAAATTTTTTTTCACTTTAGCCCGACGGGGAACCATCAAATAAAACTAGTAACCTATAAGGTTAACCACACTTCTGTTATATCCCCGCTCTGCGCTGAAAGGTGTTCATTTTACATTTATTATCTTATTTGGCATTACAAATCTCGCATAGCTTACTCTAATAATGTATGTGTCACTCATGTTTTCTGCACGTTTAATTCATTCCAGAATCTCACCAGTATTTCCTGTACCAACAATCAGCTGTACTCGGATCAGGCCAATGCAGCCAATTGTCCTGTCTTTTCGAACCAACGACTTAAGCCTTCCTAAACATTTTGTAACTTACAGCTGTTGGACAAATTAATTGTTTGAATAATTTTCTATCCAACATAAAATATATAAATAAATAAGTAACATGATCAGAATCATCGCATTAAAGCTCTCCTCACCGAGAACACTTTCCAAAGCTTTCTGTCAGATACATAAAGAGAATTGAAGTTTGAGTCACAGACAGTGCTTTAAAAACCATTTCTACATTTTGGGCAGTAAATTTCCAATTGATCTGTTTTGACAGAGTGAATGTCACTACTGCAACTCTTACAGGGTCTTAAGTCTTCTTAAACAATTTGTGGTGCCGCAACTTGCAATCGTTACACAAACTATTGAACCAAAAGTTCATTTAAGCGGAAGACTGTATGAAAAGCAGTATTTCTACATGCTTTATGAGCAGCACAATGATTTAAAGATGGTCCCCAACTTGTTTAACTCACACCCATGCCTATACGCGTTTTATAAAGCTGTACAGATAACTTAACTGATGCCATTGCATCCAGTTTGGCTGAAAGGGACTAATGTTAAAAACAAGTGAGTCCTCCTCATCTCTGCTCGAGGCTACATCAACCACAGATAACTCAAGGGTTTCATGAAGCAGCTGTCTAACAGTGGCACATTTACAAAAACACAAATGTGCTTTAGTCTTGTAAATACATGAAGTCTGAGCAACATGACATCACATTTCGACAGAAGATGTTACCCTGTGTGAGTTGAATTAGGTCTGTTCTGCTGAAGGTCGGGAAAGGCGCAGAAAGGATTGGACATGTTAGATGATCATTTATTAAAAAAATTGTGGAAAGAAATAGATTTTGTTGGCTATGACAAGGCTAAACTCGTGCTTATTGGCCATGTTTGGTCTGAAAAGCAAGCAATTTCACTACAACACCATAAATCAATTTCGAGAGTTTAAGTAATGAATAGTATTGTCACATGGGACTTTTCTTGTTTCTCACAGGGACTTATATAACCCTGAGCTTCTTTTAAGGTCAAGACCAAAGATGTTGCTACCATATAAAACAAAAGGTTTATAGGTTAGAGATTAAAGGAGGAACCCTTTCATCGGGCCCCAGGGTGGGCGCCCCACTCGAGTAATTAATTTAACAGTTCAACCTAAGGGGGGAAAAGGAGGTGGGGGGTGGGGGGAGAGAAATAATTTTAAAAAAAGCTACTCATTTAAAATGTGCAAGTTATGTTACATGTGACAGTTTTATAGTACTTTAACTGAAATGGCAAGAGCATGGATGCTCTGAAGTAAGGCTAAAGTTAGTGATACAGGCAGATAGTGGCTTATTAGCTACATCTGGCCATGCAATAAAAGAAATAAATAAAAGAAATAAATATAAATAAAAATAAATTCAGTGAAAGTCAGTGAATTTTAAGATGATTTTAACTAACCTGAAAGCAGCTTCTTGAGGCTGCAAATCAGTGCCATTAATACCACTGGACAATCACTTTTACTGATGTTTTAGGCTTTACTGCCACTGAAGTTGACAGATTTGAGTATGTTCCTCTTTATCTATTGCATATTTGGTAGACTTAATGCACTTTGTGGATTTTTGCTATGTGTATAGGTGTCTCTTAATCTCAAGAATCGCAGTATCATGCTTGTGTAAAGGTTAAATAATATTTATACAAAATAAAGTCAATCTTTACACAAACAAAATCACAATATGAAATGCAGAAAAATAGAATAAATATTTATTAAAAAAAATATTTAAAATATATTAAATCAATACTCCGAAGTTAATTTAAGTTATGTTCTTCATATAAAAGAAAATGGAAAGTGGAATAATCCAGGTTTCAGTCTGTAATCATGATTAGTCATGGGGAGGAGCCATCGAGTTTGACGGCCACAGGTGGGAATGATTTCTTTTTCTGAACGTGCTCCTGTAGTCGTAACAACGACGGTATTTTAGTTCAGTCCAGTTTACTTTATCACTGAATCTGCCCACATTTTAAAATTTATTGAATTCTTTTTAAGTGAAACAACTGATTTTGTTTTACTATAATTGTAAAACAACAACAAACAAAAAAAACAGTACTGTAAGTCACCCAATCTTGGTCATGAATACAACAAAACCTGTCATTTAACACAGACCCACACATTGATCGTGAATTTATTCAAGAATGAGATAAAACATTTTGAAACCACACAGTCCTAAATGTGCAGACTATCTTTAAAACTACTGTAGGTGTTGGTCTGGTGGTGTTGTAACGTACACTTCTTAAGAATGATGGCTTTCTGACCCTTTAGACCCCTGTAGATATGATTTAAGAAAGAGAACCAAATCTTTTTAATTACATTTGGAGTTTCTAAAGACTTTCAATGACTTTTAACTTTTAACTTAAAATTATTGCACCCAGTTGTGGGGTTCTGATGAATAGGCCTCCTGAGCCACAGGACTCAGGATGTGGCTCATTTCCTAATTTTGTTTTATCCCAAGCTCCTCCATCTTCATGATGAAGATATTTTGGGAAAGACAATTAACTTTTTGTTAAAGTGGCTGTTGTATAAAACTGCTTTGAGGTGAGTAAAACCACTCCATTCAAAGGCCGGCTCACAAAAGTTAGCAAACATTTCAAACACTCCCCCCCCCCCCCCCCCCACCCCCTTACAAGCAAATTTACTTAAAAGCAGCTCTAATGGAGACCAATTGAATAATATTTTTAACATGTAGCAGCATTTGTGTGATTTTTTTCAGACATTTTTAGCTTGAAACAAGATCATGCTTTACAACAAGTCCAGAGCAACGACTTCTAATTCACTTTAAGTTAATAATATAGCCTCTATCACAGCTATCCAGCCAGTGAATTGCTCGTTTGCATTTGCCTCTCAGGGCACTGATATGGGGTTGGAGGGCAACATCTTGAAGCAGATCTTTTTCCCCAGGTCTTAGTGACCCATCTGCTACCTCAGAGGTAACAGCTGCTGCTGCCTCTCACCAGGACCCAGTGGAGAGAGCACCAGCTGCGCTGGCATGAACAAACATCTTTGTCATGATTGGCTGAAAAGTTTCAGTGTTAATCTGGGCTTTGTTTTACTCTGTGTCTTATCAGTGTGTTCTTTCAGAGGAGCCCTGTTTGCACTGAGGGAGTAACCACCAGGTTTCAACACATCTTTCAGATAAAATGAGAAGCGCTGACTGACACAGCAGGCAGGTCTGTTTCTCGCTCTGTTTGTTCTCAAGTAACACCTTGACGACAGGGGAAAGTGGAAAATGGCTCTCCGTCTAAGTGCAGTTGTTATGATTAAGGATCCAAATTCAGAGAAAGACGAGGTGCTAATAAGAGATGACATGATATCTTCAACATCTCATTCATACTCTCAATGATCACAGGACTGAACCGAGATTGATCTCACAGCTACTTCTGGTTGTCTGTGCTAGAAATTTGGGGAAGGTGGAGAGAGAGCTCATGCAGAGCTCTATGATGTCATTAGGATATCAGTTAATAGAATAAAATAAAGTACCTAGAAGAGGTTGGAAAAAGAGGGAAGAAAGTCCAGCTCCTCCATTCTGTGGAATCTGGTTTCCGTGCATGAAATCCTCCAATATTTCCATCTATGGCTACACTGTTAAAGCCTGAAGTCATACAAGTGGAAATAAGAAACATTTTATCAGCAAACTGTAATAGCAGCAAATGTGAAAGCCATTAGGCAGCATAATTACATTTCAGCCTTACTGCATATTGAAGCCCAGCTGATTATTGGCAAGCCAGTATTTACACCAGATATTAGCTATTTGCTCATGTATCAGTATAATTTATATTGTATTTATTTATAACAGGGAATAACTGAAAAATTCTAAAGAGTAAAGAAGAGATGGGAGAAACACCCTTCAACCATATTATAAGAGTTGATGCTACACAGTTTGTCCACAAAAGGGCACTCTGCAGCATCCTTTTTGGGAACAGCCATGTTTGGAGACATAAACTTAACATCCAGCTGATCCAAGTACATTCAGGCAAAGCATAAATATAGGGAAATCCGTAAAGGGAAATCCATTTATGTGACTGAATGAATAAGCTAATATACTGGAATATTCTACTGATAAATTATGTTTTTATTTTATTATTGGCCTCATTATGTTGAAAAGTTAAACAAATATCATCATTTCTGGGCCACAGCATGAAGTGGAAATCCATAAATATAATATTTGTGATTAAATTATTTATATATATGTACTTTTTTTTAATGCAGCATAAGGAACAGAAAAGTATGCTTTCCTTTTCCTCGTCTGTTGCCTGCCTCTATTTGTCCCTCAGATGTTGCCCTGTGGTGAGCCTCTTAGTGTTGAGGAATGACTAGAGACCAGTGTGCAGACCTCATGCCTCAATAGGAGACCAATCAAGTGAAGCTAAGCTCATTTGATATCCTGCAGCAAAAGGAGGTTTTCATGCAATGCTCTCTTCTACTTGTTATTTTTAATTACCCTTGACATTCCCTAACATTTGTAGGAAAGCCAATAAGATGTAATATTCTTTATAACTGTTTGGACTTTAGTTCCATGCAGGTGACAAATGTTTGAGAGCAGAGAGAAACTGCAATGCTCAAATTATTTCTGACATTATCTGATGGCGTTTGGGAAAGAAAATCAAATAGTGGCTTTAATGGCTGGATAATCTAAAGGCAGGCAGGAAAATGTAATTATAGTTACATAAAGTATTTACTGTATACTGCTTACATTGCCTGATATAGACAAATTAGAAGATTTTCATGAACTAGATTAATCCTGCTCTGAGAGAGCACACATATGCCAAAAGCTACTTCTTTCATTTGTGAAACCTCTGAGCACAACATGATCCAGATGTTTCTCTTCTTGACATTACTTGAAAAAAAGTATCTTGTGAGGCTTTAAGATTACTTAAAGGATTTTTTTAAAGGGGGCCTTAAAATAACTACCAAGTTCTCATAGAAGCACTGAAACAAGAGATTCTTGCAATAATCATTCCTCTTGTTCAAAGTGGTCATTAAAACCTCCCTAATCTACGTTCAGTGGCTATTTGGTACAAATGAATGTTCCAACATTAATCTGAAGCTAGTGGATGTTTTACAATTGTTTTGTTTTTTGGGATTTTTTTTATCATATAGCACCAATTTTCCACTCTGACGTTGCTCACATAGGTGTGCAAGACAGATTTGTGCTTCTATTTTGTAAAAATGTAGCTTTGAACCTTCATGGCTCGTCTACAATCACCAGCCGCTCAGCAAAAGGAGCAAGCAAATAATCACACTGCTGATACTGAAATGCTTTTATATAGCTCTCATTAGAAAGCCAAAATGTTTTATCACAGCTGCACAAAAATTCTTTATATATATATTGAAGTTGGGTTTTTTTGTTTTGTTTTTGACATCCCAGCACATCTGCCACTTTTTCCACATAAATAAAAGACTCCAAAGATAAACTCTGCCTATGGACATATGATGAATGTGCATTTATAATGTGAGTGCTTGCCATATAATCATTCCTCGCTCACACTCTAATATTTATAGCATATAACTGAAAAGATCTTAATGCTCTGTTTATGATACAAAGGGAGATAGTTAATCTCATCACAAATCTTCCTCAGCACACTAAGTCCACGGGAACTCAAGAGTCATGACTTCACACTGTTACAATGCATGCTGCTGCTGCCGGACTCAGTTTGATAAGAGGGAACATCCTGGAGCAGATTGCCACATTTGGGCACAGAGAATTGTTTAATAATGTAGATACTTGGAGTACCATACTGTGGTAATGTTGTGTTCCAGCACTTTAGTGTATATATTGAATAAATATTGAATATTCTATAAATGTTTTAGATAAAAGAAATCTTAATATTAGACAAAGATAACATTTACAAAATGCAAAATGTTTTGTTCATTTAGAGAAAAAAGTTATCCAAACCTACCTGGCTCTGTGTGAAAAAAAGCCATTACTTTCTCTCTTCTTTTCAGAATTGTTTTATTTTGACCACACTGGAAGGTTTTCAAGCATAAATGGCCTGTTTAAGGTCCAGCACCATGTTTGACTGTCGGTGTGATGTTCGTTTTATGAAATGCTATTAATTTTATGCACATGTAACTCAAACCTTCCAAAAAGTTCAGCCTCTGTCTCCTCAGTGCACAGACTGTTTTCCAAAGTGTCTTGGGGATCATGAAAATATTGTTTTTTGGCAAATGTGAGTCGAGCCTTTGTGTTCCTTTTGGTCAGCAGAGTTTTCAGCTCTCACCATAAGTTCACTGGCATCCCAAAGAGTTACAATGGCTTTGAAAGTCTTCCCAGACCGATAGATGTGACTGATTTTGCTTCTCAGCTGTTTCTGTCATGATGTGTTGCCTTTAGAGATCTATTAGTTGACTTCATTCTGTCAGACAGGCTCTAACTAAGTAATTTCTTTAGTCAACAGTAACCAAAGTAACGTGAGTGTTGCTAGTGAAATTGAAATGAGTTAATTCACAATTTTGTCTAATATTAAAATTTTATGTTCTGAAACATGTAAGTGTGACAAATATGCAAAAAAAAAAAAGAAGAAGAAGAAGAAGAAAGAAATAAGAAAGGGGGCAAATACTTTTTCCCTGCACTGCACCTGTTAGGTGTGTTTATTTTATTTTATCTGACACTCTGTTAGATTTAGACAACTGACTTTATATCAGTTGTATAATATACAACTGATATAAAGTTGTGCATCTTGTACACGCACTTCATGCGTGTACAAGATGAACCATTTCATCTCTGTTTTCCAGTAATCCTAACAAACTTGATTTTATCCAGAGGCATTGTTAGGACAAAACATCAGTGACCTGAAACTGTCCTCATTTTCAACCCCACTTCCTGGCATGTGGTATTTGTGCTATTTGACTTTGACATAGCAGCTAAGAATAGCTAATACGATTTAAAATGGGGTGGAAAAGGTCTGTAATGGGAATATTTTTTCAGTAGATCCTCCTTTTTACAGATATTCTTGTAATTTATAATTCTTAGGCTCAACAGTTGCCCTTTATATTTTATAAATCAGAGGGTGTAAATCTGATTTATCTGCAAGCAGAGCCTTGATGCTGATTTAATTTATCTGCCTTTGACTAGAAGAGCTTTGGCAGTGATGTTTGGAACAATTTATGACTTAAGCCTGCATAACAGCAACTTAAAATATCAAAAGCCTTGTCTACACTTACACTTCTGGCTTAACTCACATAACTCTTATGAATATCCTGAGGTAAACTGGCAATGCACCAAGAAACACATTTTAACCTTTTTTTGTGTGTGTCTGACTGTGAGCACTTACAGTGTTACAAAACACTTCTTGCTTTTTATAATACCCTCCTCCCCTACACACACACACACACACACAGTCATACACACCCATACAAAATAAATATCTCAACAAAATTAATAATAAGAAGAATATTGACACATTGGGTCAAATGTTGCATAAAAAGGGGAACATGGGCAGTGAAGCAAGACTAATTAGATGGAGTAAAGTGTGCATTAGAGACTAAGCACAAGATTTTGCGTTCTCTAAGGGAGGATTGAGGAGGATTATAAGTGCCTTTATTTACTTATTGGCTAATTTTACCCCAGATGTAGATAGACTAATGTTGGGTGTTGGTTTTTCAATTATTATTTTTTTGTAAACTATTGAGTATATGATTGTTTATCTCATGAACTACAAAAATCCATGCAGTAAATGTGAATCTCAGGGGATTCACATTTCACAACAAAAGTTCAACTAGAAGATGCACTTTTCCTCGGTTCTCGGGAGGATATAGGTGGTAATATACAATACATTTATAGGCGTTTTAAATTTAAAAGGGAAAAAAATGATAAAAGAAAACGAAATATTGTGAAGACGTGTATGACAAACTATCTAGAAAACGTTCCCGAATTTACGAGCTACTATAAATGCACCATAAATGGGCGGAGCCATTGTGGCCCAATAGAAAGCCCCAACCAGAGACACGTTGAACTTTTGCTTTAGTAGACATGTCAGCCCCCAGTGCTTAGAAACAACTGATAATAAACAGTGTAGTTCCTTTGCTAGGCTGAGAACTACAAAATGGTAAGGTTGCTGAAATTAAGTTATCGAAACGAGGTCGTGTCTGTGTTCCTCTGTGTTCAGACCCACGAGTAAGTTTATCTTGTGGGTTCTTCAGTTCGTGGCTTAGCAGCTAGCCAGTAACGCTAAAAGAGTAATTACAATCGTTGTCAGATGATTTCCCCAACCAGCCGCTGACTTTCTGTCGTTTTGTGTGCTATCAGGTCGTTGTTGACTCCGAGACTGCGACTGTTCTTCGTGTCAAAGGTCTGCTGGAGTTCAGATGTCAGCTGGACAGCACAGATGGTGTGTTCAGAAACGTTTTTTCATGATATGTCTAAATGTACACACCCGTAAAGTTAAAACATCCACAGTCGTGGTAAGTGGTTTGCATCCATTCAGCTCGCGCATGAATGTCATGATATTTTGGGGCTTTTAATGATTTCTTGGAAGTGCTGTCTTCCGAGCACAGCACACAGTTTTAAGACTTGTGTGCACATGTTTATTTGGGTTTTTTTTTTCTACTAAACACAGAGTCAAACTCTGTGCGAAGTTCAAATAAATAAATACACTCATTTCATTTTTTTTTTTTTTTTTAATAAATGGAGATTAAGGTTCTAAAATGTATTTTAACTTGACGGGGCTAAAACCTGTTACCTTCTCATTTGTGATCATGATTGATTAATAAATTGTAGTTTCTCTTTGTAGTTGTGAAAGTCAAAGGAGCTCCATGAAAATCTAAGAATGAGAATTACAGATTTACACAAGCTGAGAAGGTCTCATGGAGCCACTTCTAAACAACTGCAGATTCCATAATCATCACTTCAAACAACTGTACATAATTACATGTTATTTACATATGTCGCCACTTTGTCATGGTCTGGTAGAAGACCCAAACTATCACCCTTAGATTAGAGGAAATTGGTTAGGATGCTCAGGAACAACCCAGGAACGACCAAAGCTCAAACTTCCTATGAACTAGAAACTGCTGGAACACTAGCGTCACTGTCCACAATGAAGAGAGTTTCACATCACCTTAGACTGAGAAAGAAGCCCTTGCTCCAAAATCGGTACCTTCAAGCTCAACTGAAGGACTATTGAAAATTTGTGGATTATGCTTAAAATCTGCGTCCATGCCAGGAAACCAACCAGTTTAAATGAACTCTACCAATTCTGCCAAGAAGAGTGGTCAAATATCTAGCCAGAATTATGCCAGAATTTTGTTGTTGGGTACCACGATGGAACTCACTAAGTGACACTTAACCAAATATTAGTGGGGATCTATCTATATATTTGATCCCGTGTGGATTATAGAAATTGCAGCTTTTCTATTCATTTTTCCTGCTATAATTGAGTCAGACTAAATGCTATTTCAAACTTTACCCACATTGCCAGGAATATAATGTCAACATACATGCTTGATGTAATGATGACCTTCTAAGACAAAACCCCCAAACATTACTTTGGATGTCCTCATTTAGAAGATATTTAGTCAACTAAAGTAAAATGTATACATGTGTAGCCGTTTAGTGTACTAGACACAGTAAATTCCATAACAGAGTGGCAGTAACTGGTCAAATGCAAATTCCAGAACTCAAGCCATACAAATCTATTACCCTAACGCTGTAGTAATGTTAAAGAGAAACACTATGTTCTTCTTACAGAGCAGCTGGTGCGAAATGTCATCTCGAGAACGTTTGAGACTCTTCGCTCCCAGGTGAAATCTGAATCCTGTGTTCTGGCAGTGAGCAACAGTCCTGTTATTATATGGCCAAACAAAGATGCTTATGCCACACCTGAAGAAATAACTCCAAGTACACTATGTGAAGATATGCATCAATGGATACAGTAAGTACAGACATTATTACAGTGCATTATTTCTCTCTTGAATAGATTCTTCATCTTATTTTGTAAGAAGAAGGCTGACCGACATGCAAGAATTGAGACAATATCTTTGATTGTGGCTCATGAACAGTGGTCCCTTGTTGCACAGTGAGAGATGTTCAGAGTTGTGGACCACAGATAATTTGGGATGTAATTATTAAAAAAAATGTCTGAAATTTATGGACGACTAACACACAATAAAACTGTTGCTACCAACTAACCAACAGGAATACAGTCTTTAGTGACATATTAATCAGCATCTTTTAGTGGCATGATGGAAAAAAATCTAAAGCAGAATAGATGAAGGTAAAAATAAAAAGCTGAAGTAGAACATTTAGTATCGGTATCTTGAACTACCAGATACCTTCAGAGTAGACTCTATCCCTGAGCTGCAGCCACCCACAGCAAATTTCAGATATTACGTAAAATTTCAGACATCTGTGGTCATGTAATACATTTTATGCACTCCATACTACGAACTTTATAGGAATAAATGCATTCATGTGTTTGACACTTTGATTTGTGCTCATCTGTTTTAGTCTCTGTTTTGTTTTATAGTTTTAAATGTGTGTTTGCGTGTTTCCCTATATTGTTCTGGACCTCTTTTATTGTCATTGTTGTTTCTTTGTATTTTATTGGGCTATATTGAAAAGTGTGTGTGGGGGGGTTGTTTTGTTTTTTATTTCAGGGCAGACGAACAAGAGAGTTCTGGGAAAAAATCATCAAAAAAGAAAAGCAAAAAAAGTTCGGTGGCAGTACGTATCGAATAATCAGCAATATTTTGTGTTCTGTGAATAATATGGAGCCATATTAAAGACTATAATCAGTTTGACAGTGATTTTTTTTAATTATCTGACCAATTTTTGTTTATAAAAGAAAGAAAGGAGAAAATAGCACTGTTTCCTGAGCCCAGTGTGATGCTTTGATCCAGTCTAATCACAATAGTTCATATCACAGTGACAATACATGATAAAAGTGCTGACACAGTAGAGCAGGCTCAGTCCTGCTGCCACAGGCCAGGCATGCTCTGTCAACCTGCTGTTCACTGCAGATGAGACTTGAACCTATGCCACTGGCTAATTGTTCCAGCTCTCATCATAACGTTTTTTATGTCTAGTTGTCTTTATGGTGTTTGCGTTTAACTGTTAATATAAATTCACTCTTATTCCCTTTCAGAGTGTCATAAACCTTTGTCTGATGACGGAGGTGACAAAGCCAGGCCCCCTCTCAGCCCCCATCCTCACCAAAACAGTTCTGAAATCCCACTTTGTGAGTGTGACTCTTCCACTAGACTGTGTTGTCTGCACTGGCCACAGCGATACAATCAAGGAGTATGTCTTTTATACAAAACATCTGGTTTCATACCACTAACCAAAGCTCGTCTCTTACAGTAATATGACTTTTTGTTTTTTTTATTCTGGTATTGCAGTGCCTGCGAGCAGCTAATTGAGGCACTAACTCATCAGTTGTGTGAGATGGAGAAAGTGACTCTTCAGAACATGAAGGGAATGACATTACTTGTTCCTGAACCGGTCCACTTCCTCCTTCCAGAACCAAAAGGACTGGTGACTGTGGTTTATCCAGTAGGAGTGCCTGACAGCCAGCTAGTAGCACAACGTAAGGTTAGTGTCTTAACATGTGCTCAATCATCCATGTAAGGAAATCCCAAGAAGTTGATTCACTTCATCTGGATTTAGAGCTCCGTCCAGATGAGCAGAATCAACTTTTTGGGAAAGTAAACTAAGAACTGCAGACTGAACTTCTATAATCGTAGACATATTAATTTGAGTTCATTCAACTCAAATCCTTTACTTCTCAGCTCTTTCCTCTGACCACTGGCGTGCCCCAGGGATCTGTCCTGGGCCCCCTTCTTTTCATTATCTACCTTCTTCCGCTTGGACACATTTTCCGTAAATACAATATCTATTTTCATTGTTATGCCGATGACACCCAGCTTTATCTGTCCACTAAACCTGATTCTGCTCTTCCCCCATCCTCCCTCACCCTCTGCTTAGCTGAACTAAATTCATGGTTCTCTTCTAATTTTCTCAAACTCAATAGTAATAAATCCAAGCTCCTCTTGGTAGGCACTAAATCAACATTATCCAGAACCAACAGTTTCTCTATTGCTATCGATAACTCACCGGTCTTCTTTCTTCTTGGGTGTCATCCTCAATAGTACTCTATCTTTCAATTCACACATTAATAATATTACTCGGTCTGCATATTTTCAATTGCGCAACATTAATTGTATCTGTCCTTTTCTCACCCCACATGCCACTGCCATTCTTGTCCACAGCCTTGTTACTTCCCGGATTGATTATTGTAATTCACTTCTGTTTGGTCTTACTCAAAAATCCACCCACAAGCTCCAACGCGTCCAGAACTCTGCTGCCCGTATCATCACCAGGACCCCTTCTGCCCACCACATCACTCATGTCCTGCAGCAGCTTCATTGGCTCCCGGTCAAATATCGCATCAATTTCAAAATACTCTCGTACACATTTAAGGCTATTCATCATCTCTCTCCTCCATATCTCTCTGACCTGGTTAAGATCACCGCCCCATCTCGTTGTCTCAGATCTTCTTTTTCCCTTTCACTCTCCGTCCCTTCCCCCCGTCTTGCAACCATGGGGAGCAGGGCTTTCAGCTGCTCTGCTCCACAACTATGGAATTCCCTACCTCCTGATTTAAGAAACATCTCTTCCTTCTCTCTCTTTAAGTCCAAACTCAAAACCCACTTGTACAAAATAGCTTATCCCACATAACCTTTCCACTCTCCTATTTTATTTGTTTATGTCTTATGCTTTTATGTTTCTGTAAACTTCTTGCTTTTATGTTGCTTTTATTCTACTGTGTACAGCGACCTTGAATGTTTTGAAAGGCGCTTTCAAATAAAATGTATTATTATTATTATTATTATTATTATTATTATTAATGAGTTCAACTTGTGCTTTCTTGTTTAAAGAAAGGGGGAAAAAAAATGAATGACCTTTCCTTGAAACTTTATTTTGTCTGAATAGGAGCTGCATGAGCAGTTTGAGCTACCAGATGACATGCCTTACTTCAGAAGAGCCAATGCTTACCACTTTCCCAATGAGCCCTACAAAGATGGTTATCTCCGAAACCCTCATCTGGCTCTCACGCACCCTACCCTAGATAATGGAAAGGTATATCTAATTACTTATTTTAAATCCTTAACAGTATTCTGCTCTTTTGCAGAAATAGATGAACACGGCAGGAATTTTCTTTCTTTTCTCAAGGTGTACTTGGTCCAGGGGATCTACAGCTATCACCACTACATGCAGGACCGTGTAGATGACAACGGCTGGGGCTGTGCTTATCGCTCCCTGCAGACTATCTGCTCGTGGTTCCAGCAGCAGGGTTACGTAGAGCGGCCTGTGCCCACTCACAAGGAGATCCAGCAGGTAGTTGCCCTATAAAATATGATCCGAGTACAAGATATGTCCACATTTCCTCTTTTTTTTTTTTTTTTTTTACAATGTTATCAGACATGTCCAAGCTGCCTGGTTCTCTGCTTTCCAGGCTTTAGTGGATGTTGGAGACAAGCAGGCATCCTTCGTCGGGTCACGTCAGTGGATTGGATCCATTGAGGTTCAGGCTGTTCTGAGTCATTTGCTTGGGCTCACTTCCAAGATCCTGTTTGTGAGGTGGGATTGAATTTCTTGTGAATGATTATGTGTTTGTGGATGATTTTAATATATCTGACAACTAATCTGCCTTCTCTGTAGTCAGGGAGCTGAGCTGGCATCCAAAGGCCGAGAACTGGCCAACCACTTCCTCACTGAAGGAACTCCAGTCATGATTGGTGAGCTCACTTTCAAACTGTTATAGTTACATTAATTTTATGACCTCGCAGAAACTTTGTATTCTTGATATTTTTTTATGATAAGCCTTATTTTTATAATTCATTATCCAAATATAGAAAAATTACCTCACCGCAAAAACCCGAAGAGAAGCAGAAGCCCACTATCATTCCCAGGATTTTTCTGTTTGTTTTGTTTTAATTGGCAGCTTATTGATTTTGGATTTGGTAAAGAAGGGAGTTCATTATATTCAAAATCAGAATCAATAAACTTCATTTCCATTACAAAGTAGTGGAAATTTGTCATGAATTTTGCTGTCAGTGCAGGACAACATAAAACTCACTATAAACACCACAAATAAACATTAAAACATTTTTTTTTTAAAGTCACATCACCACAAAAACTCGAAGAAAACCAGAGCCTGCTATCATTTCCAGGATTTGTGCGTACAGTCGACATCTTAAGAATTTTACTAATTGGCCCAAAAATATGAATTGTACTCTATTGATTATGGATTTGGAAAAGGAGGGAGCTGACTATTTTCAGAAGCCTGTACTGTTGATAGCTAACATAGACAAAGGTTGTTCAAACTTACATTGCTGTTTGCTCTGTGTTGCAGGAGGAGGCGTTTTAGCTCACACTATCCTGGGTGTGGCTTGGAGTGAGATCACAGGGCAGATCCGCTACCTCATCCTAGATCCTCATTACACTGGAGCTGAGGACTTGCAGGTTATCACAGACAAGGTAACGGAAAAGCATTCACACCGCCAGCAATTCTCAGTCTGAAAAGCAGGTTCCCACACACTGTGCTGATCTTGGTGTGGCTGTTATATTTCCAGGGCTGGTGTGGCTGGAAAGGACCTGACTTTTGGGATCAAACTGCGTATTATAATTTGTGTCTGCCTCAGAGGCCGAAGGTCATCTGAGCTCCCTCAGCCTTCCAGATGGATCTCGTTTCAGTGAATCATGTTCAGAAATATGGAGGAGCACTCTAACTCGCCTTCTTTATGAACACGTGTCAACTTTTGCAAACTGAAGTAAAATGTGTTATTATGCAAAAGGCTTTGGTTTGGTTGAGTCCTGCATAAATGATTAACTTGCAGCTACAGTTGGAAGTAATGTTTGTACTGAAATAAGAAAATAGTTGTTTACTGTGCTTTCATTGTTTGACATGGTTTAATATAACAAAGGCTCATCAATTATATCAATTATGCTCAGTTATATATGTTGATCTTACTTCATTTCAAACAGTTAAACAGTTTTCTCATTGCCTTTTGTTCCTGGTGGACATATGAACCTACCATGAAAGATGGAGTCCTTGCTAAAATGCCATAAAGGGCAATGCACTCATTGGTCACTTTATTAGGTATACCTGTTTAACCGCTTGTTAATACAAATATCTAATCAGCAAGTTGCATAGCAACAACTCAATGTATTTAGGCAAGTAGACATGGACAGGATGACCTGTTTAAGTTCAAACTGAGCATCAGCATGGGGAGGAAAGGTGATTAAAGTGATTTTATGCCATTATTGTTAGTGCCAGACAAGTTGGTCCTTCACAATCATCTATAGAGTTTACGGAGAACGGTCTGGAAAAAGAGAAATTATCCAGTGAGTGGCAGTTCTCAGAGTGAAAGTATGTTGCTGATGCCAGAAGAGAATGATCAAACTGCTTTAAGTTGACAACCAAGATATGCAGAAGAGCATCTTTTATGTGTTGAACTTTGAAACAGGTGGATTGCAGCAGCAGAAGACCACACTGGGTGCCACTTTTGTCAATTAAGAACAGGAAACTACAATTCGTGCAGGCTCACCAAAATTGGAAAAAAGAAGTTTGAAGAGTTTGATGTCTGCTGCAACATCTGGATGGTAGGGTCAGAATTTGGTGTAAATAGCATGAAATCATGGCTCCATCCTGCCTTATGTCAATAGTTCAGGCGGATGGTGGTGTAATGGTGTGGGGAGCTTTGCTGCTGACCATGTCCATCCTTTTATTACCTCAGTGTAACCTTCTGATCAATACTTCCAGGATATGAACCAAAATCTCTCAGGAATGTTGCCAGCACCTTGTTGAATCTGTGCCACTATATTACTATTTATATGATAAATAATTCGTTGGTGTAGTCCTATATAAGACAACTAAAGAACAAACCTTACATCACATTGTACGGATATGTATTCTGTATTCATTTGGAAACAAGTTACAGTTGAAACAGAAAGAAATTAACTCTGTTTTTAATGAATAAAATACATTTCACTGAAACTAACCCTCAGTTTGTAGGATATGCAGGTATTCGTTTCTTGGGTTTAAAAAAAATGGTTAATGAAAAAGTTATTTGTGGAAAATGCTCCTTCTTCGTAACTGAAGTTCCAATATTAGCCAGGTGTCACAGTCAAATGGGTGGTTTTCTTTCAAAGAAAACAGAGATTTATTAACTTTTTTTCATCTTTTTCATACTAAATTTGCAGTTACTTATGCCTTCATTGTCTGAGTATGGGACAAATAAAGAACCCCCCCCCCCCCCTATTCAATCCTCATTTCTACCCATCCTGCATTGGCATGTAAATTATATGACAGTGACCAGTCACAGGTTTATACAACAGATTCCCCCGAGTGCTATTGTCCCAGGACATCGGCATTTCATTAGTGTGTGTCACTTCTTGGTCTAATTATGTTATTAAGAGTAAAACCATGACAAATTGTGATTTCAGGGGACGCGCCTCCAGATAATCCTCTTCTTGGTAATGGAGATGCACTAGGAGGAGCAGTTACTGTGGCATAATGGTTCCCCAGGAGAAACTTAATGACCTCCCATCTGTTTGTCTCCAGTATCTGTTTCTTGACATATTTCTTAAGTAGGTTAGAAATTTGTGCACAAAGATAAAAACACACAACACAGGGCAACTCTCTTTTTGTTTGTTTGTTTTCTGCATAAAACAGTAAGTTGGGTGGCCAGATTGCAGGAAGTAAAGTAAATTTTATTGTCTATAAAGAACAAAACTTATAACCTCAAGAAAAAAGGTGAAAAATATAAAACATGGAGAGGCATCATTGTATTAAGTCATATTTTAGTAAGTAGACACGCGTAAACAAATACAAGGGGCAGGAAAAGTAACAAAAGATAAATAAAGGATAGGAATCAGAATAAAGGTGATTCAAATTCAAGTACATACATATTATATGTCATATACTCTGTTATCCCAGTGTAGCAGTTGCATCAATTTTGTCTTGTTAATGCGCATGTTTTCTATCACTCAAAATCATGAGAAAGAAATAATACAATATAAATTAAGTTTACCTAATATTACTCAATAAGAAACCATTTTGTAAACTGTATGTTAACTGAATTTTATCCCAAATACCTTCAAATATAACACAAAGAGTTATTGTTAGATTCAGTACCAAAAAATAAATGTAGTTTTGATCAGTTTAACTTACTTTGATTGAAATAATCGGATTTAGCAAATCAGCGGCTGAATTTTCGCTGTTATTGTTTTTATAAAATAAATCAAACTCTGATAACCCTCATAGCGATAAAATGCTGGAGTGGACTGCTTCTCTTAACTAGTGCAGAGATCTCCTAGGGCGACCGTTGCCAGGAAGTGACGTCGCGTAGTTACCAGGCACCGTGTTACTCCAGCTTCAGCCTGCTAACGCTAAATTTGTTTTTATTGCAGGTTTGCTCTGTATTTATTCAGATTCCTGACATTCTTTCTTAAGAAGAAACTTAATTCTAACGTGAAAACGGTCCATCGTGCCTTCTTTCGTTGGGTAAGAGAAATAAGATATTCTTGGAGCTTAAGTTAGCTAAACTAAACGAATTGGATAAGTTAGCTATGTTACTATTAACGTTAGTTAACTGCCAGGCTTAACGTGTGTTGTTTATGGGTTAAACACATGTGAAAGCATTATACCCACCACATTTTATTGCATACATTTTTATATTATTGTAGTAATGGAGATTGAAAGTGTAGGTAAACAGATAACCAATAGTGTTAGTGTTTTGGAGCTTGCTACACACTGATGGATAGATTACACAACAGTTTGCTGTTATGCCACTTTAAGCTAAATGAAACCCGGTCTTTGCGCTGAGGAAAAGTGTTGAAGAGGCCACTCTAGGGGGACCAACAAGCGAAATTTGGGGCAAAGATTTTATTTATATGTGACAAAGCTTGCTAAAGCTACACGATAGTATAAGATGTACTATCTAACCTCAACAAAAACACACACACACACACAAACTATGCAGATGTCCCGTTACTGTATCTGACACAAAGGATTACACATCATGGGCCTGAATATCTTGGTAATTTGGGGCTTTTAATTAATTTTTGTGGACTGTTCTTTTTCCAGGGTAGAATGATTGTACAGCTACATCTTTAATTACTTTAGTATTGGGTCCATAAGTTTGAATTTAATTTGGATTCTCTAATCCACACATCGTCAGTATACATGTAGTCTCACGTGTATACATGCACCCCTACTAATATTTGGTTAAATGTCCCTTAGCAAGTTGCACCTGGAGCACACATCTTTGGTAGTCATCAGCAACTTTCTGGCATAATTCTGGGTGTGTATTTGACCACTCTTCTTGGCAGAGTTAGTAGAGTTCATTCAAACCGGTTGGTTTCCTTCATCAGACCACAGCTTTTAAGCAGGGTCCACAAATTTTGAATTGGAAAGCCAATAATGAAGCTTAGTGTTAGCCTGCTTCATCCATTCCAAAGCCAGTGTGTGCTCATCTTGCTGGAACACCCAGTTGGTTCAAGTTTGAACCCTCTAGCTGCTGATTTGAGGTGAAGTTGAAGAATTTGGAGGTAGTCCTCTGTCTTTATTATTCCACCCACTTTGTGTAGTGTGCCAGTACTACTGGCAGCACAACAGCCCCAGAGCATCATGCTAATACCACAGTACTTGACAGGTACTACAGTTTGAAAGCCTCGCCTTCATGCTACCAAACATTCCTCTTGTCATTGTAGCCAGATAGCTCAGTGTTTGTCTCGTCTGACCATAAAATTCTTCTCCAGAAGGCATTTATTTTATCCCTGTGGGCAGCTGCAAATAATAGTTGAACTTGAAGGTTTTGATGTTGTAACAGGGGCATCTTTTTTCATTGGCGCCCTCTCAGTCGAATAGAATAGAATAGAATAATCCTTTAATTGTCCCAAAAGGGGAAATTTGGTACATGGTGATGTAAAACTCTCTTCACTGTAGACTGTGGCACTGGTGGTCGAACAGTTTCCAGTTCATGGCAGGCTTGAGCCTGATCATACAGTTGATGATCATACAGCAGTTTTAAGTGATGATCTTCAGTTCTTTAGAAATGCATTCAAGTTCTGTAACTTGTGCATATCAACATTTCTCCATCGTGTGTTTTCACTGAGTTCACTGGACTATCCTATTGTTCTTGTTCTTGTTTTCATGGATTTATGCAGTGTTACCCGTTTTATATTGCAAAAAAACTTTAAAAATGTTATTTTGTATTTCAATATGGATCCTTGTTTGCACATGTCTGTTTAAACCATGCTTCTTGTAAGGATGTTTGTAAGCTAGAACCACATAAAATGTGGAACATTGTCTCGATATGTGAGACGGTGGACAAAAGATAAAAATGCTGTGCAATCCAACATAAAGAGGGACACCTGGCCAATCATTTCAGTCTTTGAAAGCAGTCACTCTAGCAGGTTTTGCTAAGTTGTTAGCTGTTATGTTAAATAAATGGGTTAAAAAATTACTACTTAGGTATCTCACATTACATCATTACAGGTGTGCAGAGGGGAAATTGCCATGTTCAACCCCAGTGAACTGGAAGGTGAAGTGGATCACTCGTTTTTCGACAGCGATTGTGCTGAAAGCAGCACAGATGCACAACATAAGGTGGAGAAAGGTTTGAAAGCTGAGAAGAAGATCTCAAAAGCACATGATAAGTTACATGCAAAACACAGAGAGAATTATCGTGGCGATCTGTCATCAAGGACTGATCAGACAAGAAAACATCTAAAGCAAGCGGAGACCTGTAATAGGAGCAGTAGAGCAGTAGTTTCCACTACATCAGATAAAGTCAGCAATGAAAGCAGTGATAGTGAAGATTGCGTCAATTTAGAACCTAAAAGGTCCAGTAGAACATTCATGGCTTTACTGGCTGAAGCCAAAGAGGTAGATAATACAGATGTTTACATTCAGAGTCCAAAAGAGACCAAAGGAGAAGCATTACCATTCAGTGCCAGCTCTAAAAGGAGAAATAAACAATCTCCTAAAAAAGTAATTAGAAATTTGCACAACCAAAGTCCTTCAGCTCCTCCAAGCAGGTCTGAGAGTCCTTCTCTTTCATCGACTGAGACCAGCACAGATGCAGACTCTGAGGGCTCCTATAGCAGTAGCAGTCACAAGAGCAGCTTAGAGTCCCCTGCCCTCCCGAAACCAAGTGCAACTTCTTCTTCATGTCCAGGAATAAGAAGGACCAGAGTAGGCTCAGCAAGGCCTCGTGATTTTCCTGTTCTCCACACGGCAGACTCAGATGATTCAGTGACAGATGTGACCCCACTCTCCTCACCTGACACCAGTCCTCTTCAGTCACTGGACTTGAATGTCACAGAGGTCGAAGAAGAAAGTCATAAAGAGGAGCAGCCGCGGGAGAGTGTGCCCTCCAGTGGTCTTAGAAACATACAAGATGACGACTCAGATCAGGATGTGGATGAGTGTGAGTATGGTTGAGCTTTACGTTATAATAGTTGTATTTCTAAGCCCACATGGAGTTATGCCCTAGGCCTCTTTTCACAGTAGTCATTTTGACATGTCGTAGAAGCGTAAATAGATGTTTAATTGGTTAAAGGTATTATGGGAACATTTCCTTTATTACGCCACACTCATTCCAGTGAGACAGCATGCATTACTATGGACAAGACCATAATTAACCTACAAACACAGTTCAGAATAGCAGTTATGAAAAAGGTCCATTGATGTGGTGAAAATGACATGAAAATTTGTTACACTTAAAATTGCAGTCTAACTATAAAAAACACTTCAGCCCCAAACCTGACAAATAGGAATTGTTGCATAAACATGCATTTCATTAAAGATTTTAGCTGGTAAGTGTAGTGTAAGCTTTATATGAGCTTCTCTCTCTCTCTAAAACAGAAGTTTATTTCTCCTCCTGAGTTCAGTAAATCAGCTTTTTTCCCCAAAGTAATTGTAACGTGTATGAAAACAGTTGTCCACACAAAGATTTGTGAGTTTTAGTTGAATTCTGCTTCACATAAAAATCTTTCTCAAGGTTTTCTCTTTTAGTTTCAACATACTGCTGTTTTTCAAAATGTAGCTCAGAAGGCGTTTGCACAGAGTGTGCTTAATATTATAGAGCAAGCTCTTTTGAACACTGATGAAGAAATAAAGTGCACAAAAAGATTCCACTTCACTTATTTGTGACTTTTCAAAATGTACATGATGGAGGTTGCAGAAATGTAGCTCAAGAATATGGCTCTTCAAAAATTCAGTTTTTCATATCAAAGAACCCAAACTTATATAAGCAGCAGAAGTAAGTACAATTTTATTTATATAGAGAAATTCACAACAAAAATGCTAAAACCTAAAAAACAAAGACTCAAAAACAAGTTGGAAAAAGATGCGTTTTTAGCTGTTTGCAGAGGATATTCTGTTGTACTGATGTTTGACCTGAGCATCAGTACAACAGAACATTTTCCACCACTAGCACAAAATGTGAAACTCAAATGATGATACAACTGTTTGTTTTTCCTTTCAGGCTCTCTCAATTTAGAAAGTCAGCTTGGAAGAAAACTGGTCTTCCACTATCCTGGAGGGAGAAACAGGAAAAACTACTCCTTCAGCAATGACGAGGTTCGGCGCATTGATTTAGAGAATCAGCGACTACTTCGCGAGCTGTCTCGCCTCTCTCCGGGTCCCAGATCGGGAAGCGCACCAGTGAAGAAAAGCCATGGGGCAAGTAACTCTCCTCGAATTCGCCTCACTCACAGTGCAGTGAACAGGCAACGAGAACAGCAACGGATTGAGCAGGAGAACCTGGTAAGTTTCACTTCTTGGGTCAAAACTCAACCCTTGATTTGCTTAATTTTTTTGATAATAGGCGGTCTTAATAGCAAGAGAAACATTTGTGATAAACTGGGTAAGACATTAATTTGCTTATGTGTCTTTGTCTTTTGCAAACAACAGAAGAGTTTCACCAGGCGTACAACTCTTCACCCACTAATGTATTGAATTGGATGATCCCCCCAACTAATTCTAGTATGTAATGTTGGGGAAAAAATTACTCCTGTGTCCTTGCAGTATACATATAATCTGTAGAAAGAAATTTCATGTTTTTTTTTCTTCAACAAATTTTTAGAAAGGATAAGAAAATGTATTTTCTTTTGTTATTTTGCTATTTATTCAGCATTTGTATTAGCCCGTTTTTCAAATATCTCAAAATGCTTATGGTTGAAAGCAACTTTCTTCAATATGGTTTTGAGGAGAAAGACTGTAAAGAACAACACCCCTAATAGAAGTTCTCAAAACTAAGAAAGATAATTATTAACATGAGTGGATATCAAAAAGAGCAGAGAGATTTAATGTTGCTGTGGACAGGCTTGTCACTCTGTGAGAGATCGTGTAGGTTAATAATATGTAAATCACCCAAAAGTTAAGATGTAAGTCAGAAAAGTCCCAAACAGAAATCTTAGGACTGGTTTTGAGGTAATAATACATTTGAATTCATAATTCAAATGTAATTATATTTCTTTTCTTGTTGAATCTAAATGTCTATAGGTGTGAAATTAATAGAATAAAAATGACTTTCAGTTTGCTAGATAGAGTCAGAGTGGCATTATTTTTTGTTAGGGGACGTCTAAATAAGTCTTTTTGGGTTTCTACTCTAAAACCAATCTTTTCTTACTGTATTTTAAATTCTTAAAGAGACTGTAAATACAACATGTAACTATAGAAGTTGACTTTTTCCACTAGACTTGTTACTCAAGTTGGCAACTTCCTTGAAAACCAGCCTACATGTTACTGTATTACATCCTAGTTTTTAATTATTTACTCTTTTTTTAAAATGTTTTTTTTACGTTGCCTTTAGTAAACTATTGAAGAAACATAAAGAAAACATTTTATGAAAAAAATGAAGTTTCCTCATAAATACTTTAAGTAGAAAACAGAATAGAGAGAATAAAGAATAGAGATATTTTGATTTGAGTTTAGCGTCAGTCCAAGAGTGCCACCTCTGCAAACGTACATGGAAAGACTTGGACAGATGGCAGCAGGTGGCAGCCAGCAGCAGTGCCGCAGACTGACATTTGACAGAGTTCAGTCTCTGCAGCTTTAGTCTCTCATCCCATATACTGACTTATCTTGGCAACATTTTTTATGTCTACATGCAGCACAGGTTCAAAAGAGGAGATGGGGAAGTAAAGACATATTAATTAATGGTAGCCAGCCAAGGCACTGGTGTTACTAAGTGAAAACCTGACTTCTTTTTTACTCATGTGTTCCTGTAATAATGATTAGATATTTTAAATTGATCCCTACTGTTGCTGCTATGAGCCAGAATGTTTCTATGGTTTTAAGGACAGACTGTCCTCTCTCTTGAGCCCATCTCTCTGCGTCAGGAGTGCTTTTCGCCTTCTCTATTCTTAGAGATTAGTAATTGAATCTGCCCGTGTGATCAGTGTATACACCCCACACATCACACATGTAAGACACCTCTGGCAATCACAAGTAGTACCACTTCTGTGTATTTCAAGTCCTCATTTACCCTCTACAGTTAGTATTCTTTCAAAGAAATTATATACAATAATAATAATAATAATAATAATAATAATAATAATAATAATAATAATAATAATAATAATAATAGTACAATGGGTACATTTTCATTGAAGATGTCTCCTGTAATGCAAACATTAAAAATATAGTAGGTGGTAATTCTGGCTGTATTTAGAAGCCTGCAGTGCCTTTTCATCCCCTCTGGAAGACTTTTGATCTTCAGCACGAAGGTCTGGTGATGCTTGAGCTTTTTCCTCATCACACTGCTTCATATGGAGCTTTTGTTCACTGAGAGATTACAGCAGACCCTGCGTGTGGGAGTGCATGCGTGACATTTAGCCACTTGTCTACACTGATTTGCCTCATGCTGTTTTGTTGGGGTTGCTGTGTACCTTTTGCAAAGTCCTGGTGCACAGCAGTTGGTAAATTGTTGACTGGTAATTTTGACTTATTTAATAAAATAGTGACTTATTCTTAAGAGGTAGATTGTTTTAAAATACAGTTTAGTGTATGTGCTGTTTTTTTTTATGTATTCATTCTAGCCAAGAGCAAGAATGAATATAATCAAACCAGTCAAATCAAATAATAAAAAAGTAATATTAAAAAAATTATTTAAAAAAAAAAACCTCTTACCATATATTTCTTTTGCACGGTGTTCATTTCAGGTTGTTTTATCTATATCTACTGTAACTGTGCTGCGTAGTTTAGCTCGAGTGTCACCCCGGTTTCATCTAAAGTGGACATACAGCACTTAAACTGTTTGACCACCTAAAAACAAAGAACACAAATATTTTAGAAATCTGTCGAAAACCTGTTTAAAACTTAAAATTGCTGAATTCACTGAATTAATGTTTAATACGGAAATTTGAAACAGCAGACTAGACTTCTCAAAGAAGTCTGAAATGAATCAAGCCTAATATTCAACTTTTTCTGCTGAGTATTGCAAAAAAAACCAAACAAACGGTAATTTAGCTTGTTAATCAAAAAATAATCATGTGCTCATGTACTGTTGTTTCAGCTTTTTTGTAAAATGGTAAATTTAAAAGTTCATGAAAAATAATTATTATATTTTAGACTTAAAAATGTTATTTTAATTAAAGAGCTTGCACACCAGCTTGATGTTGATTTAACCATTACCTAAACATAAAAAAAGTATTTTTGCCAATACAGTAGTTAATTTCAGGCAGCTTTGGCATAACCCTAACATTGGGTGGTGGTCTAATACTTTTGTTAAGCACTTCAAAGAAACAATCTCACTGACTTAATGTTTTTTTTAAAAAAAAACCAAACAAACAAAAACCTTCACAAGCTGATTACACTAAACATCAGTGGGCCTGATGGGACGTATATTTGGCATCATTGGTCTATATCACATACAATATTACAAACTGTGTGTATTTTTTTCTGTCAGTACCTTAGGTCCAGTACCTAATTAAATGTAGTTACCTCCCGCAGTGGTAGGGGAACAGTTTACTTTTACAGTATTTTTGGAGTATTAATGAGGTAAGAATCTTTCTATTCCTCTCAGGCTTTCCTGAAGAGGCTGGAGTCTGTGAAGCCCACACCTGGCCTGAGGCGCTCAGAGCAACTGGCAGACTATCAGCGCCAAGCCGGATACTTGGGAGGTTCTTCATTTCCCATCTGCAGGTCCACCACAAAGAAAGATCGATCTAGCAGCAGGACTACCTCCGGTTGGTGTCTTACATCTTTGGCTGTTTTCCAACAATTTTAATTTTAAGTTCTTTGGTTTAGATAACAGATATGTACCTTCTAGTACATGCTATATCCTCCTCCAGTTACAGTTTATCATACTGCACTTAAAGCACAGCTACAGAATATTAATAATAAACAATAAATTTGCATGCAGACCTCAGTGTTTTTGTTCAACGAGCACACCACCTGCAGGAGTGTGTGTGGGGAGAAGAATTTTGGAGAAGCCTGCTGTTATTTGCTTGTGTTGCTTTAATTAAGGTAGAAAAAGGCATTAGCATGTGGTACGCACTCTTGTCAAACTGACGGCTGCAAATTTATCTCCAGATGGTTGCAAAGACTGGATTAAAGAGAACGAGAAGACTGTAAGAAGCAGCTCTTAACACTGCTATGAAATGAATTTCATGGCTCAGTAACTGACAAACTGTTTCTCCTCTTAACACCTTTTTGTCTTTTTAATGTTTGTGTTTCATTGTTGCTTCCTGGTGTTAAAATAACATTTGAAATAATTAACCAGATTCCAACTGTCATAAAACACATGTGTGTATGTGTTTGCCTGATTGTTTTTAATAAAAATTTCAAATATGTACATATTTTCTTAGCAGTGTATTAATGATTTTTAAAGTTGTGTTATTTTCTGATTAAACTGTAATGATAAGCCTGTAATCAGAGAGCATGTTTCTGTTATCCAGCAGGTCCCAGGTCAGTCAACTCCAGGGCATCACTCCCCTCCACTGACTCCAGCAGCAGACCTTCACCCAGATCAAAAAAAACAGGTGCAGCCCGGGCAGCATGGTGCTGAGAGCGCTGCTTAACATTTAATCTGCTAAAATCTGGTTTCTGTTATCCATATTCAGTTGATATCTTTGCATCGCTAAATATTAAAAAAGGAACAAAGCTCAAAGGTTCTTGTCACGTAAATGTGTTCAGCATACTTTCATCTGGCTTAATCAACTCTTCAGTGATTTTCGTGTAACCATGCTTATCCATTATAAACATTTTCTTTGAATCTGAAATATGGTATGTGTGGCTTCCACAGCAGTGTCGCAGTACCGAAGTTAGCTGCGCAAGCAGAAGATATTGTTTTGTTGAAGGTATAAATGTACAAATTATTGTTTATTATGACTGAATTTCAGTTCCTATAAATGTAACCTTTTTTTTTTTTACATTGCTTGATTAAATAGGATACACAAAAAATTGTGTTTTTAAGTTATTTAAAGGTTTACTTGTTTATATTTATTCTGTTTCCTGTTAACTAAAGCTGTTAGTGTGCTGTTTTGCATCTTTAAAGATGCAAGTTTTGTTCAAAACATTCTTGCCGGAAGATGCATTTATTAGCTTTTATCATGGAAGAGAATTGATGGGACAGCAGAAAAAAATGGGTGTAAATAATAAATCGAAAAGTTGCACTTTGCTGCTTCACTTCTGAAGCATTGTGTATGTTGGCTTGGTGTCCGTGTGGGGTGTTAAACAGAAAATCTCATTTGAAAACCAACAAGACTGACAACAGTGCATTCATCAAAAAGACTGGACTGTTAGAATAATATGTTTTTATTCTTAATAAAATAATTTATGAGGATCAGAGTGGTCACAGCATAACACATGGGTCTCCTCAACTTGCTTCACAAACTTACTAACATGGGAAGCATGACCTGAAGTGACATCATCATGTGCGTCATCACAAAATCTCCACCTGCTTGACTTTTACTGAACGACTGCCTGTTGGCATGTCCTAGATGGGATATATACACTTTTGGTTCACCCACCCTCCTTACCTGGGCTGTCATACTGTAGACGCCCACACTGTAAATTCACCAAGCTGTTATCACTGTATCACCAGAAATAAGACTTAAACAAAGTAAAGGGTTTCCTTGGGGATTGGTTGAAAGTTTAGTATGCCAACTTCTTGAACTCATCGTAAAGCACCAGCACAAAGGCACCACCCATGCCTCTGATCACATTAGACCAGGCACCTTTGAAGAAGGCTTTTGGTCCCTCGTCCTTGATGATCTTCTTCCAGCAGTCGATTGTGCCCTTGTACATGATGTCAGCTTTGGAAATAAAAAGAGAAGAAGAAGAAAACGGACATGAATAATGTTGCATAATGCTCTCACATGAATGCTTAATAACTGTGCAATAACTGGGCCAAACGAATCTAACATGGTTTCACCTCCTTTGCGTCCAGACTGCATCATCATACGACGTCTGACTGTATCGAAGGGGTATGAGATGAGACCAGCTACAGCAGTGACGGTTTGGGCGATCATCCAGCTGACGATGATGTGCGTGTTCTTGGGATCTGGCAGCATACCTATAAGAAGCACAAGTTAAGTCACCCACGTGTAAAATGCACATGTACACTGTTAATACATTCTAGTGTCACAGCTGTGCGCACCTTTAGCCGTGTCGAAGCATCCAAAGTAGGCCGCTCTGTAGATAATAATACCCTGCACTGACACGTTGAATCCGAGGTAAAGACCCTTGAGCCCATCGGTTTTGAAGATCTTGGCAATACAGTTTCCAAGACCAGTGAACTCTCTCTCTGCTGTGCCCTTGCCGATGTCTGCAGCCAGCCTCGTTCTGGCGAAGTCGAGAGGATACACGAAACAGAGCGAAGTCGCACCAGCGGCACCACCAGATGCCAGGTTGCCAGCGAAGTAACGCCAGAATTGTTTTTTTTGATCCACGCCACCGAGGAAGATCTTCTTGTACTTGTCTTTGAAGGCGAAGTTGAGGGCTTGGGTTGGGAAGTAACGGATGACATTGGCCAGGTTGCCTCTCCAGAAAGAAATGAAGCCCTGTTCCTTGGGGATTCTAACCACACAGTCAATGATTCCCTTGTACTGTGTTTCTACTGTGATCTGCTTGCTGGCATGCTGGACCTGCAAACAAAGCATGAAAGTTCTGTATTGGACACACGTGTGCCATAGTTCCATGTAAATGTAAACCTTGACACGACAGGGACCATTTTTTCTAAATAGTATGCAATATCTGAGCAAAATTTTAATTTTAAATACATAATTTTGGTATTTACATAATCTTAGACTACTATGTTTAATATTCTCCGGACAGACATCATGTAGTTGTAGGCCCAGCAGAGGCACACTCCTGTCATTTGAGACCTCACTGTGTATTAGATTACACACTTCAAGTTAAATTTAGCAGTCCACTTTCACTGATTATTGCAGCGGTCATCTGTAATAATAAAGGATTAATTAACTTAATAAAAGCACAAACAGCATGATGAACTAGCTACTTATGGTCGTTTTACTGCAACGCTTATTAGGAGGGCTTGCCACCCTTACTGTCACCAGAAGAATTCTGCGTAATTCGGCGCGTAAAACTATTTCCACATCAATCCATGACCTCTCACGTGCCCACTGGCATTACGCACGAGACCAAATGAGTCCAAAGGGCCATTTCTTTCTTGAAAAACAATTCTTGTGTTGCAGTTTGTGTTTGAGTTATCGCAGAAGCCCCACAATTACGCACGCTTTACGCAGACATGCGACCGTGCCAGAGGCAGCAGTTGGTTCAGTCATTTTACCTGCAGCAACAGCTTGACTCTCTCAATGGGAGCGACAGCTGTTTTGGAGATGGCAGCGGCGATGCCACCGGCCAAAAAGTCTTTCATAAAACTAGTCACTGCGTCCGACATGATTGGTTGTTTCTTGTGGAGATCCGAGACTTCTGACTTTTCCAAAGGTGGCCAAGATCCTCAAGGAAACCCTACGCTTCTCCAAGTGGACGAGGCACCCCCATGTGTCTTAATATATGCGGGGCAATTATCGCGAGAATCTTGAGTGATGGATTTGCAGTTTGTCGAACAGATAAACGAGGCCGAATAAATTTCCGAGGTTAAAGTTCAACTCGTGCGCCATGTTTCTGAAGTCAAGAGTCGGCCTACCCGGGGACGTTTAAAGGACACAATGTGTGTAATTTGATAATTATTAAAAGTCAGGTGTCACTAATCCTTATGATGGAGAAGTCCTTTATCTAAAGTCCGACTGGAGAACAGCTTTTGCATTCTGTCTACACACACTTGTGGGGTTTATTGAGTTTCCAGAAAACTGAAAAAAAAACCTGTCTTTAATAGAATAATATTAAGATAACATTTAAATTTCATAGCGTATTAAATGTGTATCATGACTTCAACCCAAGTATGACATTTACTGAAAGCTGTGTACTCTGTAAATCTGTAAACCTCATGGTGTAATTTTTATCCAAAAATGACTCCAGTTGCTAGGGCCTTGGGAAACCTAAAAGAACATAAAATAGATTTCTATCTATCTATCTATCTATCTATCTATCTAAATACAATCTGTTCTAAGACAGGGCAAGTGGATGAAACACATATTTTCTGAAAAAAGAAGATTAAACTAAGGCCTTCCCTTGAATAACAGATACTTCTTAGAGATTTTTGTATCATCACACTGGCAGTTTTGTCGCGTATTCATTTGTGATAAATAGTCATTTCAAACATGTCACTTGTCCAGCTTTGTTAGTAGGGAGGAGAAGTTATTCGCACTGATGTAGTCTTGCTCCACCTCTATGGCTCCACCTCTATGGCCCCACCTAACCCTAACTCTTTGTGCTTAGGGTAACTCTCTAAGTAATGCGTACCACTTGTCAAAAAGCAAAAATATAGTTTTAGGTCATTTTTTCTTGTTGCATAAGAGATGATATGAACTTACCTGAAACAGGTAAACTGGCCAACCTGGATTTGTTGCACTGAGGGGTTGCCGAGCAAATGTTAACCAACCGGAGTATCATGTTCTCTATAGTGTTCCAAAATTACCCCATTCACATATTTCCCCCAAAGACTTATTTTCTGTTCAATAAGCCAGGGCAATACCAGATTCACTGCACAGAAGTTCAATAACATTAATTTAAACAATTTACAATCTACGCTAGGCCTTTATGACAAGTTCAAGCAAGAAGGACATACAAATTCCGCACAGTGTTCAAACCCAGGACCTTCTTGTTGCGAGGTAACAGTCCTAAACCACTGCACCGACATATATACACCATTGATTGATGAAGCAATTTGTGCACTATTATAATACTTCAGTAGGTTTGTAACTTTTACTGAAGTTAAAAGCATAAATAAGGTTTTTTTCCCACTTTGCAAAGCAACTATCTAACACAAAATTATATTTAAAGTCTTATGCAGCTCCACTTTTCACATAATAAATTTGGAATAGGATTCTGAAAATTGTGCCCAATGTTAGCGTTTCTGCACAGATTTTATTTCTGATAAATGTTTGATTTGCCGTCCCCCAAGCCCTGAAATGCTTTGTTCTTGTTTACACTCTAAGAATATGTCTATAACTAACTACCACCTTGTGGCCACTTGGTGGCGCTTATTGACTGTTTAGATTGACAGTCAACTTGACGCTTCTCCTAGGCGTCTCCTGTCAGGATAACATCAGTAACCCCGTTGTAAGACTACAAAACTCATTATTCCTACATTAACACTCAGACTGTATGTATATGAGTGTATGTTAGACGTAGAAACAGATTCTTCATGGTAGTATATCTAACAGACAATATTATTATTATTTATCTATTTATTTATTTAGTTCATTATCAAAAACCATATTTGCTGATGCTCTTATTTATAGAATGGGGAAAACAATGTTTTTCATCTTTAACTTTTTAACTGTGTTAAATGTTTATCTGGAGGGTCCCCTGGTTGTGGTCCTTCCCCATTTCCCTGCTGCTGACTTTTGAATTAAAAGAAGTCACTGGGTGGCACCAGAGAGCTGAATTACACACCAGAGCATCACTAACGCCTCCAGAGTGCAACTTGTGCACTCAGTAAAACAGGTGCTTTTCCTTATTTACTTACCACACAACAATGAAAATAATGCACCACTTTATTTGTCCCCCTCCCACCACCCAGGTCAGAGGTCAGGCTGCAGGCCTGTGACCTTATTTCTAGTTAGGGATTCAGCATCTTGTTCACTTGAGCACTTCGGTAAGGCAGATGCTGGCTGGCACCGTGACTTGCACCTGCTTTTGAGTGAGCAAATGTTGGAGTTTTTGCAGTTACAAGCGCACAGACTCAAACCTGGCTTTTCTAGTTTACATCATTGTCTTCTAAGGCATCTTTATCCTGAGTTACAGCAGACAGCCTCATTTAATGGGATTATTAAAGGCTACTTTTGGAAAGTATTCTTGAAATGAAACTATATCTTGATCCACTGCATCAGTCATCTTCTGTTAATTGAAGATGATGTGCACTGAGGGAGTTTTGGATGACCTAATATTCAAAGAGAGATTTTTTGTTTCTAAAAATGTTCTTATGACTCGTCGTCTTCAAGGATTTTCAAAGTCTACAGGTCTACATATGAGCTGTGAATATTATCTGAAGTGATCTGATATCTCATTATAATTCTAGAGAAGCAGTTTAACGTTGCCTTTGCTGCTGTCAAACCTCTTTTTGTGCTATTATTTAAATCTAATCTAGGTTTGCAAAAGTCGTTGCTCAGTAACCTTGGATTTTAGATTGAGGGAGGGGTCACCCGGGGTGGGGGTTGAGTTTGGATTTGCATTTTGAGTATGAAGAGCTGCAGGTGTCAGACAGTTAACCCCCTCCCACCGCTCCAAGAACACGCATACACAGAGCCGTTACACACCACTCTTACACTAATACAGTCACTGATTTTATCTGTTAAGAAGCAGGCATGTTTTTCTTTTCTTTTTTAATTCCCCTGAGCCCCTATTGTCTATTTGAGGCACGATGAGAATGGAGATTATGAATGTCAGACAGGGTTAAAACCACTCATATGAAGGTCAGAACTCAGCAGTGTAGGTTTCTTCTGTCTGGAGGATTTAATTTAATTTTGCCACAATGCAACAAAAACTGCTGCAAACCTCCTGCGCTGCCTTGACAGTATTAGTGTTTAGTCCAAAACATTGTAAACATTAATGTTTGTGTTATTTTGATTTACAGTATTCACCGACCACAGTCGCTTAGTTTTCCAAGATACTTTGACCTCTCATGTACACAGGTTAAAAAAGAAAAACCTTTCCCTACACTGTCTGTAGCACTAAGCTCTAACTGGTCCTAAGGCAGCATGGGGATACAACACAAAAACCAATAATTATACAGACATTTGGAGGATGTTTCATAATTCTTTGTCCGATCTCCTACATATGAATCAGCAAACAACCTGCTCCCTCTTAAGAGAAAACCATATTGTTTATTTTCTTCCTCACAATACTCAGTCCCGTGAGCTTTGTGAGTTTAAAGGCACAATCTTAACTCAATCCCGTGGCCTCAGATCCAGCATGAGTTCTCCCTGGCAGACAGAGAGACTGAGCTCTTTGGGGCTCAGGAGATTATTTAAGTGCTTTCCGTCTTCTCTTTGGTGCCATTATTGGCTGTTGGCCCCTCTTCATAAACGTTAAAGGGGCTGACTGGGGACTAAACATGTCAAAAGCACATATGCGTGTGTGTGTGTGTGTGTCTGTGGATATAAAAAATGCTGCAGACATGGTGAGAGGGAGAGCGCATCATGCAGCTGCCATTTAACACCCGCAGTCAGGGCAGTGCCCATGGCAGAGCATGCAAGGTGGACGAACACACACACACACAGCTGCGAAAGAGTAAAAATCTCCATGACCAATCAGAAGGACCTGGAGACATGCAGTCAGTGGGGGACTAAAGATGGACCGGGCAAGAGTGGGGGCTTCAGATTGACAGACACTTGAGTGACAGGAAAAAACAGTTCATGAGAAAAGGAAGTGGGGGAGAGTGACGATATGAGAGCAGATGTGTTGCTGAGGAAAGAAGAAGAAAAGATGAGAGTTAAGAGCGAAGTCTGATGATTGCAGCTGTCAAATAAACCTGAGCAATCAAGTTCATTGTGTGTTGGTGTTTTGTTATGATAATGTCTGCACAACAATTACGTTATTAAAAATATGTTATTAAAAATATGTTATTAAAAATATCTATGAAGATGATTCACGGCTGGGTGGTCATTGCACAGCTAAAATAGTTTTTTGACATTAAAGGATACTTAAGGATAAAAATTCAGACACATGACCTGGAGCTGTGGGAATTTTTCATGGCTATTTTCATCATTGTCTGACCTTGAAGAGAAAAATGGTAATTGCTTGGTCAAGTAAATAATCTACAGATAAATATATAATATACAATATTGAAAATGATTGTAAGACAATGAACAACATATGTTAATATAACAGGGACATATTGTAAACAGAGCACAGGGAAGAAATATCCAGTAAAGCATTTTATCAGCTGCACTTAAAAGTGCTCCTATGAGAACTACTAATACAAAATATCTACAATAAGAAGAAGTGCTAAGTGAGGTAGTAAAAGATGTGCCTCTGGTCCCAGAGGAGGACTGCAAGCAATCCTCCTGAGAAAACTGCTGAATTTATGTATTGATACTACATGTCTGGTCCTAATAAGGTGGTAAAGCAGTTTTAGTAACTGTTCATTTATTGATTCACTGCATTTTACTGTTATTATTAGGGCCAAAACCTTTGTACAGTCCCAGTTAATTTTCCAAATTTGTTATACTTTTCCAGCCAGATTCCCATTCCGGGTTGTTTGAGGTGTCATATCTTCACCCAGTGCCTCAAAACAAATATAAATTACTATAACAATAAGAAGCATTGCATTTGGCGCTAATAATGACTCACATACAAAATCAGAGACTTAAGAACCTTCTGTGCTGGTCTTTAATGATAAGATTTCAGGGATTCATAGATTAAGTTTCCTAAATTGAATATATTTGCCATTTGTAAACTTTACTTAGAGTCCATTTTCAGGATTTGGTGTGGCTGTGGTGCAGAATGAGCAGTAATAGGATCACCCAGCTTGTGTTTCTGTGTGAGAGAGTGTTTTATAAGAGGTTTACTGCATTCATTCATTTCTTCTTCTCCTTTTAGATCGTTTTCACTTACTAAGAATGATCAAGTGCACTAAGGCTTTTACATTCTTTGTTCGGGTTTTCATGCATCAGAATATCTAATATGCATAAGCCTAGTGAAGGTTTATGCATACTGGCGTTCACATTCATCGGCTAATTGATGTCACTCTTGTGTAATTCAGGTACACATCTGGCCGATGAAATGTGTGCAAACCTCGTCAGCATAAAGCAAAGTAATGAACAAAATCTCTCTTCTTTTCTTTGACGTTAAAGTCTCTTTTACCTTCCACTGCCATGGTTTCTTTGCACCACAGCGTTGGAAATTTTAAATGGTTGCACTCATCTCTTCCTATAATGGGAGCATTTCACTTGGACTGGTGGTCAGTGAAGACAACCTAATCAGTTCAGAGTAGTCACATACTTGTAAAACCCTCGAGATGATGGTCCCTCTCATAGAAGCGCATGCACGGCATTCATTCATTTGTCTCGCTGCTCGGAAAGACAACAACCTCTTCAAACTTTAGGGTCGTTTAAGACGGATTCTGAACCTTCTCAAGAGCTTTTACTTTCAAATTAGTGCTGCCATTATAGCTGTGAAATTATCTCTGCCCGGGTGAGAGTGTGCAATGAGGAAGGCTTTGTTGCACAGCTTGTTGAGTTTAAATTTTAGAGGCTCTATTGTGTAGATGTACTTAAGAGTACAGGTTTTGTCTTGGAAATTTGTTGTACAAAGGCTCGGTCACTTTCTTGCGCAGAGGGCATCTTTCTGCATTTGCAGATAGAAAACAAGAAGACCAGAAGAGATGACTTCAAAGGCTGTAAGAAAATATATTTTAGAAAATGCATATATATTTGTCTTTATTTGAGTGTAATAATATTTAATTATACATTTTAATCAAATCTCAAATAAGTCAAGTAAAAAATGCAATGCTGTACAAATAAATTTGAAGCTTCGTTAAACAAATAATAGTTTCATATATGTTGAAACAAATATGCTTTCATTATGGTGTAGATTAACCTTATTGTTCTTTTTTTGTACTTCTTTAAAATTAACAAGTTTTTTTTTTTTTTTTTTTAAAGTGGATAAATCATCACAATTTTGCAGAGCCTGGAGTGTTTTTATTCAGTGGACTGTTGATGAAAAACATACACACACACACACACAAGAAAATCCTTCTGTTGGTTGATTGATTAACTAACTTAGAATAGCTTAGCTTTTATTAACAAGTGTCAGAAACATTTAGTGCAAAATTGTTTTTGGAATTGGCACATATACTTTCGACAGTTGATGTTATTTATTTATTGGATTTTAATATCAAATCATGTTCTTAGGTAAGAATATTTTAACTCTTTCTTAAAGACAACTATGTGAAATGTAAATATTCTTATCCTCAGCAGGTTAAATATTTTTGTTAAATTTTTATTGTTTTGTGTATTTGTTTTCATATTTATTCCATTATCTTTATTTAGGGTTTTGTGTGCGTGTGTGTGTGTGTGTGTGTGTGTGTGTGTAAACTTTATTAAAAATAACATCGACCTTGCGTACTCACACACCCAGAAAGGTGGTACTCTACAGATGTTCAGAGATAAGAATCTGACAGACACAAAAATAAACTTTTGAAACTGAAATGTGATTTTGTTTTTCAGATATTTTTGCTCCACCCCAGGAGAGCGAAGATGTTGTCATACATTGTTTGCTTCTGTCTGCTTTCTTATACTCACCTATAACACTAGCGTATCATTTTCTTGCAAAGCACCCAGTCACACATGTTTGGTCCGGGATAATGTCTTCATGTTGTCTTTGTCTCAGGTTTTAGAGTATTTCAAAATCTTAAAGGTAGATTAGTTCAAAAGCAACTCAAAGCCTTTGGTAAATCAGTTTGTTTTCACGTGTGGTCCTGTGTCAGTGTGTGCGTGTGCCTGACAATGCATGGCTAATTCATTGATTGGGGGATAAGTCTCTGCTTGTGCATCCATCTTGATTTGATGGCCGAAGAGAGAGCAGATTGACCCCATGACCTTTGTGTGTGGGGTGGCGCTCTTCTCTTCGCTGTCCGGAGCTCCTGTCAGTGGGTTAATGAGCGACGGCTGCTCGGGGCATACTGGGCCCTGGCTAAGTGACCAGACCGGATGACCACCCTCTGCCCCGACTCTTGTATCTCTCTATGGCCTTCAGTTAAATACCCTCTGCTCTTCCTCCCTCTCTGTGAGAGAAACTGGGACTCAGGATTTAAGCTCGGGTTTGTACAGCTGCTGCTCAAGCTTTCACTGCTCATCAGCGGAAATGATCACTGAACCTGTGGCAGCTGTGCAGCAACTCTATCAACACAGGAGCATTATTATTAAAAAAAACAAAAAAAAAACCCTGAAAGCTGAAACTGACTTTTAAGCATAAATTTCATTAGAATAAAGGTTATCCTGATGCACTATTAAAACATGTTTTAATAGGTTTATTCGTGTAACTCATTGCTTTAGGCTTTTAGAATTTTTACACATGTAGAAACTTATTTCACTCACAATGAAAGATGTTACAGCCTATTCATAAGACTAGTACATGCCTATATCCTGTTCTGCTATGTAAATGTAGTTTTTCTCATTATCAGCCGGTTACCAACACAATACATTATAATATGTAAGTTTTGTGGATATGAATAATGACATAATCCTTTTATAAGTGTTATAAGTACACAAATGCTAAAAATAGTTCATTTTAGTCCGCTGGTAGTAATTGTTTCAATTATCCATCCATCCATCCATCTTCTGTGGTGTAGGAGTATTGGCATCCTTTGCTGTAACAGTAACAATCTACTAAAAATGAAACAGCTTTTGAAACACCTGTCTCGAATTTCATAATAATCGACTACAACACTGTCACAGATTACTCTAAAAAGTATACTGCACGTGACCCACTGATCTAGGTAAAGTGCTTCAGACCTTATTAAATACATGCACTAACAGTGAAGGTGAGTGTTTTGCCACATTTATCCTGACTGACACTGAGCTGTAGTGATGTATACAGATTTACCGAACTCAAACATCCCACTGGAAAGATGAAATTGTGATTTTCTTTATTGTTTTATTATTTATTTATTTTTTCTTGATTTCTTATTTGCTGATGTATTTTTTGTAACCTCAGAAATCCTTATTAGTTGAATCATGAACTAAAAAAGTCAATAAAACATCAAACAAATAGATTACAGTGACTTAATCAGGTAATATATTTAGTTGGGTAAACCCTGTTGAGACATGAATAGATTTTATACATTGTTAAAACAAAATTATTAACTACTATCTGTCTTTCTTTTTTTATTGGATTAGGATGGTTGGGATGTGAGGACAATAACTTTTAAATTGTCTTGCTAAATGTTTCTTTACCTTTTTCTTTAACTCCTCTTAATTTGTCCTATGTGTCCAACAGATTTGACCCACGGAGCAGCAGACTTGTTTTTCTGACCTTAACCACAGCACGCCAAAGTACAGCTGAAAGCAGCCCATCCCAGAGCGGACGTTTGTTAAAGTGAACAGGGTAATGAATTTTAAACTGCTCTAGTAACAGCTCTCAGACATGTGGTTTTAGTGTGTGAGCATGGGTGAGTGGGTGGGCGTGTGTGTGTGTGCGGTTAGGATTTGCAGTTGTGGCTGTGTCTATGTATCTGTATGAATGTAGGGGGATATGTGCATTAATGGTGGGGGTGTTAGGTGGGGGTAGGGAGTTAGCCTCTGTGTACGTGTGAGTGTATGTGCTGGGGATAAAGACCTAGCAAATTAGCCTGGCTTAGCTGACAGGTGACAAGGGTTGTTTTGAATGGGGATTTTGTAATACCAACAGTGAGCAAAAAGCCGGGGTACCAAGGGACTTTTGAAAAGAGAGAAAGAAGACTTTTCTTCTAGCAGTGAAGGAAGAGAAAAAGGGCCCTGAAGGCTTCGGGGGACTTAGGGATCTCACTAATCAAACCTCCACCGTCTAGCGCACTCATTTTTATTCAAAATGTAGAAATGCTAAATCATTCCAATCGGATTGATCCCTGTGTCAGTGCCTGTGTGGTATTCTCATTCTCTTCTTTCCGCCATGTCCTCAACTTTGACATATCAGTCAAGCAAGGACACTCTGCCACAAAGAGTGCTGATCCGAAGGCAGACTGATGGCTAAGAAGTGGCATTTTAAATGTTATTTGTAAATTTGCATGTATTTATTAGGTCCTCTTGAAACAAACTGTTTAAAACACCTTTGTCTTTAGAGCTCCAACAAAGCAACATTAGACATGCTCCCCGAAAGTTGTTCTGTTCATCTGTCCAGTCATGTGGACGTTACTTATCCAAGTGACTTCTTCAGTCTCTGCTGATCTCTGAGGTTTGTATAATGACTGAAACTAGCAGCACTGATGGGCTGTGAGATCAATTTCTTCATCATTAAACAGACATGCTGTTAAGTTGTGCATGACATTATTAAGTTCAGATTGTGTGTAAGAATGTGTAATAAGACACAATCAAGAAGGCCTTGATTTTGTTGCACGTGTTAATTACACACAGAATACATGCATTTTAATAATAAGGGTGTTTATAAATTGTTAAGCTCAAACACACACGCACACACGCACGCACACACACATGGAGGCCATTACTTAGGAGGGTAGTACATTAACTGGAGATTTGTTTTTAATCTAATACTACTTGCCTCAAACTTCCTGTAACCTAACCTTAAAACACAAAATCCCTCTAACATTTTGTGATTTACATCATGCTTAGACACCTTTGTCATGTTGACCAACTTAACAATGCAAAACGAGCAATAAATGAATTGGAATAAATATTTAGAAATTTTATTTTCTAAAAGAATAATTCAATTGATGAAATAAATAATAAGTTTGTCTCTCTGCAAAATAATTCATGCACTTTAGATTCAAACACTGCATTTTTATGTATTAAAGCTATGAGACTGGATCAGTATCTAATATTTTTTGTGTTTTGCCATAAATGCATGTATACATTGAATTCATAGTTCATTTGGTCAGCCAGCCTTAATGAGACAGAAATGCCATTATTTTTTAAACATGTTTTTTTTTTTATTAAAAAAACATCTGAGAACAAGAAGCTTTCACAAAGGAAGCAATCGACAAACAAAAGCAACAGAACAATGCAACAAACGAGACATAAAAAAACGGCAGAAAGACATCCAGAAAATCAAAAACAAGTTTTAAAACCTCCAAACAGAAAATATGTGTGTAGTTTTCAGTATGAAATCTGCATATCATCATAATACTGTCTCTTTTCTGTCTTTAGAATATAAAATATCTACATAGAACTCAGATTTTTTTTGGATTAAACTAAATGTTTAAACTGAATATCTTCACATTGAAACTGTCAGAGATTTCAAAGTATGTCTTCACTTTACAGTTGAAACTTTTCCGCTCAGTCTTTGGTTCAGAAGGTGTGAGTGAGGAGAAGTTCTGAGCTACACCTCAGCTTGTGGCACTGGAGGTTTGTCTAGTCTCGTTGGGGACATATAAAAAAGGAGGGACAATATAACTGAAATATACTATTGCTACCTAACAGCGAATGTATAAACATGTATTTTTTCTATCTCGCCTCTCAAGAGATACAGATTACAGATACTTTTAACTTGTCTTGTAATACTTCAGGCAACTTGAACTCCCATCTTTGCACGTGCTTTTAATGAACAAGTTCCTGTAAATTTCGCCACCCAAAAACAAAAAAAACTTCAGCAATCACATATATCACCTTCTCCAAAATAAGATAAGATGAGATAACCTTTGTTAGTTCCACATGTGGGAAATGTGTTTATTATAATTATTATAAGACAGGATGCCGAGTAGAAAATTATCATTAATATATATATATATATATATTTAATCAAAATTAGTACCTAGATAGAGTTAAAATGAAAAGTTTAATTTACAAATACATGCTCATTTTGTTTTTAGTTGAGACAGTAGCATGTTTATCACATCATTTTTTAAAAGCACTCTAAGCATTTTGGAAACTGAGATAACCAAAAAGTAACATCTTTCTTCTTTCTTTTTTAATATACCAGTTGGGCTGCTCTGTTTTTCAGGGCCACCTGGCAGGTCTGCACTTCAGAAGGAGTTTAGTACTCGGTCTGTGACTCTGGAGCCGTGCTGCTGGAATGTGGTGTGTTATTGTGTTGCTGAAATAAACCTGGCAGTAAAATGTGACTCTAAAACCTGTAGATATGATTTAGCTTTATTCATGCTTTGGTACAATTCCATATTTGGTTGTTCAGATCACAGCATAGTTTCCCACTACACCTATGGACAATTACTGGTTAATCTAACCCTACTAAATGTATGTCTTTGGACTTTGTGAGGAAGCCAGAGTAGCAGGAGAGAACTGACACATATACGAACGTGCAAACCCCCCACAGAAAGGCTCCAGCTGGATTCAAACCCACAACCTTCTTGATGTGAAGCAACACTGTTAACCACTGAACCACTGTTCTGCCCAGCCAAAATGTCGCCCAATAATCATTTATTCACTTTCCTTTAGCTTTGATGACAGCATCCTTTCACAACTTTTGGTGCACATAATATTGCTGAATGTAAATCTCCATTTTTATTGACAAGCTGAAAGTAGCAGCAATGATCAGGAGTCCTGAGGCCACACACTGACTTTCTCTCTGGATTCTCTGGATCTTTGTGCTGTGAATTATGTATTTTATATCAGTGTTGAAATCATCACATTCTTGCAGTTTTATGTTAGCCAGTTATCCCGATTAGCTCTGACATCTTCTTCCTCTTGTTTGCATTACACAAATGTTCCAGTCTTTCGTTGCCACCCTTATGCCAGCCTTTCTGGAATTTTACAAGACATTTCAAAATGAGCTCTTTTTTTTTAACAAAACACTCCATGTTGTGTTTTTTTTTTTTCACGTTTAGTACATTGTAGAACCCGTTTGGGAAATTAGAGCACAAATAACAAATGAGCATCCTTTGTTTTTCACTATGCTAGGTATTGAAAACAGAAATAATGCAGCAGTTTTACGGCAAACATTTGAAACATGCAATCATTGTAATGCCTTTCTATTATTATAGCATCTCTACCTTACAATAAAAAGTGCCTTTAGGTGTTATTTAGTGCTATATAAATAAAAGTGACTTGAATTAAATCTCATAAAAAACTAATGAAGTGAACAAATGAACAATCAGGACGGTAATAAGCAAATATGCTAATTTGGACCCCTTCTTTCCATCCATCTTGTTGATTTACGCGCCCCAAGCTCTCCTGAATGTTTTCACCTTAGATAATGGATGAACCTCAGAGTGGATTAGTGGTGGGAGTTAACAGAGAACTCAGTAATTGGTAAAAGAAACAAATTTTTAGGGTTAAACATGCCTGCTGTGACCTAGTCTGTCCTGCAGAGAACATTTACCCAGGCAAACAGTGGCCTCTCCCTAGCCCCCACCTTAGCCCCAACACACCCACCACAGTAGCACCCTAGGAATGAAAAGAGGAGCACTGACTCAACTCTCATCCTCTCCAGCATCCTCTCTGAGATTAAATCATGAAATCATTTAGTGTTTGTGTGGTCTTCTCTGGGACGTGGGGAGAAAGGATGGACCGGGCAGAGAAAGAGAGGAGCTTCAGTCAGTGTGTGGGAACCACATAGGAAGAAATCCCTGGCTGATCCTGGCCAAGACACTTTGTTTTTCTCCCCTCCTCTCCCACCCCTTCCCTCCCTCTCTTTCTGTCCATCCATTTTTTGGGGTTTTCATTTTTATTCATAGGGTGGTCGGGGTGGAGGGAAGGGTGTCAAGAAAGCAGGGGGCAGTTTGTGTCTGTGTCTGTGTGTGTGTGTGTGTGTGTAGGAGGAAGGGATTGTTCGTTGGCCGATGCCAGTGGAAATAGGTGCAGGCCTCAGACCAGGCCTGGCAACAATAGCCACAGTGTTGTTTGGGTAGTTGCGTCCAGGACTCTTGGACATTCTTCCCATGTCAGTATAATCACTACTGGGAGGTAGCTCCATTACGGATTACCATATCATTAATAGTATCCATGACTTTTGTTCAAAGGCTACTTGTGTAATGTTGCCTTGTGGATGACGGCTAATCCGCTGAGCTGCAGCTGTAGGAAAGAAGAGGGGTAGATCCCACCATCAGTCTCTCTCTCTCTGCCTCACACACACACATATAGACACACACACACATGCAAACACATATAGAGGCATCTCCCTGTCTTGGCCCACGGGGATCAGGCTGCTGAAAGACAGATACAAACAACAGTCAAATACAAAGTTCCCCCCATAGCGAAAAAGAAACATCCATTCTACACTTCCCAACTGATCCCCTCCTTAAAGCCAAAGACCAGCCCCCTGCCTCCACCACCACCACCACCAGCACCATCATCTCCCCCTCCTCCCCTCATCTCCCCTGTAACTGAGTTGGCTGTCATCCTCCCATTAAAGCCCTGCGCTCTTTAGCGCAGCCTTCCTCTCAGATGGTGGGCCAGATTAGGAGGGGAACAATAACAGTTTTCAATGTAAAATGTGCATCTTGTTAGTCTTTTTTCTCTCCTCGCCTATCTTAAAGAGAGAAGCGTAAGCAGCCATTCAGAAAGTTATCTGTGGGTGTTTTCTCCCCTCACAAACGAGGCTTGTTCTGTTATTTTAATCCCCGTTTTTCTTTCGACCGCTGGATTTTCTGTTTTCTCAGCTCAGATATCTCAACTCAGCCCTCATTTGAACTTTAGCGAGATTTGAAGTTTCACACTGATGTGTCTTTATGTGTTAGCACCGCCTACAGAGATGCTGTGGGAGTCCCTTCACATGTTTTAAAGCTTCAAATTTAAATTTGCTGTTTCTTTCTGGCAATTTTAAAAAGTGGTGGGAAAACAAAAGTAACATATATTTACAATAAATCCTTAACGTTGCTATGATTATTTTCGATATCTTTAAGATGTATTACTATTAAACCAAGTGGCTTGGTTGTCACTCTGAATAAATTCCAGCTCGTCTTGAGAAAGCAGAGTGTTCACCAATGTTGGCAGGAAGAGCAGCCAAGTCTGAGTGCAGCAGATACCCCTCAAGCCCTTGTTGTTTTCCTAATGGGTATTAATTCTGCGCAATAAAAATAATCTTTTTTGTAACACAGTCCTGCAGTGACAGTGGGTGTTCAGAGCGCTGACATTGAGCTGAACTCACAGAAGTTGCATGTGGACATCAAGCTTTAACATCAGTGGCTTGTAATAAACTGGAAATTCAATCTTTATGCAAAACAAAAAGCTCTACTGTTAAAAATGTGGGAATAACAGCAAATATTATGCGGACACCAGAACAGTCTTCTTCTGCCTCCCTGAAGCAGTGAAAGGTTTATGCATAGCTGCTGATACACATCCCAACAGAGATAAAGTACATGTGATTGAAATTATAGGTTGGCTAACTTTGATTCATTCAAAGCCAGTTTAATGGGTACAAGCAAAATGTCACTGTCTTATTTTTAAAGTCAAATAATATTGTGTGAGGTTAAAATTAAAAAGACATCTGTGTCATGTGTTGTTTATGTCACTGAAAAAAGGTATTGCAGAATTTCAGCGTACTAACTGAGAAAATATTTTTGACATTTTATATTATATTTTGAGATAATCCTGTGAAAAATTCGCTTATGGAAGGAAAAGATTTCTTTTCTTTTTTCCAGTGGAAATAGTCGTCGTCACAGTTGTCACAGAGGTCACAGTGGTCACAGTGTCCTCAAAGCCCCTGTTCTCGGTCTTAATGGGGTTCTTTATTGCGTGTCACCCGCTCATACTCTATATATCTATATTATAATAATTATTGTTATTGTGTCTTTCTCGTTCTGCAGGCTGTTCATGTTGTGCTGCATCATGTTCCCAGTGTTGGACACGGGTGTCCTGCTGTGAAGGACAGGGTGAGGTCACTGGGGCTGTGACTGTTTCACCCAGCCGCCACGATGACCACTGATTTTTAACCAGTGAGATGTTGAGATGTTAAATTCTGATTATTTTCATTCACAGTATTGTTTATTATTTAAAAAACTTTACAAACAGTTATCTTGTTAATATGTTAAAGTATGTCCCTGCGATGTGTATTCAGAAGCAAGCTCCCTCCCCCCCCAAAAAAACCCCTTTCACTCTGTCCCTACTATAACTTTCACACGAGAACATTCATTTGCTTATTCACTTTGAACACATGCACTCACTTGAGATCAAGTTTTCCACCCTCTCTGGCTGCCAATCTCATTTCTGCTGTTTTTTTTCCCTTTCTCGATTGGTTACTCAGATCGTGACCTCAGAGCCTGACCCGAGCCCTGGGGTCCCCTCTTGCTGGCCCTGCGCTTGCCCCCAGGAGCAGCTAAATACAGAGGAGCAGCCGTCATCTTACCGGACAAAAGGGCAAACATACCATGCTCACCCCTCATGAGTCCAGCCAAGCGCACAGGGAGCACATTAGGACCTCTGAGTTTAATTTACCCTTTTTTTTTGCTCCTGCAAAGAGTCGGCTGGGGCGTCAAGTTTGTCAGGTGCCTCAGCTGTGACCGTCTGACCACATCACACTCTCACACAGCCCTTCAGATTCCCAAAGAGCCTCATGCTGCACTCCCCTGATTCACACTGTCAGGTTTCATGCTTCATGCTACTGAAGCGTTATGTTTGAGAAAGATTTCTGGGGCAAATGAACCGGTTACGACTTGCAGGCTTTCCCGAAGAAACCCTAGGCGTGAATACGGTCTCACGACCGTGGTGTGATTGAAGCTGAAAGGACGGATCTCCCCTTTCAAACACAAGAAGGGGATTCCAGTGGTGCTGGAGATCTTGAGCTCTACTTTCAGAATAGAGACAGCAACACGATAGCTTAGCAAGGAAATAAAAAGTACAAGTTTATTACTTAAATTACAGACAATCTTTGATTTTAAGTACAAAAAAAATCCCTGCTAGTTTTGCTCTATTTAAACACACAAAACTTAAAAATATTTAAGTGGCTATGTTCAGATTGTTATTTGAATCTTTGTGTTATTATTATTGTTTCCAGCACATTCACATGTAGTTTGTAAACATGTTTATTTGTTTGTTGTTATTGTATTTTATTTATATGGCATTGATTCAACAAGGTGCTGGAAAGATTCCTCAGAGATTTTGGTCCATATTGACATGATAGCCATGATGTTAATCTCCTGTTTCATCATATCCCAAAAGTGCTTGGGCTGGATTATTGGTTTGAGATGTGGTGACTGTGGAGGTCGCTGTCATATTCAAGAAACCAGTTGATGATTTGAGCTTTGTGACATGCTGTGTTATCCTGCTGGAAGCAGCTACCAAAAGATGGGTACACTGGTCATTAAGGGATAGACATGGTCGGCATCCAAGTCTGACCTGACCATTCAAATGTCACAGCAGAAATCGAGACTCATCAGACGAGGCAACATTATTCAAATGTTCTATTGTGCAGTTTTGGTGAGCCTGAGTAAATTGTAGCCTCAGTTCTGTTCTTAACTTGCAGGAGTGACATCCAGGTGGTCTTCAGATGCTCTAGCTGCTACTTCATGGTTTGTGCATTCAGAGATGCTCTTCTGCATACCCTGTAACAATTGTAACAAGTGGTTATTTGAGTTGCTGTTGCCTTTCTATCTCTAGTGTTTACAGAGAATGGTCTGAAAAAGAGACAAGATCCAGTGATTACAGTTCTGTGGGTAAAGATGCCTTGAGTATGCCAGAGGTCAGAAGCTAATGTCCAGACTGGTGGGAGCTGATGCTTTTATGGGGAAATCCCAGTATATCAGCAGACTCCAACCAGTCCCTATGGTACCAACAACCATAACATGTTTAAGAGTCTATCATATATCATTTGCACTGACTTTAATTTCAACTGATATGCGACTGTTTATTTTCTTTAGTTCCAATATTTTTTAATGCCAGTCTCAAATATCAAGTTTAAGTAAAGAAATAAAGGAGTCAGGAGAAAACTGTGTGTTATAATATTATAAATACTTATTGGCCTTAAATATTTAGGTTAAGATTTCTTTAACATATTTTTCCAATATGAATAATTTATGGATGTTGTTATTGTTGTTAACTTAATGCCTTTAATCTTTAACAAAAAGGCCTTAAATTTTAAATTATGCCACTCCATTGGACGCCTTGTGAAATTACTCACACAGTGTTACATTTGCCAGGAACCAGAATGACTGGTGCTCATTGTCCAACTACCATGCAAAATTACCTGATTTATCTTGAGCACTTTCCAATGTCACACTGTCTGTGCTCATGACAAAAGTGCCCCTTGTTGTGGCACACCAGATAACTAAACCCTCCCTTGTGAAACACTCAGCACCGATCCAAAACGCACTTTCTCAACCTTTTGTCCTCCAAAAACAAAGAACTGCACTTTCTCTTGGCAAATGATGCCTTAATTGTGCAACTTAACAAGCTTGCTCCTTTTCTCCCATGAATAACAAAGAGTTTGATTCAAGTTTGTTTCTTTTTCTTTCTTTCTTTCTTTTTCTTTTTTTTTTCTTTTTGCTTGTTGTGTTGTTTCTTTTGCAGTGTAATGCTGCATGCAGGTTGGGGTATTCCCATGCTGCCGTGTGGCCGGATATGTTTCAGACTGCAGCAACTGCGCTGTGCTGTAAACTAGAAAAACATTACCAAACAACAGAATGACACAAAGCAGCAAGAAAAGCAAGGGTGTGACTAAAACCGTGGTGCACAGTGGGATATTTTGTACAGTCTTCATTATGTTTTCATTTACATCGGAGATGTCTTTGACCCTTCGTTGCTCCCTCTCCTTTAAAACACTGCCTGCTTTATCACTCTATTCATTTTTGGCTCAAATATCTTTGCTCTAAATGGTGGTAGTGTTGAATAGAGTATCTCCATGGATTTGCATAATCTGATGGCATTGCTGGTGTGCACATAGAGGGTTGTGCCAAGTGCAAAAAGGTGAAGCCCTCATCCCTTGGCAGGGGGCAGAAACAGCTATGAAAACCCTCCTCCGACAGGATCATAGCAAGTTTTATTTGTTCTGCTTGCACTCATTTTTTTGCCCATCTTGTGCAAAACATACGCTTTGCATAGAGAATTATGACACTTATTTAATATGTGTACACACACCCTCAAAACCCACATGATCAAATCAAATCCTATCACTTTTGACACTGGCTAAAAGCTCAGCAAGGTCCTCTCGCCAGAATCACTCCCAGACAATCTAAAGCAATTGATAAGTGCCCCCCCCCCCTCCCAAACAGACTCCATTCATGTCTGCAGTCGTCTTACAGTGGCTGTCATTCTTCAGACATCACTGGTGCCAAGGCAGTGGGATGGCTGCCTCTCTCTGATGGGAAACTGTTGCTCATGTGCTGTGTTGGCTGCCAAGTTTTGGCATTATTGGTGAGGAAGGGGTGGGGAGGGAGAGGGTAGGGAGTGGGGGGAGTACAGAAAGGGGGCCCTTTAAACCCTGTGAGATAGTGCTATCTGTTGTGGGAATGATCTTCATCCCTTTCCCCCCTTTTCTGAGACTTAGGGCTCTCGCTCTCTCCCTCTCTATCTCTTGCTGTTTCTGTTTCTCGCACTCACTCTCTTCTTCTGTCTCCCCGTTTCACCCCCCTCCTGAACCCCTCCCCCTCTCCCTCCCCAGTCTCTGTCTTTTCATGCTGTAGATCAGACAACCATCCTGAGGTGAGCTGGCAAAGATCCGATGCCACTGGAGCACTTTGATTATCAACCAGCACTGGCTGTTGGATTTCTCACAGCTTGGGTACTTCTTTGGCTTCACTCCCAAAGTATGACTGTAACCCTCCTTCAAGCACACACACACTCACACACACACACACACATACAAAGGCGCAATGCAAATGCAGTACAACAGGAGATGTTGTGCCCTGAGAAGCTTAACTAAGCTTGACTTTAGTGCAAAGATCAAACAGGAGCTTTGAGACACATATTGAGCGAATCAGCATTTAGAATTTCCAACCTTACCAGTTTATGGCCTCTTAAATGAAAAGTTATGTAAATGCACATTTTCTGTGTCTGTAAAATAAATACAAGTGGCTTAGTTTAGCCTGATATTACGATGGGAAAGAGGGGTAAACAGTGCCTGTTTCTTTCTGAAAGTATCATGCTGTCCATGATCTCTTTGATCTGAAACCGAATTATAAAAACAAAGAAAGAAGAAAATCACAGGTACATTGGGAGAAGATTTATTCGCTGAGAGCAGTTAATTACTCCCCCCACTTGCTTCTGCTTCCAGCCTGGAAAAAGAAAACAATATGCAAGGCTCTGTTGTCATTGTGCAAGTGTAATGAAATTAAGGCAATACTCCCTCAATTGGTGCAAAAAAACACCATAAACACCACAAATATGATGAGAAAATACAATATTTAAATGGAATTTACTGACATACATGGACCCATACATGAAAAGTAAAAAGGTTTAATATGTGCATAGATTCATATACACAGACACATGTATTTGTGTGCATTCAGACATAGACACACAGCAAAGCAGTAGCTATTCTTCACACTGTGACACTGCAGCAGCTCAACACAGAAACAAAGAACATCTTAACAAAACAATAATTGAAACACGCACACCAACAAAACAAGGTCCTTCCAGCACAAACCATGCCCAGCGAGCAGTCAATTGTTGAAGCGCACACATTATAGCAGAGTTCATTTGATCATTTTTACCTGTGATCAGAAATCCTTTGAAAAAAATGTTTTTATCTTCATTACCAGCTGAGGCGTTTATGCATTCTCACCCTGTTTGTTCTGTAGTAACAATCAAACACAGTGTGTGTTGCTCTGTTTTCAGCCATTCATTGTAGACTATACTGCTGGGCAATAATCAAATACCAAGCCCACTGTTTTCATTTCTGAACTTTAGAGGTGGTCGAGGGCTTTTTTAACATTTGCATGTAATACTTTTCCTCTGGTAATCTAAAACAATTGAAAGGCTCAAATAAGCAGGCTGTTTGCATCTTTTCATCTGGTTCTTCTTACAGATGTGAATAAAGACATTTTCCAAGATTGTCCAAAATTTTCCAAAATTTTTCCCTTAAGATGAACTGATCTCTAATCATGAGTCATGAAATGGGCATTTTCTTTCTCAGACTTTAATTGAATGAATATATCTATTATTTAAGAAGACAAGAGGCAGAATTAAAAAACAAAAGAAAAGAAAAGAAAACTGCGAAAATTTAAAGAATTTCTCATTAGTGAAGATGATGTTTGGCTATTCAGATAAAGATGAATTCTTCCACCACTGCTCCTTAGTACATTCATTATACACAATTTTAACTTTTACATTTAAAACCTTGAAAACATGATTTTACAGAAGCAAAACTAATTTTGCAATAAATTTTATCTTCAAAAAAATTTTAAGATAAAAATGAATGAAGTCTTTTAATTAAGCATTAATAGACATTAGGCATTAAAGCATCACAATGACAGGAGTAGCTGCCCAGGTACTTAGCTTAAGGAGAACTTGAGACCTGCTTTTTAAAATGATGCAGGAAAAACTGCTACATATAACAGTACACAACCAGCAGAATTATAGTGACTGTAACATGTATTCAGACAAAAAAAGTCATATCACTCTTGATGAAGAGAAGCTGGCTGGTGTGCAAAGAGTCTTGTCAGTATAAAAAAAAACTGCAAATGTAGTCTTGGTTACTTTTACAAACAAAATCAGAGCAAGTGACGAATTGTGTCTCATGTGTCTTGCATGTTATGCAAATCCATTTCTCAGAAAGTGCACAAAAAGGAGTTGCAGTTAAAAAGTGTGTAAACGGATGAATACGCAGATCTTTTTAAGGTTTATTTTACTTTATCTTTATAAAATACTTTTGTCTTTGTCCCGTAGGATGATAAAACTCCTTTTTTCTCCCTTATGAAGTTGCTTGACTTCATTCTCCTCAAAGTTCAACTCTAAGATTTAGCTCTGACGGTGAGGTGCTTTGATATTCCCATGATGAATAATTTTATGAAAGAGCCGATTGTTAATGTTCAGCCTGTGATATTAATGCTAAAATAAACATTCTCCAACTGAAGCTTTACCACCGCGGCTCATTTTTACATGACAATGAATGGTGAATGGTCTGGAGTCTGTTTTTTATTCCTGCTCAATTTATTATTATTCATGTGAGGTGCTGTGGCTAAATCTTTCTCATCTGGTTGAACATGAGTCTTTCTTCCTGCTAGAGTCAGGATTTAGACCAATATTGAGGCTGCAGGGATCCAAGTATTCCTTGAAAAGCCTTTCCTCTTTCATCGTATTGTTACTTTTCCATCTGCGTGGCCACTGTCTTCCATTTCTTTCATTTGCTCGCTTGTTGCTTGTCTTTTTGGTCAGAGGCTGGTTAATGTGGGTTTATCCAGCCATCCAGGCGATTAATATGGGCTTATCCAGCCGTCCTCCACCTATCCACTGAGTAATGATTCGCACACCTATCCAGCAATTTTAACATGACAACATGCACATGAAGACACCTACCCAGCTCCTTTTTTCTCTGTCAGTACCACATTGGAGGGCAGATGCCTAAAGTGGCAAAGGGGGTAAGCTACGTGTAATAATTTCAGCTTTGCCTATGAATTAAAACACAGAGAAAGGGTTTACTTGCTCTCCTCTCAGAGAGAAACTTTGATTTCATGGTGTTGATTATTTTTCTTCGCAGTCACTCAAGGATGAAGCACAAGGATTCATCAATTGTTCCCCTTCCAGATGCACCACAAAGGAGCTTCTTGGTTTCAAAAAACAACAACATGTGGTTTCCCCCACTCTTTCTTTCTTACCTTCTTTTTCAGAAAGTAAGAAAGAAAGGGGCCTGAAAGCACTTTGTTCCACTTATTGAGATGTGGCAGTCACATACAGCAGACACAAGCTTGCCAAAAACAAGTTCTTACTCTGTTGAAGGCAAAGAAACCTACTGACTGTAAAGATTGATCAGCGCAATAAAAATGTTGGTGCTATGTTGCTCTGAAGAGGCAACAAATGTCAAATGTAAATAAACAGAAACTTTCTAACTGTGGCAGGTTTTCTTTTTCCTGCATAGCATCCTTCTTTAATCCTGATTAATAAAGATCCTCATTTCCTTAAATATATGGAAACAGGAAAACTTGGCTAAAGTTCTGACAGGATAACTTTTGTTTCGTTCTCTGTGATCAATAAAATGCAACTTTTGATTTAAAAGTACACACACGCACATAAGAAGAAAAATCTTTCTAATCAGATGTCTAGGCTTGTGTTACTCGTATTTGAACTAGAACATTTGCTCTATAGAGAACTGTTCATCATGGCCAGCTTCCAGTAGACGTGGCATCCCTCAAGGATCCATTTTGGGTCCTCTTCTGTTTTCAGTTTACAAGTACCCCTCAGCTCTGTCTTTTAGAAACATAATATTTAATAGCACTGTTATACAGAAAATATTCTGATTGTAAGTGACAGTGACTATTCTGTGAAGAACCTCTTGAAATGTTGTAATGATTTCAAATAGTCTTAAGTCTTAACTAAATTTCCAGCAAAGCTCAGGTAAATTTATTTTGCCCCAACCCAGCCTCAAAGTCACTGCCATCAAGGCCCTTGGTCTTAACTGTAGATGAAAATCATTATGCTTTCTTGTTGACTTTGAACAGTCAAATCAGTAGTGTTGTGAAGAACAACTGTGATTCATACTAAATTAAAGCCAGTTTTGCCTCTAACGAGCTTAGAAAAAATGATCCATGCCTTTATCACCTCTTGGCTGGACTATTGTAACCCCCAGATTTTATTATTCCACTCATTTTCAATTGCACGTGGGTCAAAACTTCTTCCATTTTACCTCATTTACACTGAGTAGCTGCATGGGTCCAAGGTCACTGAGGTCATCCCCCCAACAGCTTCTCTTAGTGTCATCATCTAAACAACTAAAGGAGAGTATGATTTCTCTAATATTTCCATCTGACATGAGGACCTGTCCAACAGCTGGATTTGAATCATTTTTAAAGGCATACGTATTTTATATTTGTATTTAGTCATGCTTTGAGGTCAAGGTTTTGTCAATCACACTGCATGTCTTTTTACTTCTGTTTTAATAAAGTTATTGTTTGTTCTTTTGTGATTTTTGTAACACACCCAAAAAAAGAAAAGATTCTAGGTCTGACCAACCGTCTCAGCCGCAGGCAAAAACATGACAGTCAATAAAATTCTAAAAGATCATTTATTGACAAATAATCAAAAGATAAAACAGTCCAGTGTCCCATTTATGAATCAAGTAAAACACACAGTCCCAAGGCCAGAGCCAGCTATGCCACACTGCCAGTTGCACTCCACGTGTTGCCTTCAACAAGGTTAGAAGTTGTCCTCTGAGACCCACCACCCTGCAAGTATATAGCCAGTGGTCACTCCAGCCTCTGCAACTCTGCTGCATATAATAGGCCCTGGCCTGCACAGACAGACAAAATGACACCTTCACTATAGAATTCATAGTGCAAAACCCATCCATCCCAAACATATCCAATTTCATCACATTACATACCTGCACACAGAGACAAAATGGCACAGCAGTGTTTGTAGTGTGCGCTATAAGTAGACCAGTGTATCAGTGCAATCAAGTACACCTGCCTCTAATTAGTCCAACCCCATTCCAGCCATTGGCTCACAAAAAATGTGACACACACACACACAACCACTCCCAACCCAGTGCAACTTCACACAATAATATGGAGCTGAATTAACACAGGCACATTAGTCTACCACGTTACAATTTTTCCAAGGGTTTTTTTTTACTCAATTTCTTTTATTATTGCAAGTTTATTGCTATTGTAATTGTTACTGTGGCTTTCATTGTTATCATGTTATTTGTTTATGTGGGGGATTTGTTTTGAAAATTGATTTTTGGAAATCTGGAATGCAGATTCATCTGCCTGGAAAACACACTGGGGGGGGGGGGGGCATCCTGTTGTTTTAATAGTGAATGTTGAAAACATTTATTGACATAAAAACTATGCTTAAACAGCATGTTGAAATTAAGGGGTAATTTGGAGTTTCTTTGGTGCTGGCTTGGTTAAGTCAGGGGTGGGTGGGAATCAGACTCATGTTTACACCCTTATTTGTTAGGCCTCACAGCCACAGATCCTAGCCTGGGATTTATACTCAAAGCTATTCTGTGGATACATTTTTCAGTTTAGTTTAGCTCATATCAAGAGCACTTCAGACTCATGTGTCACCATGCTCTCTCATGTCCAAATGACACAATTTACTCTCAAATCTACTCCAGTCAAATTTTACTTAACTTTTGTTTAAATATACCAGGAAAAAAAGTTTGTAGCATGCTGTTTTTTGTATACTTCTAGTAGTTCTTCTCTGTTCAGGCAATGTAGGGAAATCACAAACTGCTAAAAATGAACCCTTTTCCCTTTCTTTTGTAAACGTCTTTTCCCAGAGTTGTGGTTTATCCTGTTATCTCTCTCTCTCTCTCTGTGTGTGTGTGTGTGTGTGTGTGTGTGTGTGTGTGTGTGTGTGTGTGTGTGTGTGTGTGTGTGTGTGTGTGTGTGTGTGTGTTGCTTTATTCGGAGATTTGGGCCCTCTTGCTCACCTAATGTAAGTGTAATGATAACAAAACAAGCAGTATTTTAGGCAGAAATACTCTATTTATTCACAACATTTACATGATCCATATGCATAAATAAAAAACATAAAACAAGGCTATTTACATGGCGTGTTGCGCATTGTGCAAACTAAACGTATTTGCGTGCGTGTGCCCGATGAAGTTGAAATAGTGGTGATCGAGTCCCGGCACCGGCGACAAGTATCCACCGTGCTGTTGTGTGTGGGCAGAGAGTGGCACTGTTGGGTATGAGATGCCTGGACTGCGGGCTGAGCTGTGCCACGAGAAGTGTCCCGGTGGACTCTGTTGGTACACGGAGTCACTGGGGCTGTGGTTTTGGTGCTCCGGGGAGGAATGCAGCTGGCTGAGATATTCAGACGGTTCTGGCATCGCGCCGACAGAGCCAAACACAGGCTCGGTGACCACACGGGACTTTGACTGTAAAAAGGCGAGGATCCTTGCGTACTTGATGTCTTTGGTTTCAGCTCTATCCTCTGTGGTCAGGTAGTGCACCAAGTTCTTCATACACTCGTGGTATCCGTAGTGGAAGTAGTTTGCAAATTCAGCAAGTAGTTCGCCTGAAATTAGCCAAAATAAGTGCTGGTTAGAACCCTGCGGGTGACATGTTGAACAACCACTTCGTGGTTTTTGTGGCTCATTCTGGTGCGTAAAACTGGGCATCCGGTGAAACATACATTAAAAAAATAAAGTCTGCCAAATTTTACACGACCAGCACGTTTGAAGCTTTTAACTTAGCTGAGAGAATGATGGTAATGTCATGCGTAAAGTACAAGACTTTACTGACCTTTCTCTCTCCCGCGGGGAAAGTCCGCTGAGTGGAGCGCTCGCAGGTACTGAACCGTCATCTCCAAGATTTCAGCTTTCTCTAGTTTTCCAGAATTCTGAGAAAAAATGAATCGTTAAAATTATTTTAAAAAACATTTTAAAATGTTTACATATATAGAAGACTGGACTGCCCTATTAACTTTTTTAGATGTTATATAATAAAGCTAGTCAACAATAAATATCCGATACATTTCACAATACCTGTTTAGCCAACGCCATTGGAACTGTTTTTCCCAGTTCGTTCAGGCAACGATTAATGCGGTCCCGTCTTCTTTTCTCGATGACTTTGTGGGAGATTGGAGTTCTCTGTGAAAACAGGGAAAGAGACATCATGAGTAAACGGAATCGTTGTATTGCCGCCCTTTTACGGTCCTAAACAAGCCATTTTTTTTAGAAAGGAAATCCCACAATTTCCAAAATAATACGAAATAATGTGGAAGAGATCCTAAGAAGAGCTACAAATCCTGGCGGGTTTTGCGCGTCGCGCGCTGTGCTGCTCCAGGAGCGCGCAGCGGCCACCTGCGCTCTGGACAATTTCGTTATCTCTGAGACAAGTAAACGATACTCTGACTATCGTTTAACGAGTGTAACACATTATAAAGGTTTGTGATAAATGGATTCACACTGCTGCCACCAGATACTGCCGAACTGCATAATATGGTCTTTCACCTCAACAGAAGTTAGGCTTCTCTTTAACGCGCGCCACATGGAGATGCACAAAAGCGATTTACTCCTCTAAAGTGAAAAGTCCGGGAGATAGCAGTTTTACACTTTTAGCTGTATATAGAGAAGCAAATAATTCCAACAGTGTACTCAAAAGTCGTTAAAAGTGCCAGGTTCCAAATTATTTCTGTCCCCAAAATGCCGAGCGCACAAGGAGCGCATACCTTCCTGTCTTTCATTTTAGATGCCATCAACGAATCCCTGATAAACGTCTTAAAAATGAATTTAGCTCGAAGCTGTAGAGATGTCCTGGTCTGGAAGGTGAAGGAGAAGACTGAGGTTTGAGCAGAAAGCTGTCCTTTATAAAGGATCCATCCAAGGGACTCTCGCATTCATGGTGTAAATTATTCCATGGGATTAGAGACATGCATTGGGTAAATGTGTGCATTTAGGATCAGTTAAAGAAATAGTAAAATCTAAAGCCATAGGCTAGCAGGGGGGCAAACCTGCTTTGTTAATCCACGTGGCTGTTCAAAAGACACGTGATTACTTTTGGAATATTATTTGCATAGTAACAACCCAGGCGGGAAATAAGAACTGAGCGCTGGGATCGGCTGATCCGGCGGGGCGCACTGTGCGCACTGAAAACAAAGCCGGCGAAAAAAAGAATCGCTTTTTCTTCCAACTCGCGTTTCTCACACGATCGCCTGTTTACAAATCCCAGCAAGCTATCTTAACTCTCATCCAAGCCCGGTCCGAGTTTTAAGGCCTGTCCAGTGTCATTAGAGTAATTAAGTAAGCCTTTAATAGGCTGTTCCGCCAAGTTCAGGGGAGATCTTTTGGAGACGGAGTCCCCCCGTTTGTTCCCGGCGCTTCTCACACGACTTGGTGACACGTCCATCTTTTATGAGAGATGGCAAGCTTTTTGTTTACATTCTTTATTTTGTTGGACTCCTCGGCAGGTGTGTGATTAGCCCTGGCACACGAGCGTCGTCCGCGTCAAGGCCAGCGTCTCCAGCAGCCTCTGGCACACGAGGGTTACCCACCACTGGAGACTCTTTGGAGAGGCTCAATTTGTATCCTATTATCCTATAAGAAAATGTCTATTCACTCGAATGAATAGTTTCATTGGCCTAAATTTTAATAATGCTGTGAAAGAAAGGGAGAAATAAAGAAGAATGCAGCTGGTGTGAACGCGCATTATTCCCCGTCACCTGCAAGATGGGTAGCCTGGAGACCCCTATTCATTTGCCTAATTTCGGTCAACTTAACAAACTTTGGGAGAAATTATACTGCCATTGTTATGAAGGGTGAAGCTTTCTGATCGAATTAACAGCATGTTTTGATCCGGTAAATGTCATTAGAAAGAAAGAAACAATCGCGTTTAAAGGGGCCTGGGTAATGCGCCAAGTGGAGACGCCAAAGCGCAAACAGCACAAAGGGTGCTGGTAAATGCCACAGGGGACTTTTGTACCCTCACATTGCTGAAGTTTTTCTCCCAAACAAAGGGCATTATTTTATACTTGAATACATTTCATACAACAATTGGCTGTTTTCTTCAAACATATTTTCACAGCAAGGTTAACAACAGATTTATTGTGTGCGCTCCTTCTCACAGATTCAAAGTGCTCTCATGCGCCAAAACAGTTTGATCCAGCTCCTTTTTTTTCTTCCAATGAGAACGTTTTAATCTCGAAACTTTCACTGTGCTTGGATATATTTGATCCTGTGAGCGATGTCGACGAATTAATAGCAGCGGAGATCGAGAAAGAAAAGCTCACAAGACATCTGAAGCTTTTGGAGAGTTTTTAGAGCACCATGGAGAGAAAAGCGCGAGCGTGCGGGACGGGGGCATAAAATCCAATTACTTGAGTGTGGAGTTTTTAACACTTTTTTTTATGTGTTTGTCCTTTGAAATATTGTGGGACTTGTGCGCTGTTGCTTTTGTAAAAGAAACTGAATTAAATACTGGAAGTTTTTGCTGTCAGACTTTAAACGACAGAGTTGCGTCAGAAGGAAACCAACTCGTGAGTCGAGGTTTCTCAGCATAACGGTTTTTGTTTCGTAGTGATGCATTAAATGTATTTCATATTCAGATAATTATTGTTGGTAAAACTTCGAATGTTTTAATAAATGGGATATATATTAATAGTTTTTTGTGCCTTGTCAATGAAATCACTCATCTGTCAGCTTTTATCACACCGTGTTTCTCCTTCTTTCTCAGCTACTGTAACATTTTTGCAGCAAATTAACTGCTTAACTTTTAGTTTGTTCAGGAGCAAAAGCATTACAATCTTTTTTAGAGCATATTAAACAATCTACTTTGAATGAAATCAAACTGCTGCAGAGTCTGTACACGCACTGGACACAGAATCGCGCTTTCTGGGCTGATTTATCTCGTGCGCACTTGCATTCAGTCGCAAAGCAAGCACCTGTTGAACACCACAGAAAGAAAAAGTTCTTACGGCATTAAAAAACAGCAAAAATGTGTAGATTACTTTTGTATTAGCTAATTTAATTCAATTTACTGAGAAAAAAACTCTAATGCGGACTTTTGACACAAGAGCGCATATGAATAAATATGCATTTAAATATCACTGTGTTACCCTAAAATGGCACAAAATGGCAAGTGATATAAAATGACATTTAAGAGATCTTAGCGAAAATGTAACACAGCTAACTGAATATAAATCAGATGTGAATTCTCTTTGTGAACATTTTAATAAATTTATTGTATATATTTAATAATAGTGTAATAGTGTATGTTTAAAAGTGAGCCTATAGTATTCCTAACAGGACACATCGCTCATGTTAAATCCATTTTTTAGTTTTACTTTACATGCAAAAGTAGATCAACAAGATGTGAACATAAATCAGATGAATAAGACTCTTTTTGTATGATAATGGTATATGTAGCTCATGTGTGCATGATAATTTTTTTCTTGCTAAAATTAACTTTTTTGTACAGTTATATCAGCGGGCTGCTAAGGAAATTCAGTGTGGATGTGCAAATGGTTTTTGTTGTCTGTTCAAAGCTCCAGTTTGCACATAAAAGAATAATATTCACCCAGAGGATCTGTTTTTAAGATGACTGACAAGTATGCCTGCGGGAGTCTGGTGCAATCTTTGCATTTTAGGTTATTTTCTAATCATAATAATTTTTTTATTTTATTTTATTGCAAATGGCATCGCTGCGAGATAAAAGCCCCCACTGAAACACCATAAACAAGCCTCCAGTCACGAAGCCTAACAGCGGCTCAGTGTGCAGCAGTAGCCGCTGTGGACCGTGTTGTCAGGCGCTGCGCTCTGACCCGTGGTGACCTCTGAGGGTCCCAGACACAATCCTTTGGCTTGGGGCGCCACCCTCCGCCTGAACTGCAGCAGTTCACACGGTCCCCAATGAGCCCGTGGAAATGATCTAAGCTGAGTTCAGACTGCATGGTTAAGCAGCTTCAGGGCCCCTTTGAAAAACGAAGACTGGAACTATTTAAGCCGTTAAAGCTAGAGAAGGAAGCTGTCCGTTTAAATTCAGACTATTCCCAAAGTAATATCTGGGCCTTTGTCAGAAAAATGCTATTTAATCATAGAGAAATCTGCAAAAATATGTGTGAACGTTGCATAAAATACAAACATTCACATACATCTAAATTACAGCTTTTTATATTTTGATTAGCTAGGAGAAACCTTGACTATCATTACACTCTTTAAAGTTTCAACACTTAAGTCATATTAACACAAGACAAGCATCTGGGACTGTAATATATAAAGTTGAGGACATCTTGTCTCAGAGCAATGCTGTCCAAAACTAGTCCAACTCTATCTGAGGGGCCTTCTGTTGATACTGACAAAGACCAGAAAGACACATCGCCCATATTTAAAGTCTCACATAGTCATCATCATCATCACAGAGCTCTTCCTTTTTCCTAACTGTGATTCATTGATTCCTTTTTTCATAAATTAGAAAGGAAGGCAGACTTATCAGACTCTGGGGTAACTTCTTGACTTTTAAAACGAAGACTCAAAACGTACACGTTTGGCAACGTTTTGCGTTTACACCGCCAGTTTATCTTTCCATGTCTTTCTAGAGATATCTCCTGCTGAACAGCATGTTTCTGATCAGCAGTTACAGAAGTCTTACATTACTACTGAGCCACAAGAAACTTACAATAAACACATTTTCTCCGCAACAAATTATATTGTAATTTTGTCAGAGAGAATTTAGATCCTTTAAAGGAGGCTTGTGATCAAATACTCAACAACAGAAATAATAGCTGCTCTAATGGCAAAAGCGCTCCCTCTTGTGTTACATTCCGGGAAATGCAGTGGCCAGGATCTTTATGCAGAGACGCTGTTCAGTGTGCTTTCTTTTAAAGACAAATAAACAATATTATAGTGCTCCAGATTACTGTGGTATGTGATAGATGATTTCCACTACCAGGAAAAACTCTTTAAAATAAGTTATATAGTCATAAAGTTATATGTCATATATGGTAGTCTGAAAAGAAAATAACTGGACTTCTGAGAACCTGCAGAGGCATTCATCTTAAATCATTTGAAAATATTGACTTAGATTTGGGATTGGGTTTTATTGTTTTGTTTTGTTTTTTGTCAAGCACTCAAACAAGTCCATGAGAGTTCAATGGGGTAATTTAGCTGTGTGGTGTTTGCAGATAAACCTAATGAAGAAACGGAAAAGGTGACTTTTGGTGAATTGTAAACTTCTCTGAATGTAAATACTAAATACAAAATTGCATTTAGTATTTACTTGGGTTATCTTTTTCTAATATTAGAGTTTGTTTGATGATTTGAAACATTTAAGTGGACCAAAAAAAAAAGCGAAGTACTCTGGAGGGGGACCTCAGGATCAACGGTCAACAAGAATTTTAGAAATACTATGTTAGATATATTATAATTCAGTCCACCTCTAGTACATATATATATTTTTAAAGTTTCATAAAAGTTTAAATTTGCTGTAGTTTAAAAATACTAAAGTCATCTTAAAGAGGCTTTCCAATTCCCAAAGCTTCAAATCTCACAGAAAATTGGACGTGAACGTCGTATCCAAAATAGAAAGATTACATAATGGTTCCCACAATTGTTTGCAGTTTAAGTTGTTCATTGGCTACGGTCTAAATTTAACAAGTGCATACAGCTGTGAAAAAGGTAGAATGTTTCCCTTTCCGATAGTGGCTTGTGGTAGTGTGAAATGCAGCATATGAGTACATACAGTGGGGCAAAAAAGTATTTAGTCAGCCACCGATTGTGCAAGTTCCCCCACTTAAAATGATGACAGAGGTCAGTAATTTGCACCAGAGGTACACTTCAACTGTGAGAGACAAAATGTGAAAAAAAAATCCATGAATTCACATGGTAGGATTTGTAAAGAATTTATTCGTAAATCAGGGTGGAAAATAAGTATTTGGTCACCTCAAACAAGGAAAATCCCTGGCTCTCACAGACCTGTAACGTCTTCTGTAAGAAGCTTTTCTGTCCCCCACTCGTTACCTGTATGAATGGCACCTGTTTGACCTCATCATCTGTATAAAAGACACCTGTCCACAGCCTCAACCAGTCAGACTCCAAACTCCGCCATGGCCAAGACCAAAGAGCTTTCGAAGGACACCAGGAAAAGAATTGTAGACCTGCACCAGACTGGGAAGAGTGAATCTACAATAGGCAAGCAGCTTGGTGTGAAAAAATCAACTGTGGGAGCAATCATCAGAAAATGGAAGACATACAAGACCACTGATAATGTCCCTCGATCTGGGGCTCCACGCAAGATCTCATCCCGTGGGGTCAAAATGATCATGAGAACGGTGAGCAAAGATCCCAGAACCACACGGGGGGACCTGGTGAATGACCTGCAGAGAGCTGGGACCAAAGTAACAAAGGTCACCATCAGTAACACACTACAACGGCAGGGAATCAAATCCCGCAGTGCCAGACGTGTTCCGCTGCTGAAGCCAGTGCATGTCCAGGCCCGTCTGAAGTTTGCCAGAGAGCACATGGATGATACAGCAGAGGATTGGGAGAATGTCATGTGGTCAGATGAAACCAAAGTAGAACTTTTTGGTATAAACTCAACTCGTCGTGTTTGGAGGAAGAAGAATACTGAGTTGCATCCCAAGAACACCATACCTACTGTGAAGCATGGGGGTGGAAACATCATGCTATGGGGCTGTTTTTCTGCCAAGGGGACAGGACGACTGATCCGTGTTAAGGACAGAATGAATGGGGCCAAGTATCGTGAGATTTTGAGCCAAAACCTCCTTCCATCAGTGAGAACTTTGAAGATGAAACGAGGCTGGGTCTTCCAACATGACAATGATCCAAAACACACCGCCCGGGCAACAAAGGAGTGGCTCCGTAAGAAGCATTTGAAAGTCCTGGAGTGGCCTAGCCAGTCTCCAGACCTCAACCCCATAGAAAATCTGTGGCGGGAGTTGAAAGTCCGTGTTGCTCGGCGACAGCCCCAAAACATCACTGCTCTTGAGAAGATCTGCATGGAGGAATGGGCCAAAATACCAGCTACTGTGTGTGCAAACCTGGTAAAGACCTATAGTAAACGTTTGACCTCTGTTATTGCCAACAAAGGTTATGTTACAAAGTATTGAGTTGTATTTTTGTTATTGACCAAATACTTATTTTCCACCCTGATTTACGAATAAATTCTTTACAAATCCTACCATGTGAATTCATGGATTTTTTTTTCACATTCTGTCTCTCACAGTTGAAGTGTACCTCTGGTGCAAATTACTGACCTCTGTCATCATTTTAAGTGGGGGAACTTGCACAATCGGTGGCTGACTAAATACTTTTTTGCCCCACTGTATGTAATGTAAATGCTTATCTCTAAACTGTAGTTGGTAAAAATTTGACAGTATGCTTGTTTACTTTGTACAACTCGGTGCTGTTTGTAAAGCCAGAGTTATCAGAGGTGGTTACGATGTAGGTGAGGGGAACAGGTCACCTTTAACCTCTCTGGTGGTGATATAACAGACAGCCAGTGACTTGATAGCGAGCATTATTGATTCTCTGTTTCAGAGTGTGCACCCTGTTTTTTTTTATTGCTGTTGCTGTTTTTCCAGTCTTTGGGTTGGTTCATTGCCTTTATGGATTTCTGTCGTCATAGCTGTCTTAAAAGGTGTTTTTATGTCACCATAATGTTAAATTATAATGTTTGTCAAATGACTTTCAGTTTCCTGTTTCAGGTTGTCTAAGGGGAGGAGGATCAGGTTTCTTGATAAGAGCACTTTTGCCTCTCAGTAAGAAGGTCCTGTGTTTTTTAAACTCCCAGAGTCGAAACATGTTAACCAGTGACTCAAAATTGACTTCAGATATGAATCTGAAGCTGAATGATTGGCTCCACGTGTTAGCCCTGACCTGTCCAGAGTACACCCTGCCTGCCACGTATGACAGCTTGGATAAGCTCCAGCCCCCTGTGACTGTGAATTTGATAAGCAAGAGATGTCAATTCCATTTTTAAATTATAGGCCACATACACCGCGTTCCAAATTATTATGCAAATGATATTTTTCTCTGTTTTTCCTAAATAGTGGATTCAAATGACAGTCGGCATAATTTTCGAGTCATCGACTAATAGAGTATAATTCAAATGTTACTGAACAAAACTCCCAATGAAAACATTTTTTTGTAGAAATAAAAAATTTAAAACGCACTGATCCAAATTATTACGCACACAGAGTTTCAAAAGATTTTATAGGTTGTAGAGAATTGAAAATGGTCATTTGTTGAATTTGCAGCATTAGTAGATCAATTTCATTGAAATCAAAAGCTATTTCAATCAAAAACATCTTAACAGGTCAAGTTACATATTAACATAGGACCCCTTATTTGATAGCAGGTTTACAATTCTTGCATCCATGGAACTTGTAAGTTTTTGGAAAGTTTCTACTTGAATGTCTTTGCAGGATGTCAGAAGAGTCTCTCAGAGCTGCTGTTTGGATGTGAACTGCCTCCCACCCTCATATGTTTTTGCTTAAAGATGCTCCAAAGGTTCTCAGTAGGACTGAAGTTGGGGAATAATGGGTACCATTGTGTTGCAGAAGGCACAGTTCTTCTCTTTCTACCATGGAAAGTGGTCAGTCAGAAACTCCACATACTGTGCAGAGGTCATTTTCACACCTTCGGGGACCCTAAAGGGGCCAACCAGCTCTCTCTGTGATTCCGGCTCAAAACATGACTCCACCACCTCCTTGCTGATGACGCAGCCTTGTTGGGACATGGTGGCCTTCCACCAGCCATCCACCACTGCATCCACCTGGACCATCCAGGGTTGCATGGCACTCATCAGTGAACAAAACTGTTTGAAAATTAGTCTTCTTGTAGTTCTGGGCCCACTGCAGCCGTTTCTGCTTGTGAGCCTTGGTTAGGGGTGGCCGAATAGAAGGTTTATGCACAACAGCAAGTCTCTGGAGGATCCTGCACCTTGATGTTCGCAGGGCTCCAGAGGCACCAGCAGCTTCAAATATGTGTTTGCTGCTTTGTAATGGCCTTTTAGCAGCTGCTCTCTTAATCTGATGTATTTGTCTGGCAGAAACCTTCATCATTGTGCCTTTATCTGCACAAACCCATGTGTGCTCTGACTCAGCCACAAATCTCTTAACATTATGGTGATCACACTTAAATTTTCGTGAAATATCTAAGGTTTTCATTACGTGTCCAAGGAATTCAACTATTTCATGCTTTTCAGCAGCAGAGGGATCATTTTTCCTTCCTATACTGCTTGAAAATGGTGGTCTGCTTAATAATGTGGAACATCCTTCTTTAGTAGTTTTTCCTTTAATTGGGCTCACCTGGCAAACTAATGATCATAGGTGTCCGAGATTGTTTTCAGTGATACAAAGAGTCCTGAGACACAATTCCATCCATGGGTTTAATTGAAAAACAACTTATTTACTCTTTATGACACTTAAACACAATTTGCATAATAATTTGGAACAGCCTGCTTTGATCTTATGTGGGCCGAGCCAGTGCAACTGCTCTTTCTGTCAGTTTAAAGAACTTAAGTAGACTTTGACTGCACATCTAAACCCTGAGATATTTTAATATAAGAAAAGAACTACAGTTCCAATGAAAAATTCTCTTTCCAGAGTTCTTTTAACAAGATAAAGGAACCTCTTTCCAAAACGAAACATGAAAAACTAGACATGAAAAAGATTTTAGATACCCCCCTCATAATTGAAACAATTTTCAAACTTAAACCCTGGTTTTAGTATTTGTTAGTTTGCTAAAGGACATGGTTATTGAGGACATCTACGAGGCTGTGAGTCGACTGCTTTCAAAAAGTTGTGTTTTTATTGTAATGCCTGTGGTGAATTTATTAAATCTGGCCTCTGACACTTGCCCTCCATACAGTAATCATTAAAAATACTAAAACCAACACAGAATTGAATAAAAACTCAACATTTTCAAACAACAAAAGTTAAACCAAAATAAGAAGATAAGCCCTGGAAGCTAACTGAAACTACACTGAATTAAAAAACAAAAAGTCAAAATGACATAAAAATTAATTAGAAAATACAAAACTAAGATAATTGTGATTGTAACTTTATGTGTTCAAATTGTGTATGTAAGTATATTTTATGTATTCCACTAGTGGCATGTGCAGTGGGACAGTGGATATATTGGAAAACGATGTTGAAGATGGAAAAGGAGGAAAGGCAGCAGATAGAATAAGAAGACTTACATATTTGACTAATGACAAACACATGATAAATGTTCAAAGTACCCTGTTTAAGATTCAAGTGGGGATTTCTGGCTGGTGCTTGATTGTCTGGTTGTCAGGTAGTAGTTGTTAACAGGTGTTCACATAACTTCTTTGAAAAGCTTGTGATAGAGTATTTTTTACATTGTTGAATTGGAACTTTTCATTTAAGGTGCCTTCAGATGTTTAGTCTATTCTTTAATCAAATGAACTCCCTAAAGGACTGACTGTATATTTTAAGTTGGGGGTGGAAATAACTTCAAATAGTCTCACTGCAGTCATTCACTAAACCTCTAAACACTATTCTCCTGAGTAGCAATTAAAAAAAGTAAGGGTGTCTAAAAATTAGCTAGTATTCGTTAATTACTCGGTTCGGATGTACCTGATTTCATTCACATGGATGTGAAACGCTCTATCGACCGTCACAACTAACTGACCAATGACCGAACGCCTCTCAGACTTTACGAAAGCAACACGTGAAGCCGCCTCTGATTGGCTGGTAGCTGCACCAGCTGAACAAAGTGTAAACCGCCACTGCCGCCCGCCGCTGCTGCCGCTGCTTCCTCAAGAAACGCGTTAAAGTCTGCTTCTGCAAACAGGTTAGTGCCAACATTTGACTCTTAAAAACCGAAAAAAGGCAGCGTAGCTCTGAGCTCCCCTACCGAGGCCCGTGTGCAAAAGTTAGAGGAGGATGAAGCCACCGAAAGGGCTGCTCCTATTGTTGCTTTAAATAGACCAGACCCCAGCCTCGTTTTATGTCTTTTCTCCGCATTATATCTTCGTTTCCGCTAATCTGACGATGAGCAGTGTGATATTTAGTGCGCGATCAGAACGAGCTGTTCATTTTTGATGTTTGTGGGTCTGTTTATCAGCGACAAACCCGCGTGTAGGCTGAACGGACCAGCCCTCTGAAAAGAAAACAGACAGGGACACGTAGCAACAGGGATGAAACAGTCACCAACGCCTCTGATGATAATCCTTTTTCTTTTTTCTTTTTTTTTCAAAAACAACTTTTTATTTCATATGTATTATTTCTTTATTACTAACATCACTGCTGGTAGTCGGTGTGAGCTACACGCGCACGTCATTGTTAAATAAAGATAAGAAGTGGACAAGGAGTAACAATGTAACTGTTATCTACTGTGGTGGCATCCCGCCAAATCATTCATAACTCCGCCCGTGGTGTGTGTGCGTGCGTGCGTGTGTGTGTGTGTGTGTGAGAATGAGTGACCAAAGTGGTCCACACCGGATAGTAGTAGCGCGTGCTGCTGTTTCCTCCAATTTCCACTCAATGTCAAAATGTTGGCGACATCTATTTTGTTTAAAATGAGAACATGGCTTTTAGTGAAGCCACCGCCGTGAACTTGAACTGTTTCTTTTTTCCGCTTTTGGAAAGTTGTAAACTTTGAGAATGAATCTGAAAACGCGGATTGAGAGTTTAAAAGTTTTGTTTCTGCTTTCTGACCACAGTGTGTAACTGTGCAAGACCAAGTTGCTGTTTTAAGGATGATGTGCTAAGCAACAGGCAGATATTCCAGGAACTTTCCATGTCCTTACCAGTGACCAGTGGAGCATATCATAGTGACACGACGTTCTCATCAGAGATCCACCATTGTAGTTTTCTTGGCCTATTCCAATTTCTGATTATTCACCTAGTGCAGGGGTCTGCAACCTTTTACACCCAAAGAGCCACTTGGACCCGGTTCCCACGCAAAAGAAAACACTGGGAGCCGCAAATACTTTTTGACATCTAAAATGAAGATAACACTGTATATATTGTTTGTTTGTTTTTTTACCTTTATGCTTTGTGTGAACAACTAAAGTAAGTAAGTAAAGTTTATTTATTAAGCGCTTTTCACAGACAGGCAGTCACAAAGTGCTGTACACAAATATTAAAATAAACAATACAATCAATAGACATTATACACAATGTAAAAGATCAAATGTAAAGAATGTAAAGAATATAAAATACGTAGATCAACAAAAGGCTTGTTTGAACAGAAAAGTTTTTAACTGCTTTTTAAAAGAATCCACAGAGCAACTAAAGTGTGTTGCTTATGAAATCCATGAAGTGCTACAGAGAAAATTACATTTTATTTATGTAATTAACACATTTTGAATTCTTAAAGAAATATAACAAAAGGAAAGACACCCAGCTGAACTAAAAAGATCCATGTAGCAAACAAAAACTGTTGTGAGCCTCCACCCTTATATCGCCTTTGGGCTTTTGGAGCTTTGACCTGACTTTTAAAAAGTAATTGGAAATAAAGCACTATGCTGCTAAAAAATAAATAAATACATATTTGCAAAATTCTGCCTAAATATGTATTTTACCTGGTTAATGTGTGTGCATATGTGTCCGCTGCAGGGGAGTCGGACGCACCTGAGCGGCACCCGCAATCACGCCTTGCCGCTTTAAAGTCTGTGCTCTCTCTGCTGTTGTGTTGTCGGGCTGTGAGCTGAAAAGCTACAGCCGGCTGTATGCGTCAGCAACCGTGTGTGAAAAGTGGTCAGTAAAGAGATGCTGAAAAGCTTGTTCATGGAAACATCGTCGGGTCTGCCGTGATATGTTTACAATAAGACTTATGGTCCCAAACCTCTGCGCACAGCATCTGCAAATCTGGGCTGTACGAAGTCACTTTCATCTTTATGCAGGACTGTAAGCTGTCATCTGTGAGGCGTGAGCGGTGTTTGTTTTTAACAAAGTTCACGGTGCGGTGGAGAATAGCTGCTGACATAATGTGGATCCGAAGATCCATAACTGGCCTACCTGGGGTCATTAGTCTCGAAAAATGCACGGCATTTTGGCGGGTATACCGGCTTCCACGAGTGTGACGCTTATTTTGAGCGATGAAGAAATAATAAAATATAATTGTATTTTTATATTTCAATATCACAATAATCTTCCACTTTAGAACTACAAGTTAAAAAAAGAACTAAACACAAATAAAATGCACTTCAGCTAAATATTTCTAATTTATTTTCCCAAACCACCCGGAGCCGCAGTATAAGGACTAAAGAGCCGCAGGTTGCCGACCCCTGACCTAGTGTGACTTGCCCATAGTGATTTTTGTGTATTTAGGATTTTTTGTGATAAAGACTTATTTAAACGTGACAGGCTTCTGTAAGTTATATACTTTTCTCTCAAAACTGAAAGTAAAGTGCCCTGCCCCTGGAAAAAGTTACAAATAATGAATGAACATGAGTTGCTGTACACCCACCTTTACCTGACATATTTTACCACAGCTAACAAGTGCAGCTGATTTATTTATAAAAATAAATGTCTGGTACTTACATAATTTTTCTGTATTTTTATATTGTTACCAGATAACAGATCATCAACCTTTTCCCTCTTTTCTGTTGTTTGCAGCTTACTTTAGTGACCATTACGTCTTCACTCATGTCCAACACGAGTGAAGAGTTTGCGTGGGACTATTTGCCTGTGCTGCCATGTGTGAGTAATGCATGCATGACCAGCCAGTCACCAATCCACGTTAAGAACAGTGGAAACTGTAATTCTGGTTCCTGGCTGGTCAGTCAGTGCATCTCAATTTCTTTCTCCACAGCTATTCTGACTGGCCTGTGATTGCTGCCCCTTTGAGATGCAGATGGCCATCATTTACTCTACATTCAATTGTAGCTCTTTCATTTGCCAGCAGATACTTTATATCTTGCCTACTTATGCTGGAGGACAACATGCATGTTCCAGATATCAAATTAAACATAAGATTGTTGAGCAGACTCACTTTCATGCATATTAGACAAATCAAGCAGGTTTTAACAGCTTGTTGAAATGTGAAGCATTTGTGTGTTTAGAATTAACTGCAGATATGAGAAAAACAGCAGGTTTTCCACTCAAAAGCTGGACTGTTTCTGTCATTTCCCCTCAAAGGAAAAAAATCTCTCAGACTAGAAGTCATGGACAGCTGGTAGCCGGTAGTTGGATACTTGAGTATTATGAATAAGTTCCAGCCTCTTTTATAAGAAAGAAAATTAGGTGAAAGTGAATCATAATTGAGTGCTTAGCAGTCAGTTGTTGGTGTACATCACTTTTTGGAGAGCAGCTCTGATATGTGCTTGCATCTGAAGGCGTTTTTATGCAAACTTCCTCTAACAGGAATCTCTGGAATGCCGCCTGCTGTTTTCCTCCCATTTTAAACCCAATTTTTGAAACACTAGGTAATGTTGTTACGGTCATGCAGGGCGGTCACATGAACAGTTACCATAAAGATGCAGTCGTGTGGGCGGTTTTAGTACTCAAGTAGAGGAGGAGCTTTCATTAAAGCAAACCCAGGATGTGGCACAGCGTGGTTTACCATGTGGCCTTTAGTCTTTCGACAGTACCAGTATCAGCCTTTCTGTCTGCTTTGGTGATAGCAAGATGAAAGGGCTGAGCTGGATGATGTTTACACAACAGTCAGCTCTGGCGTGCTGCTTTTGTGGCAGATTGCTTATAAAACAAAATAGTAGTTACATTCTTGGAAAAGATTATCCAAAATTATTATTATTATTATTATTTATTATTTTATTTTTTTGTTTCACACATGGTACAGCAGTAATTCATTTCCCATACACAACCTTCCTTTCAATTAAAGTAACACTGTTTCCATGCATGAAAAGGAGGAACAAGGAGGAATCAAGAGGATCTTGGAGGATCCCCTTTTTTTTTTTTTTTCCTTTTAGCTCCAGGAAATCCACTTAAAATCCTTTTAAGTGGATTCAAGTTTGCCACAAATCCACTGACATTTCCAGCCCTCCATGTGATCTGTGTTAATTAGCACATGTTGGCAAGCACAACTATTTACAGTGTAAATAGTGCTTGCTAAACTTCAGGTTGTCAGCAAATCTTAGCGATGTAAGGATAATGATGCAAATTAAAGCATAATGATGTTTTTGGGGTTTTATAATGTAATGTTTCACTGTGAAAGCACTATGTCAGGTTGTTTTTCTTTCATTTGCTTTGCCCCAATGGTGTGTCGGGAGTTGTTAAGAGTTGTGTGACCTTTGTCCTACTTAAGCGAGCTCGTCCTCCACCCTCTCTTTTCCCCTCTACATTTCTCCGCTGTGTGACCATGTGACTTGGAGTATGTGGTTTCATCAAGGAGGTTATGACCTGCAATCTTTAGTCTGGTTGTCTTGTGCAAGGTCGGGCCATGTGTCCGAAAACCGGGGTTAAAAGTCACAGTCAGCCAGAGGATCGCAGCACATGAGAGACACTATAGTGAAGCCTCATAAAGTAGGCCTCCTGTAGCTGTGCTGGGATGTCTCTCAGTGTAATGCTGGTCATGTCAGTTGGTCTGCCACGTTGATCACATAAAAATGGGTGGAGGTCTTCTCTTCCTGTGCGCCTTTCAGAGTGTCCCTCGTCTGCAACACTAATCAGGAAAAACTGGTTTGTCAGTTGCCTTTATGGGGTGTGTGAATGCCCTTGTGAATTTATACTGTATGCAAGGATATCTCATTACATCCATAAGAATGTATTGACTCCTTTTTTTTTTTTTTCTTTTAATCACTTCCGAGGCGCTGTGCTGTGCTTTATTTTTAAACTGTTGAATTACCAGTGAGGTTTTGGTGTGTTTCCTCTCACCAGTGAGAAAGCTGTTGTCAAGTTTCAACATATGTTGCATTAAGCCTGGTCTCATTCTGAAGAAGTTATGATATCGTGTCTCGGAGTACAAAAGTGTGCGCTTTAGTGAGCAATTTAAAGAGGAAAGTCTTTAACAGACCAACAATGATGAAGTGGAGCAGGCACTGATTTATAGATGTGCACGGTGATGATTTACTGAAATACCATGCTAGTTTCTTTATCTTGGTATATCAGAAAAGAATTGTACTGTTACATATCTCAGTTAAACACAAAGTCCTTTTTAGAAGACCATAAAATGGGCAAGATGCAGAAGATGCCCTAAGAGATCGGCTTATGATCCACTCTTCTCAGACCATTGTAACCTGACACTACGCAGACTTTGCACCAAGGAGCTAGCAGGTTAAAACCGTTTAATGTTCGCCTGTATGGACTTTTGTGTTGTCACATGCAACTCCATCAGGGTCAGCGTGCATGTGTGAAAATGGTTTTAGCTACTGTCAAAACCATGTGTTCTCACACAGCAGAAGCAGTGCTTCACTGCCAGACACTAACTGATGCTTTTTTATTTCTCAGCTGGACCTACTATTGACCGCATTCGGGTCTGAAAAGGGAAGCCAGTGTGGAAGTGCTTCAAACCTGCATTCTTTCTAATGGCAGGTTATGTGTGTTGTGGTCCTATTTTGAGTAAAATAGACAATAAGCGGTATGCTTTAGGGAGTGGCGACTTTGGGATTAACAAGTCCCTGCCATATGAGCGTGCAGCGTCCTTGGTTTCTCAGTTAGTTCCACCGCTCACCTGTGAAGCTTGGTTTCAACAAAAGAAATTTAAACGTTTATTTTAGTACTGCCATAACACAACACACTTTATTTAATTTACTTAAAAAAGACACTTACTGTTTTAGCTATACTGTATACTACCCAGTTCATGTAAAGCTGAGAGAAAGCAGCTGACTTGTTAAAATGGGATTATGTTTTGTGTTTAAAAGCTTAATGTTTAACCCCTATTAGTAATAATGAGATTAAACAGGTTTATCTGATGCTCAACAACTGACTAAGTAGCTCAGTATCACACTGCTTTAAGGTTTCAGATGTCTTGCATCATTCCTCTAAGAGGAACCAAAGCATTTCAGAAGAATTCAAGTATGACTGACCAGCTATGTGCTTTTTTTGTAGCTTCCTGACTGTGGTAAGAGTGTCTCTTATACCAAACAGCTGTAACCTGCCTGCAAGCTTGAGGCTGTTGCCAACTTATCTTCATGTTCTGTTATGTGTCAAATGAACCCACTGCCCCTCCACCTCTTTTTTTTCCCAGTGCCTTATGTTTGTGGGGTGACTGCCGAGCTGGCTCTGCCATTGGCTCCTCATCCTCCCAGGCCAAGTATGGTTAGTGGGGGTGGTGGTGGTGGGTGTAGTGGTACCTTTTGCCTCTGACAACTCTTAGCAAAGCATGACACCAGTGTCATGTGCCACTGCTGGCCATCAAACAGACACATGTACTCTCAGAGTAGGTCTGTAATGAACACTCGCAAAATAAGATGTGTGAAGATGTCACTCGGTCTGTGCAGCGTGTGGTTTACTAATGCAAATAATAAATTATTGGACCAAGATTGTTAAGTTATTTCTATATAAAACCAATTAAAACAAAATCAGGTTTGTTTCCGCTTACAAAACAATATTTTTACAATATTAACACAACACAAAACACAATCAAATCTCCAAATTCCTTAGGTTTGTATTTTAAAATGTTAAATGATTTTATAAACGCATTCTTAATTTATTAGGTCATTTGGATCCCTGCAAGCTGTCTTGTATGGTAGACTAGTGTAGGATTTTCGCATCAGTGTGATCTGTAAATAGAGGAGTGGATACAATGACATTGCCTTTGTACCTGATGAAGATCAGCGTGGCATAAACACTGTAATTTAATAAAGGGGTTAGTAGTAAGCGAAACATGTGCATGAGTTACATTTAGTCATTTTTTGGGACTTTTTTTCTCTGTTGCTCATTAAGGAGTCCAGAGATTTTGAACTAGTTGTTTATCGGTGTGAACCCAACTTATGCTAATGAGGTCCTATTTTTAAATGTTTACTTTACTTATGACCAACAGGTCCAGAAAAACAGGTGTAAAAACAGTGTCCTGTGAATGTTTTGAAACATGATATAAATAAAAATATGGAAGAAACACTCTTCAACCATGTTATTTTTCAGTTTGTCCATCAGAGGGCGCACTGAAATTTCCTGTTTGTTTGGATCACTAGAGTTAAAAAAATAACTAAAAATGTAAGAAACGTAAACAAAATCTATTTACGTTCCGTGTGTCCCAAAGAAAGAAAAATATTAGCCGATATATCAGAATATCACATTTAAATCACCGAATATCGGTGATTTAAATGTGATATTCTGTATTCAGTATCATTCTTAAAAATTAAAAATGGGTTGAACTCTTAAAATTATTCATATCCACACTGAGTTTTCTTGACTCCTTGCATGTCTACATTTTAGCCTGCGTGCTTCCTTTACTTTTCACAAAAATCTGCATTCACTTTGTTCACTATAGCCACAACTTATCACACTTATTCGACTCAGTCCACTTATTGATTTGCTAGAGCCGGAGGACTTTAAATCCATGTAGAAACTGTGTAATACACTAAATGTCCAGACTCACAAATGAACTCGTCTTAGTTAGCCATCATTATTTGGAAATGTTATTTTATTCATCTTAGACACGAAGGACTCTGCACATATGGTTTGCACACATTATTTGGTGACTTTGTACATTCTGAGACGAGTGTATGTTGGTGTCGACATCTCTGCTATATCAGGTCTGTAAACATATCTATCACACAGAATACACAGCATGACATATAATCAGTATGTACCCCTTTGTTCCACAGCTTCATTAGATTGGCTGCTCAGCAACAGAAGAACTTAACACTCCGTTTGTGTAGATAAAGACAATGTGTGATAAGATACTGGTGATTCACTCTTGAATAAACATAAGTAAAAATGCTTGAATCACTCAGATCAGCTTTCAGTTTGTTCTGAGCTTTTTCTAAGATTACTTTTAAGCTACTTTTACAAACAGACAAATGCACACCTGTGTTCACAAACACAAAAAGCTCACATCAGTAAAGAAATCGGCAATGAGTTTGAGTTAGCCCGTTAGCTAAACAGTACCTCAGTGAGTGACTTGTGTGGTGTGTCGTGTGTGTGTGTTTCTGTTTGAAAGGGGCGTGTTTCTGCTATTCATAGTTGTGAGAATTTCAGAGGTCTATTAGAGGTCAGTCTGAGTCCTTCTAATAGCAACTGCAGCAGCACAGGGCCTTTCAAATATCCACTGTGGCCACGGTCTCGACCTTTCTTCAGACACACGCTGTGAGCAGTGAGTAAAGAGATTGATTTTTTTATTTCTGCCTGTCAATAATCAGTGCTTAGATTTGTGAAAATGTACTTAGCTGCACTTAAGGTTGTCCTTGAGGTGATTTGAAAGAGATGTTATTGCTGCTTCTCTTTTATAGTGTTTAAAAATACAGTTTAATCTAACGTTTATGATTTCAGAACCTTTTTTTTCCTTCCGAGAGGATAAACAGATCCGAACACTTGTAATGAATGTAGCCTTTACTTTGTGGTTTGTTCTTCAATATAAAAATTCTCAGTTCAGTTTATAGTAGTTATTTGTCATTTAACATGTGTATATATAAATTGAATTGAATCCACAATTATAAGACAGCGTCACTGCAGAACTTTGTGCCAGTTGGCAGTGGTTCCATTTGTCACAGGTTTGTTGATAATAATAGAAGTAGGTGAAAAGTCAATTGTTGTTGCTGCTCGCCTCTTTACCTCACAGAGGTCAAAAGAGTTAAACACAGTTCATGTGCTTCCAGCCGCCCAGGCTGATTAAAAAATGTGAGCTGCACAGAAGGCAGCATGAAAAGTTGTAGGTCTAAATGATTATTTAATGTGCTGCTTCCATATTAACTCGTAATAATTAAAAAAAAATCTAGTTGACTATTTTAGTGAATTTAAATAGTTTTTTCCTTCTTCGAGCTTCTCATATTTCATTTAACATGTCATTAAAAATCAGGCATTCAGCCTACTTGTGACTCACTTTACTGTTGTATGAATATTTTATTAGAATAGAGCCATATGTCCATGAGAGTGAAGAGCGAGCCCAGCCCAGTGAGCTCATTTCTAAACCATCCAAAGCAGAAAGCTTCTCTTCCTTTTGTTCAGCATCTGCGGTCGCCCATCTTGTTATATTTCCACTGAGGTTTGTGATCAGAAAATGTGTCGTCATTTTTATTTCCAATGTCCTTGTTGTCAAGTGCACAGCTGTTGAATGGGATAGCACATCCTCTTCTTTTTCTTCTATTAACAACATCAGTTAAAAAAAAAAACAGGCAAATGTGCAAGTATGTTTCATTCATTCTTTAGCGATTTGAATGGATTTAAAAAAGCTCAGTTGTTAATTTAAAAAAAAAAAAAAAAGTCTTCAATTTTATTTTATTCACCTGCACAATTTAAAAGACAAAGATAACAAATAACACAGTGCAGCAGGGGATAAAGTTGACCTTGAAGCTGCCATCTATTTCATATATGAAAAAATATCATTGTTTTGGAAAAACACAACATTTGCACACAATAAATGATCTGACTACATAAAATGAAGGTCAGATTACTGAGATGTTTTTAAATGAAGGAGAAGAACCGTAGAAAATGACCTCTGCAAGTGAGGAAGTTAGGAAATAAAGCTGAATAATCATGTACCTGTGAGGTCACATTAAAGTGAGTCTGCTTAGGGAGATTTCCTTTGCTAGAACATAACTTATAAATAAAGGCACATACTAGATGGATATTGACGTCATAAATAGCAGAAATCTTAAGCTTCCAAATAAAGGAACAGATGCGATATATGACTCTGAACACGATGCAGTCCTAACAAAACACTTCTGTAAGAGTTCTGCAGAGAGCAGCAGGAAACGTACTTGCTCAAACTACATTACAAAAGGAAAGATAGGGATAAATGAAACTATTAATCATTAAGGAAACTGGTTTAAAGTGCAAGATAGCTAACCCTCCTCATTGTATGAGTGGATTTGTTGATTTTTCTGCTAACCCAGCCAGTATGCTTTTTCAAGCGCTTATCAACCATAATTCCCAGGAGCTGATATTTACAGCATTTCAACAAACGTGATTATGATTTTTGATTTTTTTTTTTATGATTTTTTTTTTTTTATATATATATATAAATCTTGATGTTTTAAACACAAACTTAATTATTTTCATTTTCCAGTCTTCAGTATTCACATTCACTGAAAGAAATATTCACATTTACATCCAACGTTTGACTCATTGTAAGTCTGGTACTCAGATTTTTAAACCACAGAAGAAGAAGAAAAAACACAGTTGCAGTGAAGAGTTGGTTCATTACTGAATCACTGAGCTGTGCTGCTGCTCCATCTCTGCGGTGAGCCTCGGATGATTCACTCTTAGTTTATTGAAGCTTTTATTTTGCGCAGTACGTTTTTGTGTTATCGTGTCAGTTTGCCAGAAATAGGTGTTTGTGTCAGAGAAAATTGAAAGCTGTATACGTGATATAGTCCTTTTAAAAACATTTGGCTTTTGGGATCGTGTTACAGCAGTTTTACAGCAAATATTAATGTCAAACCTGAGATCACTAGGCTGGGTCGGGATTCATGTGTAGGTCATGTGTAGCAAACAGAAGGTTTATAGGGTAAATCATGCCTGTTTTTTAAGCTGATGCTTTAGTTTTATAGTGTGCAGTTCTGTATGTGTTCCTGTTGTAATGTAAAGGTCAGAATGTATTTTTAAAACAACGATTTAGCCTGGTTTGTTTGATTCCTTATAGCAGGGGTGGGCAATTCCAGGTCCCGAGGGCCGGTGTCCCTGCAGGTTTTAGATGTGTCCTTGAACCAACACAGCTGATTTAAATGGCTAAATTAGCTCCTCAACATGTCTTGAAGTTCTCCAGAGGCCTGGTAATGAACTAATCATGTGATTCAGGTGTGTTGACCCAAGGTGAGATCTAAAACCTGCAGGACACAGGCCCTCGGGGCCTGGAATTGCCCACCCCTGCCTTATAGCCTCAGAAAATAGTTGGAGTCTGGCCCTTTAAACATGTTGCATGATGAGGGATGATAAATATTACCCTGGAGCCTACAGGTGGATGGCAGGGTGGTGTAGGTTGGAAAAGCAGCAGCAGCACTAACGTGTCTGAGGGACAGATGGCAGATTTCTTTACAGCTAAAACAAACCACAAAAACCAGGGGCTGTGTTTCGAACGTGATGTGAGAAAAGTGAGGCCATGAAACTGTTCAGTTTGAGTTGCCAGCATCAAGTAGCTTCAGGCTCTTTACAGAATTTCACTAAATGGAAAAAGTTCCTATTACAGTCATATTATGTGCTGAATATTTCACTTCTCCACACAAGTCTGAGCTAAATTAAAACTAAAACTTGAGAACAATGAACTTGTTTGTTTTCTGTTTTTCTGCAGGTTCACTGCAAAACGACCATGCAGGCTCAGGAGGTCCTGAGACAGCTGCGGATTCCCGAGCTGGATGACTTTCGGCAGTACATCCGAGGCTTTCCCACCAACGCCCTCATGGGTATGGGTGCCTTCGCGGCCATCACCACCTACTGGTTTGCCACCCGGCCAAAAGCCCTCAAACCACCCTGTGATCTTGGACTGCAGTCAGTGGAGTTACCAGTGAGTGATCTCTTTTTTTCCTCCAGTTAAACTCTCTGGATTTAGGTTTCGGTTTTACGGTCATATTTGTTAGTGGAATTTCCGAGGTTTGATTCCTTATACAGTGACGCTGGGGAAAAAGCACTGAACAGTTGACTTCATTCACTGGAAATGTTAATGGATTTTCTCCACAAACTCAATCACAGCTGGCGTTAGTGTCAGTTTTAGGAGTTACAAGCCATGACTTTATCACTTCCTGTTACATTAAAAGTACTAAAATGTTTTTCACACAGTCACTGTTGGCGCTGCTGATGAAGGGGGCCTTATTGAATGTTGTTTTATTATTTCAGGGTGCACAGTGTTGTCACTTGTAGCCCAGTCTTTGCATTGGAGCTCATGAGTAGATAAACGTGTTAAGGGATCATGGCGAGTTTGCTAATTATTAGTTAATGAACTCTGTTTCCTTGCAGGGTGGTGAGCGTGCGAGAAGATCGGTGTTTTGCGAAGACGGCTCTTACCTGACACACTACTACGACGATGCACGCACGTTATACGAGGTGTTCCTACGAGGGCTCAGAGTATCAAGTCAGTGTCTCTCTTGTACTTGCTAAATGTGAGAAATCCCCAAAGACGCTGATGTTGGATAAACGTTTCTTTCTTTTGCAGATAATGGACCTTGTCTAGGATCGAGGAAACCAAACCAGGCATATGAATGGCAGACTTATAAAGAGGTTAGATGGGCACCACGAGCCAGTGTGGAATTTTTCAACCATCAAAGTGGGAATTTATTTTATAAACTGGATTTTATTTTATTTTTTGCACAGGTAATAGATAGAGGAGAATGCATCGGCTCCGCCCTCCTTCATAGAGGACACTCTCACACAGGAGACAAATTCATCGGCATCTTCTCTCAGAACAGGCCAGAGGTAAAACTTACGTCATCTTCTCATGTTATTCTACGGTGTTTCTGTTATCACTAACCACAAGCTAACTGCATTCCTGCGTTACAAGGGCAGATTAAAAGGGTAAATATATATACTCAGCGGACACTCCTCTTTAACTAAGGAGATATTTGTTTGGTAATTTCATAGTAGATCAGCAGTTTCTGAAATACTGAGATCAGCCCGTCTGGTACTAACAACCATTTCAAGCTCAGAGTCATGATGCTCATGTTGAACTTGAGTAGGCCATCTTGACCATGTCTGTAGGCATAAAAGCAGGTTGCTACCCTGTAATTTGCTGATTTACATTAATGAGCAGCTGAACAGGTGATCCTAGCAAAGTGTCTGGTTTAGTGTAGACACACTGCACACTTCTGATGGGAGACCTGGTAGAAAGAGTTAGGTAATGACTAATTCATCCATCTGACATAAATGCTGTTTGAAGCTGTTATATTGTTAGTCAAAAAGTGTATCAGATATTGAACATTTTACACTTTTTCCATTAAGATCTCTGTGACATAAATGATTCTTGTAGCATTACCAAGTTGTTTATTGTTCTTTTTCCTTTTTTTCCATGGCTGAACTCAAATTAATGATACTGTTTTTGTGCAGTGGACCATTACAGAGCTCGCCTGTTACACGTACACCTTGGTGGCTGTCCCGCTGTATGACACACTCGGCTCTGAAGCCATTGACTACATTATTGATAGAGGTATAAAAAAGGGCGCCATCTCACACTAACCACATATCGCCTGCAGCACTGTCAGAGTGCTTTATAAATCAAGGGCCGTGACGATGGAAGATTAAATTAATGGTTTGCTTGGCGCCGTCTGTTTCACAGCCGACATCTCAACGGTGATCTGTGATGTCCCTGAAAAGGCCCGGATGATTCTGGATTGTATCAGCGGAAAAGCACGAGCGGTGAAGATGATTATTCTCATCGAGGCGTTTGACAGCGACCTGGTGACCCGCGCAAAGGAGAACGGCATTGAGATCCTCAGTTTAAAGGAGCTAGAGGTGAGAATAAGAATCGCATTTGTCATTTTTGAGTTTCACAAATGTTCATTCTTGATGTGCAGAGCAAATTGTGTCATCTTCTGTGTTATGTCTGCATAATAGAAAAGTTGATTCTTTTCATCTTGAGGTAGATTGTCACTGGGAGAAACATTTCGTTACTCATCCAAGGGACTTCTTCAGTCCCAGCTGACTGCAGGTTTCTTCAACCTTATAAACAGTACATTGGTATAATGGCATGATGCTCTTTGATTAATTCTTATGACCATTTTCATATTATTGATCAAGAAACTGACCTCACAGCCGATTGTTCACCAGTGGTGCTATTTTCAGTCATTATGCAAATGTACTGTTTATAAGGTTGAAGAAACCTGCAGTCAGCTGAGACTGAGTAATGCCTTACCAGGATGATTAAGCATGCATCAAGACACTGTTGAATCGAATTGTAATTTTGTTGCATGCATGTAAAAATGACTGCGAAGGCGACTCTGGTTCGAATATTTCAGCCTGTTTCTGTTTGTGTTTTTGAAACCATCCAGCTGTGTTCGAGCTAAGTAGAAATCAGACCCTTATCAGGACTTCCTGCAGATGTACTAATTTTTGTACATTTTTGTTTCCAGGCCTTGGGTAAAGCTAACCTCAAGCAACCAGTGGTGAGTAGGAACAGCACGCCATCTTTATCTGATCTACTGACGACACGAGGTTTTTTGTTTTTTTTGTTTTTTTAAAGGCTCTTCTTTTTGACTAAATTACTCCAGTGAGAGTCATTGGTGAAACTTCAATGAATTTGCTTGATCAACTGGTCTCCATCTTTAAAAAAAAAAAAGTATTTGAAATGTAATAGACGTTCGTGTATCAGTGTTGCTCTGTGATTACAGCCTCCCAAACCAAAGGACCAGGCTCTTATCTGCTTTACCTCTGGAACAACAGGTGAGTACGGGGTTGTTATTGCGTTAAGATTACAGAAATGTTATGGTTTTATGTTATATATCATCATAATTGTTTTTTATTGTGTTTGTTTTGCTTAAACTTTACTTTCAGGATACCCAAAAGGTGCAATGATTTCTCATGAAAACGTAATCTGCAACACTGGCGCTTTCATTAAATTGACCAAGGTAAACAAACCCACCCACCGGCACTCTAATATTTTCAATTGGTTGATCTCACTGAAACCTTTCCAAACAATAATAACACAGAGGCTCTGGGTCGCCTTCAGGTTGTCATCAGACTGTAAGAAATCATGTATCCTCTTTTTTCATGTACTCCTTTAAAGATGCAATAAATGAACATCAAGGATGAGGCAGAAAGGCAACACCTGATAAAGAAAAGAAGCATAAAGTCTCAGTTCTTAATTAAGCTAAATGGCGTTTTGAAGTACACAAGCTGTTCTATAACAAATGTGAAGGTAGACTATAGAAAAACAAACCATGTCATTGAATTTATTTGCTAAATGTAATAAAAAAGCCAAAATCTTCATCCATCTTTGTAGAAGCTGATTCGGCACAGTTCAATCAAACATTTTCTTTTGTTCTCATAAGATCTACGTCAGATGGAAAAAAACATGAAGCTGACTCATGGCTCTAATATCCCTGTCTGGCCCCTGTTGCCTCTCCTTGATTCCTCTTTGTATTTTCCTCTGTCCGTCTGTCTTGCTCCCTCATCTGTCCCGTCCTGTGTGGTGTCGTCCGTCATCTAGGAAACATTGAAGCCCACAAGTAAAGATGTGCTCATCTCCTTCCTGCCTTTGGCCCATATGTTTGAGCGTGTAGTGGAGGTAAAGTACAGAGTGCTTCACCTGCATGTGTTTTGTGTGTCCCTCTGCAGGTAAACTGCATGCTGAACGCCAATGACATTCACGTATCCTATCTCCCTCTAGCTCACATGTTTGAGAGGGTTGTGGAGGTATGTTGCTTACCTTAAGATGCACAATGAATTTATTAGTGGAGGTAATATTTAGGAGTCAGCAGAGAAGGACTGCTAATATAATGTTTGTGAGACATGAGATGCGTAGTGTATAGTATTTGATACATGTGTTTTTGTGAGTTTCATCAGCAGTGTGATTTATATAGTTAAAGGTTTAAAATTTATGCACTCCTTCATGTTTTCCAGTTGTCCAGTAGGTCAGATTAGAGTCTTTGGCAGACCGATTCTGGTCCTTGTGCCTTACATGTGACACCCCTGCCTTAGTGTGTTTAAATGCAGCATTAGTGCCCTCGTGTGGTCAAAATATCATTTTTAATTTGTCAAAGTTGGAATGAGCAGCATCTTTTCCCCTCCACCAGTGTGTCGTACTCGTCCACGGGGCTCGAATCGGCTACTTCCAAGGGGACATTCGACTCTTGATGGATGATCTGAAAACACTCCAGCCAACAGTTTTCCCGGTTGTCCCCCGCCTCCTCAACCGCATGTTTGACAAGGTCAGTTTATGCTGTTTATGTGCTTTTGTGGTCAGAAGTGCCGTTTCTCTGGTCTGCTGCTTTGCATGAAACACGATTTGGATATTTTTCATTGCTCTGCAGGTTTTTGGTCAAGCCAACACGCCACTGAAAAGATGGCTGCTTGATTTTGCCTTCAGAAGGAAAGAGGCGGAGCTTAAAAATGGAGTGGTCCGGAAAGACAGCATGTGGGACAAACTCATCTTCAAGAAAGTGCAGGTAAACACGAAACACTTAAAAGCACTTGGGGACGCTACGTGCCGCCTAACAATCTTTCAAAGCGCACGTACACTAAAGAGGAACAAAGACACAAAATGGATAAACATGTCCATACATTTGACCTTTTTGTCACAATTATTTTGTTAAATGAATCTGCAGCGGTTTTTGTGATGCATAATAAATTAGTTTTGAGTTGACATTTTGAAGCTTTCATGTTTGTTTTGCACTGTAGGCGAGCCTCGGCGGCCGCGTGAGACTCATGATTACAGGAGCAGCCCCGGTATCCCCGACCATCCTGACTTTCCTGAGAGCTGCTCTCGGCTGTCAGGTGAGCCACATTCACAGTCATCTCATCTGTAATTTTTTAAATACTATGTTTATGAATATCATTAATAACGTAAACGTTTTCCACAGTTTTATGAAGGTTACGGACAGACTGAATGCACAGCTGGCTGTACCATGTCGATGCCTGGGGACTGGTCAGCAGGTAAAATATAAAACTTTCACTAAATTTTGCAATTTGTAGACACAGTGATGCTTGTAAGAATGAAACGACACTATGACTGCTCTGTCATCAGGTCACGTTGGGCCTCCTCTGCCCTGCAATGCTATTAAACTGGTGGATGTGGCAGAAATGAATTATCTGGCAGCCAATGGAGAGGGAGAGGTGAGGAATAGGATTCGTCGAATGCATACGGCCATTACGGAGACTTACAGTCAGTTTTCACACAACTATACATCCCTGTAGAAAAAAGTACTGCTTACTGCTTCTACAGGAATTAAGAGCAGCCAGGTGGTGATATACAAATGCACTTGGTTAACTGATCATCAGAAGGGTGTGAGCCCCTCTGTGACACACAGCATAATTTAAAAAAAAAAAAAAAAAAAAAAAGACTGAACAGGCTTGTTTTAGAAGGGTTGCCAAGACCAAGCCTCTTCTCCTTTCCTTTAAAAAGAACATGTCGGGTTTGCAAAGTTGCATCTGAACAAGTCGTGAGAACAAACTGTTTGCTCACAATGCACAGCTTCATGTTTGGGCAAAGCCACACACAGGATATCAGCACAAACTCTTCATACCAGGTGTCAGCACGGTGGTGGAGGGGTGATGACTTGCACTTGTTTTGCTAAAGTCAAATGTGAGCCCACCTGTCTGACAGCTGAAGCTCGTCTTTTTTTTCTTGGTACATGGCTGTGAGCAGATTTCTAGGGGCCAAAACTGAATTTATTGTTTTAATAACATGAACTTTGTGCAACAGGATCCAGATTTTTTTTAAAAAAAGAAAAAGAAACAAAAACATGACACAGAATTTAAATGCAAAACTATTATAAACATATTAAAGAACCACAATGTGTATTTAAGTGACACATTTCTTCTATAAAACTAACATGGAAATTGTATTATTTTGAAACTAGCCTCAGTGTCCTGAGGTTTACATTATCCTCATAAATTTTTAATTCAATATTCTACCACATAATTAGAAGCTTGCCTTAGATACAACAAAAGGAAACCCTTTAAAGGAGAGGCTGTCCTTTAACATTTGAAATCAATGTTGGCTTCAAACGGGGACGTGAGCGAGAAACTATTTGTAAAAACAAAATGTAGCGGGGTTGATAAAAAAACAAAATAAAAACAAGAACAACAAACCAAACAGCTTCTTATTTATAATCTCGGTTGTTGTAGGTGTGCGTCAAAGGACCAAATGTATTCCAGGGATACCTGAAAGATCCTGACAGAACAGCTGAGGCTATTGATAAGGATGGATGGCTGCACACTGGTGACATTGGGAAATGGCTTCCTGTGAGTAAAACGGGCTGAGTGGTGATGTGAATGGTGATGATCACTGTGCATAAACCTAAACTTACACTGCTCTTGTGGTTCCCTGCAGAATGGCACTCTGAAGGTTATTGACAGAAAGAAACACATTTTTAAGCTGGCACAGGGAGAGTACATCGCCCCGGAGAAAATTGAAACCATCTATGTTCGCAGCGACCCCGTGGCCCAGGTGTTTGTTCATGGTGACAGCTTACAGGTAACGCTTAAGTCTCTGACTTTTGTTTGTTTCTTTTTTTTTAATCTACACAAATAGTCTGTTTGAAGCATTTGATTCTCATCTGGTCCATGTTGTGTTTTAAAGGCATGCCTGGTGGGGATAGTGGTGCCCGATCCTGACTTCTTACCTATTTGGGCCAAGAAAAAAGGGTTTGAAGGCTCTTACTCTGAGCTGTGTGACAACAAGGTCCGATTTATTACTATCAGCAATCTGAACATGAACTCTCACTCTGTATGCCTGTGTAACATCTTCTGACCTTTTTTTTTTTTTTTTTTTTTTTCCTTTGCTTTTAGGATGTGAAGAAGGCAATTCTGGAGGACATCTTGAATTTGGGCAAAGAAACAGGACTCAAGTCTTTTGAACAGGTGACTGGTCTTGTCTAACTTCAAGCGCAGCCAGTGCTTCAAACAAACAGACTTCATTTGAACTGAATGTCTACTGAAGTACATTTGAAAATAATTTTAGTTTTTCCACTCAAGGAAAATATTGCCAGGAAATTAATGGTGCACAATCACTTCGGTTTTATTTTGAAAGATCCAAACGTGTCACTGTGACGGTGCTAATCTCTCATCTGTGCTTTGAATATATTGTGCAGTTATTTAGTATTTAATAATTAAAATAATTTCCGCAGAGGACCATACATGAATGTATGTTTGTTTTGTTTTTGTTTTTTTACATGAAAAAGCATGAGTAAGTCTCTTTCTGGTTTCAGTGCAAGATTTACACTTCAGAGACCCAGAATTTTGCAATATATGCATCCTTAAAAATTATTTGCAGCAATACTTAAGTAAATGTTTGCTCTGTCATTTATCTTTTTTCCCCTCTGCAGGTGAGGGACATTGTGTTACATCCCGAGATGTTCTCTATCCAGAACGGTCTGCTGACTCCAACCCTGAAAGCCAAGAGGGCTGAGCTTCGGAGCCACTTCAGAGAACAGATTGATGAACTCTATGCCAAAATTAAGATGTAAGCCAAGTTCAAGGCGTATTATAGGGAAGCCGTTCAGAGACAGCCAGAACCAAACCGTGTGCTGAGGGAATCCGTCTCACTTTCTCTGCAAGTGACAATCTTAACAGTTATATGGGGAAAAAGCTTTCAGGATAATTGGATAATGAATTTTAAAAGTGCATTTTATCCCCACTTTGATCAATAATCACACAGATCCATTATCCCAGCTAACACTGGCTAACTGGCAAAGAGATCCGCAGAACCCGCATCAAGTTTCTTGTGTAGTTTATCCAAGAATAAGGGTTAAAATGGCACAGAGGAAGTTTGACTTCTGCTTTTATGTATGACAACTTCACGGTCAGAAAGGTGCTGCTAGTTTTATTCGTGAGAGCAACAAGAGAAAATCTTTGAAAATACTTCTACAACAGTGACAGATATTAACTATTTATATGCCATGACATTTCATGCTTTGGTTATCTATTTAAGAGGATATTTAATATCATCTTTTTGTAAATAGTGTATCTGCTGGAAAATTTGTGTACAGGGTACCATGCCAGATACTCTGTAGCTTCCCTGCATTCCCGTGTTTCTCAGTGCTGCCGGCTGAAGGACTTGGTTAACAGCCTACTGAAAATTATGTTGGTTCACAGATTTTGGGCTTTTGTTTTTGGTGTTATTTTTAAATGTTGCATGTAACATATTCACTGTTGCTTTCTAAATGCCTGACATTGCATTGCCAAAGGCTGAGGAATGAAGCTGCACAACCATCGTTTGTATATTCTGCAAGTATTTGGGGTAAAAATAGTAACAGTGATTTTTATGTTGATTTTTAAGACCTCAATTTATTCAAACCGTTTCCATGTCCTTTGCAAAATGAGCAGTCTTCATTTCAGCCATTTGAAAAAAAGTTTGTTTGTTTTTTGTGAATGCTGGTTTTCTGACTGATGTATGATCATGATGTACATCCAATCGTGTCAAAGACCTCTTAACAGCACAAGCTGTACTGTTTAGTTGTTTTTTTTAATGACTTGTGATCTCAAACAGGGAGAAAGGTCCAGTTTTGTGCTATAATGGAAAGTGTATCTGTCAAATGTACCAAATAAACACAATATGGTCGTGCAGTTGTTAGCACTGTCACCTCATAGCAAGAAGGTCCTCCATGCTGCCATTCGGTGTGGTATTTGTGTGGGTTCTCTCCAGGTACTTCCAGGGCGTGTTTATAAAATTAGCAGGAGCAGTGAAGGCAGCCTGGAGATGGTGGAGAAGATTACCTCAAACAGAGACTTGGTCAAAAATTTAATCTAGTGTGGTCTGCGGTGCTGATCTGATCACATACCCAAACCATCTCAGCTGGCTCCTTTGAATGCAGCAGAGCAGCAGCTGTGCTGTGTTACAGTTCATGTTCAGTTTAAACTTGAGCAGGCAGTCAAGGATCTCCACTTGAGCAGAAGCACAAACACCTGCAGCTATGTACAAACCAGGGGCGTCTCCACGGCACGTGAAATAAAGTATTTATTACATGTTTTCACAACGTTTAAAGTGCTGCCAGCGTCTTTTATGCAATACTGCAAAAGAACACAAATCTCATGCTCTACTGGGAATCAAAATCTGCCATACAACTGAGCAGGAGCTGGTCTGAGATCTCTTCACTCTTCTGTTCAAAATTGTCTAGACTCTCCAAATAGTCCCAATCATCCCGTTCATCTCCCCACACATCAGATTTCTCCTCCTCTGTGTGAGTTGTGCTCTGTGGGCCCATGGGTTTATGTTCCTGGCTGCTTTCAATGTTGCCAGCATCGTCCATGAGGTACACCTGGTCCTCCTCATCCTGTAAGAAACAGAAGACGTGATTACCGACTGATGCACGTTAAAGCTAAAATGCTGTTAAAATAAATGAACTAACCAGCGTCAAGACGTAGCTGATACAGATCTCTTGTGGCAGTGGGTAACCTGTAACAGGGACATGATGTTACCTCACAGTTGGGTCATGTTTCCTTGAATTATTTATACAAGTCAGTATGGCAGCTCTTTCGGATCGTGACATACTCGAGGACCTGAAGTTCCTGCATTCAGGATCGTGGCACTTCTGGTACCACACTTCCTCTTTCAGATCCACAACGATCCTGCAGAGGGTGACAGAGCCAAATCAGAAAGTGGAAGAACACTCGACAATCTTCAGAAGATGAAGGAAACAAACTGCACTCACATGATGTTGTTGCTTTTGTGAAACCGCCCCACGTTTTCACACCAGCGGTATTTGGCGATGTCATAAACGAGAAGTTGCTCTGCGGCGAAGTAGTTCCATCGTCTTAAGCCTGTCGAAATTTATGAGATCATAAAAGTCAGGTAGGACGATCGATGTGAACTGCCACACTTTTCTTTTCAGGCAGAAAAAAAAACAGTAATATCTAAATGTTTCACTCGGCTGGATGTCACGTTAGAAAACCACAATTTTAGGGCAGATAAACTCTACAGACTGAAATATTTCACGAGCAAATGTTTTCACAGCATAATACTTACTTCCTTGTATCCCATCCTTTCTAACCACTGTTAATACAAAGTTGTCCACTTCTTGGTGAGGGGATGACAGGAAGCCAGAAAGTGCACCTGTCGGTAATATACGGGAAAAAGTTTTACGAATCAAATCATTTCACACTGAGGTTTTTGAGGTGAAACCAACAATAACATTTATGCCATAAACTGACTACATGCAGGAATACTTCACATATGTATATGCAGAAGATTAAGAAAAACTCTCGCTTCAGCATTACCTGAGTCTGAATCCGACCCTTGTTGGGACTTAAAGGGGGAGATTTTGGGCTCACTTGATTCTGGGATATCCCATGTAAGAATCCTCTGACCTGTGAAGCTGATACACGGGAGGAGAGATTATGTGTGGCACTTTTTAAAAAAAGATCACAGCACACAGGAATCTGAGCTGTTTGTGCCCAATGTACCTCACGTTACACACTAAGGAGGCCAAGAAAATGCTTTCCTCCAAAGAAGTTCCCTTCTCAGGTTTGGCAATACACTGGTTATCTTCTGCCACAGTGAACGCAGCATTCTTCCCCGCTTTAGACGACTTGTACAGGCGGAAATTTCTGTTCTTTGTGTAGACACCTGTGTGTTGAAATAAAAATCCACGATATGTGAAGGGAAATTGTGTAAATGCATATCTTTACACATAAAAAAGGACATAATAATTTTTAAAAATCTGATTTCCCTTACCAAGATCCACAAAGAGAGAGTCTCGACCATCTTTGTTTTTCACCTGGAGGAATCTGAGGTCTCCCCCTTCCTCTTTACGCCTCTTCATCTCTGGACTCGCTGCTTGAGTTCTACTCAGGGCGAATAAGTGCAATATATTAACCTTAAACACTGAGCACATAGAAATAAAAACATGCCGTTTTTACAGGTCTGGGAGAACAAACCGTGTTTCCACTCCATTATCAAGGTGGCTTCCATTTTTGGGTTTGTTCAGGACAGGCTGAAGAATTGCATGGATGAACCTTCCTACAAAACCCCAATCAGATGGAATATATGATTATTAAGCAGGTATTAACAGGCTGATGTTTTCCATGTAGGGCTGAACATACCAACATGAATGTTGTCTTTGAAAGCTGCTTGTTGGAGACAGAAGATGAGATGTCTGCTAAATTTCTCCTCAGTGCTGGAGTCGAGATTGAGGACATTTTTCGCAGAGCATTCAATCCCATAAACTTCCAATAACTTGTCACAGACGTACTGTCACCACACAAAGCAGAGAGGGGTAAACATATAAACATATCAAATGTTTAGACGAGAACTTTTACTATTCATGGAAAACATTAGCTCAGTTTGAATTAGATGGATGCTGAATGATGCTAAATCACATACTGCATCTATTAAAGCAGCATGGCTTCATAGTAGAGTCTAGGTGCAGTCCAGACCTTTTTCAATGGGACAAAATTTATCTCCCAGAAGTCCAGCAGCTAGTCTTTTCAGTTCCCAGGCATTTGCAGACTGTTGTTTAAAAGAAGATGGGATGCCTTGCCCCACTTTTTTAAGACATGTTGCCATCAAATACAAAATGAGCTATTATTTTTCTTAAAATTGTACATTTTCTTAGTTTAGGCACTTCATAGTTTTTCTCTGCTCAACTGTGAATAAAATGTGGGTCAAAGAGATTTGCAAATCTTTGCATTCTGTTTTTATTCACATTATACGCAGGGCCCCACCTTTTGTGGACTTTGTGCTGTATAAATGTTTCTCACTAGTCAGTCGTCAGGGTCCAGAAGCAAGTTATAACCATGTCTTTTCACAGGTTCATTTTCATTATTACATTTCATTATTAGCGGTAAAATAAACTACTACTTCAAGAATTTCAAATAAGTTTTATTTCTATATATTTCCAGTTGACAACAACAGCAGTCATTTCAAGGCTCACTATGAAAATACTACAGTCTATCTAAATCCATTCATAATTTATGTCTAAAAGTGTGTGAATCAAGCTGCTTTATTAAACTCCTTTGAACAGGAAGTAGTGAAACAGAAAAATGGACCCCACCTGGATAAGCAAAGACACCATAGTTTTCCCATCAGATCCTTTGTTTGAAGGTTTGTGGAACTCCAAGTCCAAGTAGAGCTTACAGACAGCTCCCTCTGGTATCACCTCATAACAGTGCATCAAAGACTGGGTGAAAGTCCTGTAAAAATACAGAAAATCAACAGCTGAACATCATTTTTTTACTGAACACAAAAGGAGCTGCATCTGAAGCGAGTAGTAACTGATATATATTAATATTACCTGTAGTAAAACCACAGCTCACTGTAACTGCTAACCAGGTAAATCCTTTGACCCATGGACTCCTTTTCTTTTTCAAGTGCAAAAACATGCACAGCCTTGAGAATGAAAGGCACAAAATTCAGCAACATTCCCTCCACATACAGTATGGAAACATTAAAGTAGAAGATCTTGTGTACCTCTTTGCAGCTCTGAGCGAAGCTGATAGCCATGGATTGACGAGGGAAGAGTTTCCAAACAGACGAAGGCTGGCAGGGCCACAGTCTAGGCTTGTAAGGTGTGGTCAGAGGATTTTTCTGGAACGACTGAGCGAGCTCTTCAACTTTCTTCAGTCGATCCCCCCACTTACTCATCTTCAAGTCCGTATTAACCTCCAATTAGCAAATTCTGTGTTAATCTCACTCAAGGACAGTTTCACTCAGTGATCTTTAGTTATCCTGTCATTCTTCAACCTGAAATAAAAACTACATATGGCATATTGATTAGATACAGTTTAAGAATACTGTAACCTATACCCTGTGAACTTATAAACTGCAACTCCATGCTGGGTATATAAAAGCTGACAAGCTACAAGGCGTCACCACAGCAGGTAGTGTGATTTGCTTAAGTTTTATGTCCTTTATGCCGTCCTCATGCAGCCCCAAAAGGGTTTCTGTGTCTCCCACAGGAATAGGACAAGTGACAAAGTGATTGCATTAACCACATCTGTATGAAAATGAGAAGCAACAGTTACACTAGCAGGCTCAGACTTTAATGTATTAATGTATGTTATACAACATGTTGCAGGTAAATTCACATTTTATCCATGAGTTTTTAAAAGAAATGACAATAATTTTAACTGTAAAATTCAAGCATGAAAAGAAGAACAACATCTGGAATGGAGCTTTCAAACCTGCCAAGTAAAGCAGCCAAGTAAGTAACAGTAACAGTAAGTAAAGATGAGACACAGTCCACATATTCAGTTACTGTACTGAAGTACAAATTTGAAAACACGAGTATCGGTTTTGACTCGTTCTCTCTGCTCAGTAATTTCCAGATCAATTACAATTTAAAACATCCTCAAAAAAACATCTGCTGAAGACATAAGACAAAGTCAGATTAGACACCTTCTGCCACTGTATGCCTTCAATTTTTTATTTTTTAACTGTTATCAGGCTCTGACCTTTTTTGTGCTGCTTTTATCTGATTATCCTTATAATTCAATAAAGACCTGGAACACTCAGATTGCATCCACATGGACAGCACCCAAGTGAAAGGGTGTGTGTCCATGGAAAAAACATAAAATAGCTTTTTTATATTTATTATAATATTCATGACATCCAAATGGGATGTGTTTCAGATCTAACTGTGACCAGCTTGTGTACTTTTCTTCATATCTGGCAGCTGAGCCTTCGCAGTATGTAAAAATGGGCAAATATATTACACAGTAATAACAGTTATATCCTGATACACATCTGCATGATATGTGAGTCATTTTAGTCTAAAAAGTCAAAAATCTGTTTCTGAAATGTCAAGTTTTCTGTTCTTTTTTTTTTTTTTTTTTTACATGTAATGTTGTATTTTCTCAGTAAAGTACTCGTAAATACTTCTTCAGCCACTATAATCTATCTACTGTACTACCTATTTGTACACAGGCACAGACTGTTCACTAGACGGTCTAAGTGAACAACAGTGAAACAGAGCTAATGTAACTGTAAGTTAGCTCGCATTAACTTTGAAGTGAGATAATGCTAAAGGTCACTAAGGTTTAAGGAGTTAATTAAATTGTTTTACCGTTATGTTTATGTCCACCTAGTCTCTCGTCACTCGGTCAAGATGAGTGGTTACTACAGATGTATACAGACGTGCGGAACATCACGTCTTGTTTTTCGTTTTTGGCGCGTCGGGAACCGGAATTGAGACTGTTTCCGGTTACAAGACCGGAAACAGCTGTTGGCAGCCAGAAAACAGCAGTTTTTCTGACCTCAACAGTTCTTTTTTTTTAGTCTGAAGTGTTTATATATACAAAAGCCCTTAATATTAAGTACTGTCAGTACCGTAAACACCAACAGCACAGGATTTACACTTCCTTGATTAAAACCGCGTTTTAACAAAATAAAAGTCTTGATTTGAACTATATTACAGCATTTCAAACATAATGTAAAGGTATTTATTATTATTTTTGTCTTACATAATTTCCTCCCATCTGCCAAAATCATCTTTTAACTGTGATTCACCACATGTTTTGGAAAACTGAGGACAGCCACTCAGTCACGTGGAATCAAGAAATCATATAAACCCAACAATGTGGCTGAATTCAAACTAAAGAAAGACAGTCGGCTAAAAGTCATCCACAGTTACGTGAAAGACTCACTGCCAGTCGTCACAAATGTGTGGCATAACTAGTAATATATATATATGTATATATATTTATTTATTTATTTGTCCTACTTAACATGTGCCACCATTTTTTAAAGGGACCGAAAGCAATTGGACAATGACTCAAAGGCTATTTTTTGGGCAGTTGTGGGCAGTTCCTTCACTGCCTTTATCAATTAAACAGATAAACCTGAGGTGCGGTGCTTGTATTTGGATGATTTGCAGATGACACCACCGTCATTGGCCTCATTCAGGATGGTGATGAGTCTGCATACCGGCAGGAAGTTGAGCGGCTGGTACTCTGGTGCAGTCAGCACAATCTGGAGCTGAACACTCTTAAAACTGTAGAGATGACAGTGGACTTCAGGAGACATCCCTCAACTCTGCTCCCCCTCACCATATCAGACAGCCCTGTGTCGACTGTGAAGACCTTCAAGTTCCTGGGTACCACCATCTCCCAGGACCTGAAGTGGGAGACCAACATCAACTCCATCCTCAAAAAGACCCAGCAGAGGATGTACTTCCTGAGACAACTGGGCAAGTACAGTCTTCCACAGGAACTGCTGATCCAGTTCTACACTGCGGTCATTGAGTCTGTCCTGTGCTCCTCCATCACAGTCTGGTATGGAGCAGCCACTAAACAGGACAGGAGCAGACTGTACAGGCAGTAGAAAGGATCATCGGCGCTCCCCTGCCCTCCATCCAGGATCTGTACCTCTCAAGAACCAGGAAACGGGCAGGGAAAATCATCACAGATCCCTCACACCCTGGACACAGACTTTTTGACCTGCTGCCCTCTGGCAGACGGTACAGAAGCCTGCAGACCAGGACCACCCGACATAGGAACAGTTTCTTTCCCCTCGCCATCTCCAGTTGACCTGTCACACTGCTCCCACTGCCAGACTGCAACCGCACCTTACGTAAATTCTGTAGTATTTATTCCACCTCATTTCTTTTCTGTATTTTATGTATATAAGTTTAGATTAGTTATTTATAGTTGGTTTACACAGCTTTGTGAATGTATGTGTATATAGACGCGCGCGCGCGTGTGTGTGTGTGTGTGTGTTTGTGTGTGTGTGTGTGTGTGTAGCCGCTAAACTGGTGGACCTAAATCTTCACCACCACGTCTGTATACATACAAGCGAAAAGGGGAGTGAGTGGGTCAGCGCTCAGAGCACAGAAACTTAGCTGGCTTCAAACACACCATTTATTTTCATAAGAAAACACAGCCAGAATCACAAATACAAACTAAAATCCCCGTTATACAATAAAATAGTGTTTAAAACCCGCTAAAAAGATAACTATACAATAAAAAAAAACAAAGCTAAATTAATGTTTTTCATATGCTAAAAACTTCCCCCTCAGAGTCTATATTCTATATTCCCGCCGTCCAGCCACACACATGCGGGCAAATGTTCCTTAGCTGGAAGAGACAGGTGAGGAACTCCTCTCCCGGGATGGTGAATCTTGAATCTTGCCAGCAGAAGACCAGGGAGGAGGCCCCTATCTCTGCCTGACGGTGCGCGGCCGTGCAGTCCAGCTACTCTCCACACCTGCACACGTTTCCCTCGTAGCCCCGCCAGATGCAGGCAGAGGCGTCCCCCTGCCCTGCTGTGGATTTCACGCATCGCCTCCCACGGTCGCTATTCTGTCCGTCGGGACTGGATCGCCGGGTTATGGTGGCCGATCGCCGAATGTCTCGTGGCGCCCCACAGTCAGGCCGGAGGTCCTTCTTTTCATATGCTGGCTTGCACCCGTTTTGTTTCCAGCTCTTCACTTTTCGTGTGTCTCTCCTCCCGTCTTTGCGCTCACCATCTCCCTTAAGTCAGTTTGGCGGCTAATAGGCCACCTCGGGGAACGCCCCCACCTCACAGGTGCCTACAATTGTCCGCTATAATCCACAGTGGAATAAAAAGACTATTGTACAGTCAACACTAACCACACACTATAAATATGAGGACCATATTTAAAAACCATGCAATATAAATATCAATAAACAAACATGCAATATAAATATCACAATAAAATCATGCAAATAAAATCAACACCATATACCAATACACAGATTGATAAAACATAAAAACACAAATTTCCACTGTGTGACGTGTGTGTGTGATTTACATTGCTGTGCTTGAGAGCCACCATCTACCAGAACCAAATTCCCTGTATGTGTCTGCACATATACTTGGCCAATAAACACGATTCTGATTCTGATTCTGATTTTGCGGTCACTCTTGTGACAACATGTTGTCAAAAGAGTTCTCAATGCAGGTGAAACAAGCCATCCTTAAGCTGTGAAAACAGAAAAAAAAATATCAAAGTTTATTATAATTTCTATGGTGAAGAGAAACCCCTTCACAACAGCCAACCAAGTAAACAACACTCTCCAGGAGGTAGCCATATTGATATCCAAGTCTACCATAAAAAGAAGACTGCATGAAAGTATTTAAAGGGTTCACTGCAAGGTGCAAGCCACTCATAAGCCTCAAAAATAGAAAGACAGTTTGGACTTTGCTAAAAAATAATAAAAGAAAAAAAAGTCAACATCTATTAGAATGATGGCAAGAAAAAAATGTGAAGAAGGCGTGGAACAGCTCATGATCCAAAGCATACCACATCATCTGTAAAACACAGCAGAGGCAGTGTGATAGCTTGGGCGTGCATGGCTGCCAGCCGCACTGGGACACTAGTGTTTATTGACGATGTGACACAGGACAGAAGCAGGAGGAGGAGGTGTTCAGAGAAAAGCTGTCGAGTCAAATCCAGCTAAATGCAGTTAAATTGGTTGGTCGGTGTTTCATAATACAGATGGACAATGACCCAAAACATATAGCCAAAGCAACCCAGGAGTTTATTCAAGCAAAGAAGTGGAATATTTTTAAAGATCCAAATCAGTCACCTGATCTTAACACAGTCGAGCATTCATATCACTTGTTGAAGACTAAACTTCAGACAGAAAGGGCCACAAACAAACAGCAACTAAAAGTCGCTGCAGTAAAGACCTACCAGAGCATTAAAAAGGAGAAAACATCTGGAGAAAACAGGAGAACATCTGATGATGTCCATGATTTCAAGACTTCCGCTATCATTTCTAACAATGGGTTTTCAACTAAGTATTAGAAATAAACATTTTAATTTCAGTTTTTAATTTGTCCAGTTATTTTAAAATTCTTTAGTTCCTCAAATTTTTATGCAATCTTTTTAATCACCCCACTGACTTAAAGCTGGAAGTCTGCACTTCAACTTGATCTAAGTTTTTTAATTCATAATTCATTGTGGTAATGTACAAAATCAAACTTTAAAAAAAAGTTGTCTCTCTCCTAACTGCATTTTTTTGCTGGAAACCATGGGTCCTGCCATTCATGTGGGTGTTACTTTGACATGTACCCCCTACTCCTGCGGATCATGTACTTTGATGGGAACAGCTGTGGTTTCTATACCACAAGGGACCGTCCTCTCCCTTTTCTTCTTCATCCTGTACACCACAGATTTCAGCCAATGCACAAAGACCTGCCATCTTCAGAGGTTTTCTGATGACTCTGCGGTGGTTGGATGCACCAGTGAGGGTGATGAGATGGAGTAATAGAGTGTGGTTGACTCTTTTGTCACGTGGTGCAAGCAGAATCATCTGCAGCTCAATTTGACAAAGATCAAAGAACTGATTGTGGACTTTAGGAGGACCAGGAAACCTGTGACCCCTATTTCAGTCCAGGGAGTTGATGTGGACATTTGTAGGACTGTAAAAACCTTGGAGTATGCATAGATAATAAACTGGACTGGGTTAAAAACACATCAGCACTTTACAGGAAGGGCCAGAGTCATCTCTATTTTCTTAGGCTTCTTAGGTCTTTTAACATCTGTCAGACAATGCTCAGGACTTTCTATGGGTCTGCTGTGGCCAGTGCCATCCTCTATGTAGTTGCATGCTGGGGCAGCAGCTTGAGGGATGCAGATGTCAACAGACTCAATAAACTGATCAGCAAGGCCAGTAATGTTGTGGAGATGGAGCTGGAATCTCTTAGGGTAGTGTCTAAGAGCAGGATGTTGTCCAAGATAATGAAAATGCTGTACAAAACCTTCCACCCACTCCACGACATGCCTGCTAGTCACAGGAGCACGTTCAGTGTGACACTGAGATTACCAAAAGGCACAACTAAATGACACAGGAAATCATTCCTATCTATGGCCATCTCTCTGTACAACTCCTCCATCAAATGCACTGTAAACACTGCAGTTACACCCTTTTGCACATCCTTGACAGTGAAAATAACAAATAACAAGTTTTACAGTTTAGAGTAAAATTCCAATGATTTATATTTCACCTCTGTAATATTCTGGATATTGATAATTGGAGCTTTTTGTAATATTAGAGCTATTTCTTATATTTTGTAAACTTTGTAATATATTGTATTATTTAATTTAGTTCAGTCTGTTACTGTTGTTGTCTTGGAGCAACTGTAACCAAATAATTTCCTTAGGGATTAATAAAGTAATCTGACACTAATTTCAGCAGAGTAATGCATCTTGCTACAAACTACAAATGGTCCAGGAATGGTTTGAGGATCACAACAATGAGTTTGAGGTGTTGACTCAAACTTATTTTTTTAGTCAACACCACAGTTGAGCATCTGTGGGATGTGCTGGAAAACAAGTCCGTCCGTGGACATTCATGTCGAAATATATGCGAAATATATGAAACTATCTAATCTCCACGCCTGGTACTGCTTGAATCCACAGCACTCCCTCCTTCCTCTTACTCAAACTGAACAGTTTTGTAATACAAAACCCTGTCAGAGTGCTCTGCAAACCCAAGTTTTAGCATGCATGTTTTACTACAAAGCAAGGGAGGGCGTGAGTGGAAAGTAGGAAACAGAACATGATCTTGCTCAGCAGGAATTTACTCTGAACAAACACCAGAGAACAGTGGAGAAAACAATGCTACATACAGTGGAAAGTCATCAGGTATGTGTGCACTAAAAGTGTTTAGTGCTTAATTTACCAGCTATATCATATGAAGAGTATCAAGTGATTACTTCACTAGTACTTTATAAGTTTATATTAAGAAAATTATTGTTACATTTCTTCCATGCTGATTGCTGACATGTCACAGTGAAATGTTTATAAGTGGGTAGATCATGATGCAAAGCAAAAGCATGTAGTGAGGTTAATGTGTTAAGTTACTGCTCAGTGTGGACAACAGTACTGTGAGCTCAGAACATGTCACACTGTAACTTTAAGATGTCCAACTAGGGCTGCTGGAGTCTCCTGTTTACTTTGGATAAAGGCTGCACAGAAGAATTACTGAGGTATTTGGCCCAATCAGCTGTACTGAAATTATGTTAGAACACAAATAAATTATTGCTGGTTTAAAGGGGCAAAACTATGCAACCATTACTCTGGCTATGAAGCAGTTTACAACCTGAACAAGCTTAGAGGAACTGGGTAGCTTAAGCAGGATAAATAACTGGACAACTGGTCCCCCGGTGCCTTTTTACTTCCTTCCACAGGAAAGACTAAGAAGTTCTATTGTATGACATCTTGATTCTTTCCTCCACACCCTGTGTTCCCTGCAGTTTGATACAGCCTTTTTGTGAGTTGCTAACACAAGTTTACTCTTCTTGCTTCAGGTATGTGCTTTTCAATCTTTCCAACATTTAAAATTTTAAACTTGCCAAATTCCACAGAAACCAAACAACTAACCGATTATTTACATCTTGTCAGTTCCAAGTTTCTGGATTGTGTAAAGTGTTAAAGAATTTTCTTCTGTCCACATTTGATCCTACAGTGCTTTCTTTCAGAAGAAGAAGAGAACAAAAATGGGGTGCAGAAGAAAAGTGCTTCTTGCTGCAATAATTTTCATGCTTGTCTGCTACAAAGTAAGAATTGTGTTTAAAAAAATATTCGAAGGTTTGAAAAATTATACATTTAAACATGTGTTTTTTAAATGTGATACACCTCAATTAAAGGTGACCGCAAAGGATACAAGATTACTGGATGTCCAAAAGACCACAGATGTTGTAGATGACCAGTACAAAGGATGTAGTGAAGAGGCCAGGAAGAAGTTCATTGAGTCAGACGTGTTAAAAAAAGAACTAAGCAGCAGTGAAGGATTTCAGAAAGCCTGGACTAAAAGTAACGAGTGTTCAAAACAGATTCCAGGAGGAAGAAAAGAGCATAGTGCTGCACTTTCAGTCTATCTTAAAGGAGACCAGCCTTTCATACTAACACTGAACAAAGCAATAGAGACAATGGGTGGAAATGTTAGCATCTATGAAAACCGCTTCCAATTCAAGTCTCTTCATTTCCTGCTGATGGACTCCATGAGGCTGCTGAAGCCAAAGGAGTGCAAGAACTTTTATGTTTTTCAAGATGGTCAAAACCAACCACAGAAAGGCTCCACAGTGAGATTTACAAGTTTCACTTTAGCTTATTCAGACTATGAAGAGCTGAAGAGACTTGAAGATGTCAATGAGAATACTATTTTACATCTCACTTCTTGTTTCTTTGTCAACCTGAAAGACTATGTGTGCGGTCAAGGACAGGATGAAATACTCTTATCTCCAGCAGAAGTTTTCACTGTGGAACGAGTGAAAACAAAAACTACATCGGATGATGACGAATACCTTGAGATTGTTTTAAACCACTCAGGACTGAACAGCTCACACAACTGTTACATGTTTTCACGGTAAGATTCATATTCTCTCAATTAAAGTGAAAATTTTTCATATTAATTTCACAAATTTTGATCTTGGAAGCAGTGTGGTATTAAAGATATAAATATTTACCATTTAAAACACATGAAAACATTTCATATATCCAGCTACTTAAAAAATGTATTTCAAATAAATTATTCATTTCAAAATGTTCTGAATCTCTGAGGTTTTACCATCTGGAAAAGTCTCATGTTGGGTTTTCAGTAACTTTAACTGTAAAAAAAAAAAAAAAAAAAAAAAAAAAAAAAAGATATTACAGTAATCCCCCTCTCTGCTTTCTTCCATGTCTTTAGGTCTCCTCCAGCTGCTGTCTCCACCCTGTGGCTTGTATCGGTGCTTGCGGCATCATCTTTGTTTTCTTTAACTGTTTAGTAAGAACAGTTTCCTGAGTGTTATCATCTACAGTACTGCTTTGTTTATTCATTTCACAATTTGTTGGCACTTTATTTGGCAGATTGTAGTATCTATCAAATAAAGTTTTAAAGTAGGCTGCCAAAATATAATCAAATATTATTTTCTGCTTGTCATATGTTATGAATTACAGACCCAATTCACATATATTATTTATGCATGTGTTTATTATTTCTTGTACTTGTGTACTTTAAAAGAATGACATCAAATGAGAGATGGGAATTACTTGCAGCTGTTCCAGGCTGAATTCAGACTGTTGTGGAGCTTTAACTCCCCACAGTAGGAGTGTTTCCAGGATTTTTTTAATGGGCTGTCACGGGCACATAGAAAATCCAAATAGTTGAGAAATTTTGTTTTTAGGTTCAGAAAATTGGTGTACACCATGCTGAGTTAAATTTTCAGGCTCATGTGCAGCCACAGCCAATGTCACATGTAAATAACTATGAGTCTGACAGATGAACTGAATCTTTGAACCAAAAAAATAGAATTTAGAATCTTAGGTATCAGTTTTCTGTCTTTCTTTAATTAATCTGTGAACTCATCCATTTTTACATTTTCGTCAGTGAACATTTTCTAAGTTGAATATTGTTTACAATTTTCTTCAGTGTGTATATATCTGTAAATTACTAGCTCACAAGTTTTAGAATGCTTTTTTAGTCGTTACAGTCAGCAATGCTCTCCCTCTCAAACTGCTTCTAAAGACACCTTGCCTCAAGGATTCCTTCTGTTTCCCTATCAAATAAACAACATGCAAAAATCAAAAGGCCTTACAACAAATTTAATGTGATCACACAAACATTTTACCTACAATTAACGATTTTTTTGTTTTGTTTTTACAAATATACACATTAAGTCCAACTTCCCCAAATTAAACACCATAATACGTCACTCGCCCAGTGGCCGGACAATAATTACTGTCTAAATGTAACACTCATCATTAGACTTCACATTAGTGACACACACAAACACACATTCACACTGTAAAGGCTAAATATGTCTTTTTTTGTATTCATGTGTGAGTCAGCAGCAAAATATTTAAATATTATAATACATATTATTATTATGATTAACAAATTACTTGCATTAATATCTACATACTGTTAGAACACCAATATACAGAAAAATCACACAGTTCACATGGCACATGCTTCCGGCAACTACATCAGCAAGCACCTGTGAATTAACATGTACAAACTTGAAACACATCTGAACGCCTTCAACAACAGTGTCACTAAAACTGATTTAAAGACATTAAAGTCAGTAAAGCAAGATTACTTTTGATGCTGAAGTTGATCAGAGCCACTGAGATCTACAATGATGTCAAATGTGTTAATGTAATCAAAACAAACAAGAGAAATTGAATTTTTTTAGACTTTTTATAAAAAGTTCTCACTTTTTACCTCTGGGTACTGAGTAATGGAAATATTTAAAATTCTTTGTTATGCATTTACAAGAAATTAAATGTAGTCACAGTTGTATGGTGTGATTTAGTGCCTTCCCCCACCCCCAAAAAAAGGAAAAAAAACACCACATTTGTAATTTCTCACATGATCACATAATTCAATTTATACACATATGCCCACAACATTCATGTGGACAAAGCAACGAAAAATATGACGTTTCAACACTTTATTAACAAAAATATATTCAGAAACATGTCATAATAAAAAAATGAAACTATTAAACATTTTAATGACTGGAAGGCAGCAAAACATTTCATAGTTATATTTATGATTTCTAAAATTAGAGTAATCCACAAAAGTCTTCATCAAAAAAATATATGTTTATGATGTATGTGTGTTCAGGATTAATGCACCATCGCTTCCTTTGTCAGCTGTCAGGCACAATAAATGGCCCAAATCAACAGCCAGGGCTTTACAACTACATACCTGTTTTTCTTTTTGTTGGTTTGTTTTTAACCACCAGCATAGAGGCTGTCTTTTTCTGCCTAGTTCTATCATTCTTCTCCTTCTGCGTGCAATTTTAATCCTTCATAATAAGTAAGTAAAGATTATTTATAGAGCACTTTTCACAGGCATTAAATTCACAAATCGATGTACAACAATTAAACAAAATTAATTACAAGAGAAGCATTTTAAAACAGAATCAAAATAAATAAAAACACACATAAAAAAATTCATCAGAAGGCCTGATTAAATAAAAATGTTTTTCAATTTTGTTGTTTTTTTTGTTTTTTTTAAAAAAGACCTCACAGAGTCTCCTAAACAAAGCCAGAGTGGTAAACTGTTTCAGAGACCCTTGGTGCCACAGACTGAAAAGCTCTCTTCCCCCCTGGTCTCTTTTCTTGTACGAGGGGCAACTAACACACTTTGAGTTTGTGAGTGAAAAAAAATCCACAAGAAAAAAAAAATGAAACAATCAGCTCAAAATAATGTAAAAGAAATAAAAAATCCACAAATAAATAATTCATGTTGAGCTGGAGTGCGTTCATTGGATCAGAAATACCCTAACTGTCTTTATTATTCAGCTCAGAGTTGGGTTTCGACCTGTTTCCACGAGTGCTCTTGTCTTTGCTCAGGATGCTGGTGCACACGCTGCTCTGGTGACACGGTCGAAGTCTTGTGCTTTGGAGCTCCAGCTCATCGTAGCTTGACACCCGGACAAAAGGACACCAGCGGAAAACCTGCTTGAAACCAGCTCGAAACCTGCAGCCAACAAAACGCTGACATGCAGTTATGCTCTGATTAGTGTTGGTGAGGTGATGACTGACTTGGACTCACCTGCTATTGAGGCAGCAGTAGATGATGGGATTGTACATGGTGGAGCTCATTGCAAGCCACAGCACTGACAGGTAAACCTGCTGGATGTACTTCCACTTGCTCAGACGCTTGTTGAGACCCGTCGCGATGAAGTAGACATGATACGGCAGCCAGCAGAGGGCGAAGGTAACCACTACAATAATCATCATCTTCACCACCTGCAGGACACAAGCCATCAGCAGGAGGGCAAATCAGTAGGCGGGCCCCCACCCCCAGAAGACATTCTGACATTTCACAGGAAAGCGGAAAAGGAGAGGCACCAGTAATAAAATGAATGATGCCTTAATTCCGTTCAGCTGCTTCTATTTCTGGGTGCTGGTATTTTGCATGCTGGCTCGCTGCCACACTGTCGTGTCTCGCTGGGGCACTTGAAAAGAACAGAGCCTTCATTAGTGTCAGGAGTGACACGTGATTTTCCTGCTGTCAAAGTGCTGCAAACGGGTCTATTTTACAGCACAGTGATTTTTGACAGACAGCCTTCTTCAGTGTGCAAAATGGCAAATGTAACATAAGTAACTGCGAGAAAATGTGCTAGTATAACATAATAACACAAAATCCTTGTCTGGGGAATTATGAGATAAACTCAGATGTGGCATCTGAGACAATACAACATGGAAAAAAATAATCAGAAGTTTTGTAGCAGGCTGGTAGCATCACAAAAAAACTACAAAAAATGTTTTAAAAAAATATGTACAAATGACTATATATCATAATCCGAACCATGAATAGAAACAGGAATAAATTATTCTTTCCAGCTTTAGTTTCTTAAAGCATCAATACAGTAAAGGTGTCTTTAAATCACAGTGGTCTGGCAAATCTAAAGCAAATATTTGATTGCACAGGATTGTATTATATATGGGGATGTACCAGTGCAGTGAAGGATAGATGCATGAAAACTGGAGCTGAAAATATCTGATATGCTGAAGGAAACCAAGACATCTAATCTTTTTAACAATAGTCTTTGCATAAACAATAGAACACTGACACAAGCCCTTCAACTGGAAAATTACCACTTATTATTATTATTAATACCAAATGAATCCATTTGGTATCAGTCAGTGAGGTTTTGATTAGGAGGAATTCCACTAGTGCTGAATGTGTTTTTTTATGTAAGCTCTGTAGCTTGGGAACGGCTTGGGGAAGAGATTGAGACCATTTAAGTTGTATAACTCTAAGGATGTACGCGTGCAGCAGAAACTCAAATGGATGTGGGTAATTTGTTTTCTTTGTTTTCGTTCTGGTGTGTGTATGACCTCCTGCCTTGTTTGTGTATGTCTTGTCTTTTACCCCAGAAGGGCTCTAATAAGAATGAAAATAAAGACTAAAGAAAGAATAATACAATATCCAGTAAGCTGCTTTATTTGTCTTCCTCACTAGACAGTGAAACAAAAAAATCTACATCTGAGTTGTCAGACCACAGAATATCTGAATAAAAATCTGATGTTGAGTTTGTAATTACCTATTGGCTGCTCACTGGGCTGAAACTGAGCTAAACAAAAAAGTGGAGGATGTAAAACTGAATCTGAGCTGATAGATACAGAGAAACGCTGTTGGATGATTGATTTGTCACTATACTTTATACCTTTCACTCTACATATAGTTTAAACTGTATCCAGCAAATCTTCATATTCAAAAGCTACATTTTTGCTACTTTAGATTAATTCAACTTTGTCACACTGAGCAATTATTCCTTATTCCAACTTCCATACTATCCATACCTGCATCCTAAACATCATTCTTAGCAGGAGAAATATCCAATTATGAGTGCAAACATTTCTCTAAATGCTACTTAAGTGGGCAATGTCTGGCACCGTGGTAGCTCTGATGCACAGCGTAGGAAATAATGAGTTTATTGACCATTTTTATCTCTCTGTAATTATAATTTCGATTCATTGAGTCCAGGATGGCTGTCATGAGGAGAGGGAAAGGTCAGGGATGACGCACCAGTACCCAGGAGGTTTCAGGTAGGATGGAAGAGAGAGCACCGCAGAACGCATCAGCAAGTTACAGCACAATGCAAAGCTGTGGGGGGTTAAAAAGGAGCAGGCAGCGATTCATGAGCAGAAGTGTATCTGCAACAGCATGCTTTCTTATCTGATGCAGTGCCACGAAATATTCTTAAAAGACTCCTGCAAGCAACAGACTTATTTTAAACTTTATAGAAGTATGTGGTTGTTTTGTTTTCTGTCCTCAATTTGCAGGAAAAAAGTGCCAAATATGGCTATAACCATATATGAGATTGTTAAAATCAAGCTGGGAAACTGTTACTGGGTCAAAGACAAATAAAACCACAGATTTATTCCTTTTAATTCCATCCAACACACCCTTAATCAATGAATACTTCCAGTGTCTGACCCTTAGGGTCCCTCTTTGAATAATCCTACATGGAGCATTTATCAATGAACTGACATTAATCCCAGGCCCATCTTGATAGACGCTCGTCATGACATCTGCAATGACCTTAATCCCTGCTCAACCCAGCGCTCACAGTAGCTGCTGGAAAGTACACTGTGCCGTCTGGCTGAGGAGTGAATTGATTGCCTCCGGATCCCATCCTCTGCTTTCAGGATGTGGCCAGTTTCTTTACTTCTGTGTGATCAGGCTGTTGCAAAGGTCAACATTAGTGCCCGGCAATAAAGAGATAGCTTGTGCCGGTGCATTTGTTCTGTATATGGTTTTCAGATAAAAGCTGAACCTCTGCCATGTCACATTTTACTGATCAAAGCTGGAGGCGGTCAGCGGACATACTCGTATTTATTTTTTTTATATTTTTCATTTGATTGTTCATTGTGGTAGGATTTCCTTTAAACCTGCAGATGTGTCATCAAACATCTGCACTCTTATAGTTGTTGTGCACTAGCATACCATCGCTTCTCCGGGGATGTTTTATCGCAGTATTAACTTAAAGCATTTCAACATTTCATTACTTGTTGTATCAAATTTAAGACTTTGCATGTTGGATTTCAGTCACAGAGCTGGTAGTTTTCCTCTCTGGTTTAGGTAAGTGTTTTTTTAATATATATATTTTCTCAAATAGGAGAAATAACTTTGCCATTTTTCTTGGTTAGCTACGGTAAATGTAGAAGACCTAACATTTGTCTTTTCTGTAAAATTTGATCTTTTTTCCTTCACGCAGAACTGTGTTTTCATTACAGCCATTTACAGGTTATGTTAAATTCAAGTTTGTTTTTCCCCATAAACATTTTACACTATTAATCAAAAGAAAATCGTTAAGGCAGAGGATGAATGCATTGGATGAGCACAGTGATTACCTTCCTTTTGGCCTGTAGCTGTCCTTGGTAGTTATCAGATGAATCTCCAGGGATCTCACCTCCCCATAGTGTCACCCCCACAATGGTATAGGTGATGCCCATCACCACTAAGGGCAGTATGTAGACCAGAACTGTAACTATGATATGATACCTGTGCAAATAATGAAGCAGATGCCAAGCTTTTAAAGGAAGCTGTCTGACGTTGCTTGACCAAAGCAGCTTTAGTGGGAGTGATAGTGATGCAAGCTACGAGAAACAAGACAGCTCAAATCTGAATTGATAAGGATGGTTAGGTTTTCAGAGAAAAACAGAGGAGGGTGTCAGTGTGATCTCACATGAAGGAGTCTTCGGCCATGCGGGGCCAGGCCACGTAGCAGACGGTCCTTTGGGGCAGAGTTCGGATGGTGGAGAAGTAGCAGAGCGGGAAGGCCAGAACCACAGCCAAGCTCCAGATACAGACAATGACCCCCAGAGTGGCTTTAGCAGGCAGACGAGGCTTCATAGGGTGGATGATCGCCATGTACCTACAACCGAGAGCCCACAACTTAGTGAGTGAGTGAGCTTAGCTATCAGTTGATGCCCACAAGTGTGAGTTTCTCCATGGTAGGTGGGATGCAAACCCTGAAATGGCCGTTACTGTGGCAGAATACTATGATTTACCCAAGACCTCCTTAGACCCAAAGATCCATTTTCAGGCATTTAAAGCGTGTAATTCATCAGCTGTAGTTTATTTTTAAAGTCAGATTAAAGATGGAAAAAAATAAAACTGTAACAATTTTAAAATAAGTATTTTCAGACCAAATTCAGACAAAAAAAATAAACGAAACAGTAAATAAAATAACACTGAACACTACTGTTCAGCTGCAACTTATGTAGGGGAGACCGGGGATAGTTGTAACATTTTTGACATTTCTGTCTGTAAATTGGAGCTCTTTTAAGGTAGTGGATTCAAAATGTAATGCAAAGTATTTACATGTCTCTGCTATTAAATAGTGCAGCTATTTTCTCTGCAGAACAATTACCCATTGCATGGTATGGTCTCAAACACAAAGAGTGAAATGTTACAATTAACCCCATAGTCTGGGTTAGTTGTAACATATCCTGGGGTGAAATGTAACACAATGAAATAAGGGTACTAACAAAACATTAACATGTAATCTTTATTTATTCAACACATGAATGCACTTAGAGCCATTTATGTAACTGTGTGTGTGTGTGAGTGACAGAATGCAGAAATCTAGCTTTTGAACATATGCCAACCCCCCCAAAAAGACAAATTATGGAATTTTCTGCAACTGAATATTTCATTAATTTTGGTTGGTCTTCCTTGAGTTTGGCCTCATTGGCTCAGTGGGCATTATAACCCACAACTCTTGCACCAATTTTGAACATAACAATGAAGCTGTAAAAATGTAGTTGTTCACCAGCATCGCAATTCCATTACTTTTTTTCATGGCTTACCTTGGTGTGGTTTGCAAAGTGCTTCAGAAAGATGAGGAAATCTGTTTCTTGCACCCATCCTGATTTATTTACATCACCAATACTTCCTACTGGTCCATCTCTGACAAAGTGGTCTGCATAATGTATGTGTGGGAACACAAACAGTGGAGGAATTGTGTTGCCAATGGCATTAACCGCATATACAAAAGCGACCAATGAACCTATCTCTGCTGATGTCGTTGCCCCAACTTGTTTAATATAAGTTAAAGTAATAGTGTGGTAAGTTGTAACATCTGCATTATTGTTACAACTAACCCAGACTGTTGCTGTTACAACTGACCCAGACTCCTATAGCCATGAACTAGCTAACATTACAGCCAACGGCTAAAACATTAGCACTAAAGACCTACGCAGAATATATCCCTATAGACATACAAATAACATAATTTAAGTTTGATGAGTTTAACTGCAAAGCAGATAATGCTATTAGAAATTGAAATAAAGTAGAAAAACTTACTTTTTGGCATACAAATTACTTTTTTTCATGTTAAATTGTCTGTGTTTGAAAAAAATGTGCTGATTTTTCACATGTGATAGCAGAAATGAATTGGGTATGCACAGGATGAGTCACATCATTTGAAACTTAGCCCTGATTGGAGAAATTGGAAGTGTTACAACTGACCCACGTTACAACTATCCCCGGTCTCCCCAGCGTGGGGGGGTGGAATAATCTAGCCAAACTAAAAAAAAAAGTGTTTGTAAAAAGAGGTCACAGAAAGGGCTCTCGCGTCTCTCCAGCTTAATAATAACACAGCCGTACCTGTCGATGGCGATCGCGGTCATGGAGTAGATGCTGGCAAACACGGCGGTGACGGGAAAGAAGTTGTGGAACCTGCAGTACACCTGGCCGAAGTACCACTCTCCGTGAGCCGCGTAGATGAAGTTGATGAGCGTGTTGAAAGCGGCCATGGAAACGTCAGAGAAAGCCAAGTTCAGCAGGAAATAGTTGGTGACAGTCCTCATCCGCTTGTGCGCCAGAATAATCCAAATCACTATCAGGTTCCCGAAGACCGCAACGGCCAGTACTGTGCTGTAAGCCACCGACCACAGCGCGACGCGCCACGGAGGCTGCACGAACTGGTTGGTCAGACCTCTGGTTGTGTTTTCCATTCCTCAGGTGTGCTCGATCCGATCTGTTTCACTCAGTCTGCTGCTGCCAGAGGTCTCTACAAAGATGCGCCACAGACGCGCGACGTGCCCAAAGGACATGTGACCGGTGAGGCAGAGAGAGTTCTCCACATGCGTCTGCCATCGTTCAACAAATCAAACAAACATATAAACTCTCTGATCGTAGTTTTCACATTTTAGTCTGCACAATCAAACAAGCACACAGATTTTTTTTAATGAGAAATTGATACTTTATTCTGTTCTGTCTGTGTCTGTTATTAGAAACACACATTGTTTTTGGTTGAAGTCATGGATCTCTTTAAGCTAAATCACATCATTCAAAGGCAAATAAACAAGTATTTTAATAAATAACTGGGTTGCTATTTGGTATAACTGTTATTGGGTAGCCTACTTGCACTTCCGCAGTACCATCACATCCACATTACAAGCCTTTGGAATTTATCACATTCCTAATTTCATATGGAAAAAGTGACAGATAATGAATCTGAAAGACAAGGAAATGTTCTACATTCATAAATTACAGACTGCTAATCACACTGGTTTAAATGACGATTGAGATTTTACAGTTTTTGTTTGTTTTTACTTTTCAAATTTTGTTTGTCCCTACAAATGCATTTGTATTATCTGTGGTTGATGGTATTGTATGTTGCTTATGTACATTTGATTTAAATGTAATAAATATTTTGGATATCATGTTGACACCCTTTTGGTATCCTGCATCCAGGTTTTGAAAGTTCTTTCTATTAGTGGAGCATCGCTGGTGGACGCTTACCACTGGTGGAACATGAAGATCCAGCATTTCGATGAACTGTGTTGATGAAGGCTTATCTGCTTAAAGATGTTGGAGTATTCTAGGTCAAACGTGACAATAAATGTTAAAACAAGTATATTTTTTTGCTTTTTTTTTTTTGCTAAAATTTTGGTCATAACTCCAGGAGAAATCAAATAAATTTCATTGTAAAACATAAAAAATGTTGCTGTAGCATTAGATCTGTCTGAAGCTTTAAATCAGCCTGAGGGTGATACCGTTAAATCCTTAATAACTGTTTCATCCAAAGCAAAGCTCGTGGTGTCAGGATTTTATGGGTTTGTCTGTATTATGTAAGAGGTTCAGCCGATGTGAGAGCCCAATAGGTTAGCCTGACTTAGTGGTTCATATACAGAATCTGTTTGTAGAGAATAAAGCTCAGTAAAACCAGTAAGTGTAGAATATAGTCTCTTTAGGGTGCTGCATACAGTATCTCACAAAAGTGAGTACACTCCTCACATTATTGTAAATATTTTGTTATATCTTTTCATGGGGCAACATTGAAGATATGACACTTTGGCACAATGTAAAGTAGTCAGTGTACAGCTTGTATAACAGTGTAAATTTTGTGTCACCTCAAAATAACTCAACATACAGCCATTAATGTCTAAACTGCTAGCGACAAAAGTGAGTACACCCCTAGGCGAAAATGTCCAAACTGTGCCCAAAGTGTCAATATTTTGTGTGGCAACCATTATTTTTCCAACACTGCCTTAAATCTGTTGGAAATTGAGTTCACTAGAGCTTCACTGGGTGCCACTGGAATCCTCTTCCACTCCTCCATGATGATATCATGGAGCTGGTGGATGTTAGAGACCTTGCCCTCCTTCACCTTCCATTTGAGGATGCCCCACAGATGCTCAATAGGGTTTAAGTGTGGAGACATGCTTGGCCAGTCAAGTACCTTTACCCTCAGTTTATTTAGCAAGGCACTGGTCTTTTTAGAGGTGTGTTTGAGGTTGTTATCATGTTGGAATACTGTCCTGCGACCCAGTTTCTGAAGGGAGGGGATTGTGCTCTGCTTCAGTATGTCACCGTACATGCTGGCATTCATGGTTCCCTCAATTAACTGTAGCTCCCCAGTGCCAGCAGCATTCATGCAGCCCCAAACAATGACATCCCACTACCATGCTTGACTATAGACAAGAAATGCTTGTCTTTGTACTCCTCACCTGCCACACACCCTTAACACCATCTGAACCAAATAAGTTTGCCTTGGTCTCATCAGGCTACAGGTAATCCATGTCCTTAGTCTGCTTCTCTTCAGCAAACTGTTTGCAGGATTTCTTGTGCATTATCTTTAGAAGAGGCTTCCTTCTAGGATGACAGCCATGCAGACCAGTTTGATGTAGTGTGGCGTATGGTCTGAGCACTGACAGGCTGACCCTCCACACCTTCAACCTTTGCAGCAATGCTTGCAGCACCCATACATCTATTTTTAAAAGACAACCTCTGGATATGACGCTGAGCATGTGCACTCAACTTCTTTGATTAACTATGGCGAGGTTTATCTGAGTGGAGCCTGTCCTGTTAACCTGTGTTATGGTGTTGACTACCGTACTGCAGCTCAGTTTCAGGGTGTTGGCAATCTTCTTATAGCCTAGGCCATCTTTATGTAGAGTAAAAAAAAATTCAGATCCTCTGAGAATTCTTTGCCATAATGTGCTGTGTTAAACTTCCAGTGACCAATATGAGAGAGTGTGAGAGCAATTACACCAAATACAACACACCTTCTCCCCATTTGCACCTCAGACCTTGTAATACTAACGAGTCACATGACAGTAGAATCGAAAATGGCTAATCAGGCACAAATTGGACGTTTTCACCTAGGAGTTTACTCACTTTTGTTGCCAGCGATGATGGCTGTATGTTGAGTTATTTAGAGGGGGCAGTGAATTTACACTGTTATACAAGCTGTACACTGACTACTTTACATTGTGTTAAAGTGTCATATCTTTAATGTTGTCCCATGAAAAAATACAACAAAATATTTACAAAAATGTGAGGGGTGTACTAATTTTTGTAAGTATTTCTTGTTTCAGATTAAGGTGAAATCCAATTTTTTTTGGATGTAGAACTAATTTATGAACACCTCTATAAAAGGTCTATTTTCTGTCTCTGAGCTTCTTTGTGACAGTAGATTAAAACAGCAATTGTTTTAATTTTATTTTGGCACATCACAATGATTAAGGGCAAATTGTTATTAAACCCAAACGTTGCATTTTTTTATAAAAACATACTTTATGTACTAAAAGTTTACTCATTCTCACAGGGTCAGACTGCCGGCCTATTCTGATGTGATTTGCTTTTCATTGATCAAACTTCACACAGAGATCAGACACCTGACAAGAAGACACATCCATACCCCCCCCCCCCTGCAGCCCCCTACTAAATAACTGATGCCTGAATTATTCAAAGCAAAAAGAGGGTGAAAGTTTAGGATACAGCTAATGATACTATCAGCTGTTACTAAATAGCTCCTGACCTTTTTAGTATGGGAGTAAGGGCGTGTTTACAACAGTTTCGAACACTGACATTTTAAAGAGGGAGTGGCCCAGAAGAGGTGGCCTCTGGGTAATGAGTTCTTGCTGAGAGGAAACAGACTTTCTGACCTTTTGGTCTTTTCACAGTGTGCACAGCTTAAAATGGCCCACAGCCTCTATTATAAAACCCAGCAGAGTGCAGCCTTTCAATAAATACATATTGAAAACAAGTGAATATGGAAACATCAAACAACCCACGTCACTGAAGAGCTCATAAAAGCAAGATTGCTCGAGGCGCTTTTTGAGGTAATTGCAGTCATACACAGCAGGAGAAAAACAAAACACTTACTGGGCACTATAATTGTGACACTGATGTCTGCGTGGCAACACATCAAATAACTGATTTGTTATTAACATTAGACAACCTCAAGTGAATAATGCAACACGCAGCACTGGCAGAGCACAAAGCAGGATTTTACAAACACAGATTTCAAGAGTCCTCCGGATACACTTGTCTTTTTAATAGTTTATTCATGATTTTATTTAGCCAGAGTCAGTGAGACAATGTGGAGGACTAGAGGACAGTTGCAAGGAAAAAGGAGGAGTCCTTTTTTGTTCAGTTAAAGATATTTTGAATGGTGTTCTTCTAAATTAGGTCATAGTTGGATATATATCGCATGTATTGTTTATAACATCTGAAAAGCACAAGTTAGAGAAGCATGTGCTTCTCACATGCTAGACAGCTTGAAACTGGATAGCACACTAACAATGTATGCCTGGTTAGCCTGGATCCTCAGAGTGCCATTTAGATACTTTACATTTGTTATTTAGTAGCAACAGTAAGCTATCATTGATTTATTTTCTTTTTTTCAGTGTAAAGGTAACTGTGTCAAAACCAAAACGTAAAATATGATTTTCTTATTTTTATATATTCATATCAGCTGATATTATGAACAGGCTCAGTATTTAAAAAATGGTTTCAGTTCACCCTCCCTCAATCATAAAATCGTGCCAGAAATACAAAAGAGCAAAGAAGAGCCCGTAAGTAGTAAGAATGTACTACTCAAGGTCAAGGAAGCATTTCGAAATGTATAAATGTATCCAGCTGACTTGGAGGTAAAATACAGCTGTCAAAACGAGGTATGAACAAACTGACCTAATTAAGTGAGACACAACATTATACTCACAAATCAAAACATTTAACAGCCAGAGGTGAAATAAACACCACCCCCCTGCTGTCACACATGATGGTCTGGTCCTTTTGTTAGGCCTCAGTGTACTCCAGTCCACCCTCGCCACGTCAGAAGCGCGAAACAAGTAACTGAAAGATTCAGCGACGTAGCGCGTGTAAACTAGTGATGTGCGATACCACTGATTTCCTTTCCGATCCAATACCAAGTAATATTCAGGGTGGTATCGACGATACTGATCCGATACCGATACTTTGTACAAAAACTTATTTTATGTATTGTATCTCAAATTATAGCATCATAATGATTGCAGGACATCCGAGTACTTGTTTCCAACAATGACGGCAGCTGCTTAGTTTTAATATTACTCTTATTTCTCTTTCTGGGTCGCAAAAAAACTTTTAACATATTTTCAGGTGAGAATGTAGCTGTGTAAACTTCAAATATCTGAGCCGACCGACACATCGTCTTCAAATCCCCGAGGTCTTTCGCTACTCGGGTTAAACATGATATATAAGTCACTTAGATAACTTAAAAATGTTATTGTTTGGCTTTTTCAGTGTTTTATTTGTTCGTGAGTAAATCAGTTTGGCTGAGATTAAAGTTATTAGATTAAATTAAATTTAACTTTAAACGTCAAACAGAAAACTGATTAAACAGAAGTGTGAGACGGTCGAGAGTTTACGCCAGCGCCCGGTTATATTTTAGATAGCAAGGAGCAGACGGCAGAGTTTCACTCCACCGAGGGAGCTCGTGACGTATACCCGGCTTTCTCGACCACGAAGGCCGGGTCCTCAGGTGGAAGCAGCCTCTGAATTTGGACACCCCCGCTGTTTCCGGACATTTAACGTATTTCATCCGATAAATAAACACTATAAAATGTATTTATCCCCCCAACAGCCTTTTTGAATGTCTCCCTAGTGTGGCCACAACACCTCACGTTTTTGCCACATGTATCGCAAACCACGTCTCAGTTTTTGTGGAGGTAAAATAGGTTCGCACATGACTCCAATTACGCTCAGCCATTGTTGTGAGTGCGCACGCCAAGGGGCTGCGAGACAGCCTATTTCGCAAATGACTATGAAAGGCGGAAGAGGAAGTAGTTCCTTTGAATGTAGACAATCCGAATGTTATAGTTTCTTTCCACTGTGTTCCTGTTAATGATAAACTACAAATTTACCCTAATTCACTAAAATATCGATATTTTAATGTGAGAATCGATTCTAGAACATAAATAATTGGTATCAGAGGAATCGATATTTCAGGATCGATCCGCACATCACTAGTGTAAACTACTGACAGGCCAACGTACAGCCCTCATTTAGCACCGCAGTATGTTAAAAAAGATTTAAAACATCTGTTAAATAAGTAAGGTAACTACAAAGGTGACTGAGTATGGTAATGCTGTGTGAGAGGGTGAACCCAAGATCCGTGTTTGACTCTGTTAATTGATGGATGAATATTGCTCAGTCGTTCGTGTTTGTTTTTTGTTTTGTTTTTTTAACTTTATGCTAATATAGCTAACAATGAGTCGGGCAGCACATGTGCATTTTTTTCCAAGCCACACTATTTCAGCCTAGTTTTTTGTCACTGTGAACAATGTTACCCATGTTTGTTTTTGAAAAACACCCTAGTTTAGAAGAGAGTTTAATTTTTTACTTTAAGAGAAAAACTTTCAGTGTTCTTGGAAAGTTAATATTGTTAATTTTTATTCTAACCTCGTTCATCAGAGATTAACCTTTGCCCTTTGGACCAAATCTGAAGTTTCTCCTTTTTCAAAGACACTGACACAGCATGAATTTGGCCTATATCTCCTTTACTTTAAAACAGCAAACACACTGTACAACATTTGAAAAGCTTTTGCTTTAATATCTATGCATATCTACACAATGCCTGGTTTATTATTGTTGAAGCATTGTCAGCATGTGCTTCACAGAGGCTAGAGCTCAAAGGACCTGCACCATACACAGGGTCCTAAAGGGCAAGGCCTCATTGGTAGCAACAAGAGCAACATTACTATTTATATATTCACTTAGCTGATATAAATATACATTTTGTACTTCTGGCAACACTTCCAGCCATGTTTAGATCACTCCCATATTGACTTGCATTTGCTCCTCTACATGTAGGGTGACTCTCCAGCTTTAGCTTGAGTTTGCGTCTCCACAAAATGTCATGTGATGGGACAGTTGCAGACACCAAAGTACAGGCTGTGTTTGCCAGATGTCACAGGAGTCAGGAGCAGGCTTTCAGCCCAGTGTTGTGAGTCTGATACTGGAACTTAATTTAGTGTTTAAAACCCCAAGAAAGAATGCATACATCTGTGAGGGGATTTCTTAAAATCACCCCGCAATTCTTCAGCTGAGACACTTGAGTTAGAAAACAAACACTGCAGTTGTCTTTACTCGAGAGGACAAGTGACAGAGCGCTTGTACACGTAAGAGACACTCACGGACTTGTGCTCTGTCACCGTCCTGCTTTCTTTATTTATACAAGAGAAATGAAAACATTCGTTCAGTGACATAAGCATGTGCATATGTGATTGTGTGTGTGTGTGTGTGTAAGGTCAGAACTGCTTGTTCAACTTCTTACTATCGCTTGTGGGAAGATTCAGATACAAATATCAGAACACGTTTTCATAAATAACAATCAGTTCTGAGCAATGAAAAGATCATCATGCAGCATTCTATCACAAATAAACTTATATCATTAAAAACTTATGCTGACTAAACAAATACAATTTTCTATTGACAACATCCAACTGGAAGTTTTTATTTATTGTATTCTGTGTTCAGTGTGATACACAGTTTTACCACAGCACATACCTTAATATGGTGTGTCTAATTCAGACATATAGATCTTCTTTCAGCTGTTTTCTTATCAACAAGACAGGTAGTTCTGCATATTTGATTTTATGTATTTATTTTTTTCCAGATACCCTTCCTGACCCAAAGAGACTTGTGTCTGCTCCTGGAATCAAACCAGGGATCTTTCACTTATTAGAAAAATGAGTAAACCACTATTCAATGGAGCCACTTTGTGAGCTACTTCCTGACAAATAGATATAAAAATTAAAAAAGAAAGCACACATTCACACAACCAAAAACAACCAACAACATAAAAACAAGGAAAAAAAGGAAGAAATATCTTCATAAATACAGGAAATCAGAGCACCATTAGCCAGCAAAGCCTGTGGGGTAAAAGCAAAAAGAGATAAAAATCAAGTGAATTGAATTGAATTGACAGACAGAGGCGGAGAACGAGAAAGAGAGAGCGACAGAGTGAACGAGTGAGAGGAAGCAGCTTATCATCAAGCGACGGATCAAAAAGGATTACATGTCTAAATGGAGCTTAGGTCTTCTTTCGAGAGTTGCAGGGTGTGAGAAAACGGATGGTGGTATGGAGTAGAAAGATTGCAAAGTTGTGAGGTAATTAACATTTTTAGATTACAGATTCATCAACTAGATTCATTCATTTGAATGATTCGTATGATATTGATGAAATAGATGTCCAAGAACTGCTGCTGCTAGAAAACTACTGTAATTAAATCCTACCTATATCACTTTAGACTGTTTCACCTTTCTTTAGGCAATAAACTAAAAGATTAAGCAGACTTTTGCCCAAAAGCATCTATGCTTTTACTGTTTGTTTACTAATAAATTATCAGATATATTTATTTATTTATAGTTAGCAGTGGTGGTGGAAATGCTTGGAGTGTTTTGATACAGCTGCAGTAAAGCATCTGCCGAGGTTTGGGTTCCTCTGAAGTGAAATATCTTGTGTGCCATTTACTTGTTGTTGTTGTCGTTGCAGCACCTCAAAGTTGCACCACAGGCCAAAGAGCAATGAGAGCGGCTCCTGCTGGTTTAGCAGAAAACAACAGAGTGACTTCCTGTTACGTCACAAAAATGAAATTTGAGCTGAAGAAAGAAATAGAGGAGGGCCGCTGTAAGAAGGTACAAACATAAGGAAGCCTGAAGGCGGGCGCAGTCAATCGAAGCTGTCTGTACTTGCATGTGGGTTGGTTTGTACTGCGTGTCTGTGTGAATTGTGAATAGCTAAGCAGCTGCTGTGGGCTGAAAAGTGTTTTCTTTCTTTTTTAGGTTATGAAATAGCACACTTCCGCCCCGATACAACTTCCCCTCTGGGTTCAAAGGTTGATGAATCCAGTGAATGCTAAACAAGGCTGAATTTTGACGTGAAAGGTAAGACATGGAGTCAATTTAATGTAGTTTTATGCGTATTTTATTGGCTGTATTGACAGAGGCAAGCTGCCAAAGCCTTAAAACTAGCTTCTCAGATTTTACTACTTTATTTTTCTCTTTTACTGCTGCTGCTGTTGTAGTAGATGTAACTATGAACTTACTAGTGCTTACAGTCACATTGTAATATGATTGTATGATAGCACAGTGTGCTCCTATTTATATTTCCACCATCACCTACATTGTAAATAGCAGATCCAGTTCTTCAGCTGGGATCATATCTGTGATCCAAAACCTGGAGTATAATGAGTATAATGACACTGCAGCATTCAGATGGCATAAATATCATAAAGAGTAGGTGTGGCCTTGTGCTGTATCCCCACTTACTATTGCAGCAGATGCCAGGATCTCTAAAACTAATATAGATAATGATGTGAAATAGCCACTTTTAATATTTATTTTTGATAAGAATAGAAATGCAAAGTATGTATTTAATATTTTAATGTACAGTTGAACAGAAAGTTATAAAAGGGCTCACCTAAGGGCAGTATCTGACTTTCCCTCGATAAAATGGGGCCTCTATCAGCAGATGTGGGATCCCTTGTGGTTCCCAGTGTGGACATTGGACGAGTGAGCAGTGTTAGGAAAGGTCAAAGGACCGCCGCCTAAAACCTTTCTGGTTGACAAAGAGTGTTTATTTCAGGTTTCTCAATAGCAAGATTTGTTTCATCAGCTCTATTTCTACTTCTGAACTCTTAAAAAAGTATTCCTGGTGAAAAGGCGGTAAGGCCTGTTAAGCTTAAAAGGTGACCAAAGTATAAACAACAAACTGCCTCAGGGAAGATTTATAAATGGTTCAGTGTCCCAACTTCTGTTCTCTTAAACAAGCCAGAGCAAGGGAAGCAAAATTGTAGTTTCTTATGAACTGAGTGTTGTCACCTATTTATCACTTACGCTGCTAAATATTTTATTATTTTTATTATTATAAACTGATTTACCTATAAATGGTAAAGGAGAGAGCCATCAATTGGAAAACTGTCTTTTGGAGAGTTGCCACTCCAGTGCACCTATTGTCTGCTCCCCCCCCCCCCCCACCCCCCCAAAAAGCAGTAAAACTGGATTCATGGTGGTTCATGCTTCTTAAAGGGGCAGATCCATATTCCTGAAGTTTGTTTTACACTGTAAGAATTAAGTGTTTGCCCTAATTTTATGAGAAGTGTATTTTGTATACAATCATAAATGAGTTAGATGTGTTGGACTTTCTGACTCTGATCTCCTGGAGGGTAGTGTGTGTGTGTGTGTGTGTGTGTGTGTGTGTGTGTGTGTGTGTGTGTGTGCAAAGAAATCATTAACAAGTGTTACCACAAACTCTCATATCTTGACAGACTTCGGGCGAATATTAGTATTTAAAAAAAAATAAATATATATATATATATATATATATATATATGTATATGTTTGAGTTTCAATCTTTACATGTATATTTTTGCAAAAAATAGTTCTTTTTATTCAGAATAACGGTTTTGCTGTTATTTATTTATTTTTTTGTTGGAGGTGAACCTGAATTTATCATTTGTTCCACTAGGAACACCTTGATTGTGTTCTAGCTTTCCTTAAGCTGCACCTCAAAAAGCTCAAAGGTTACACTCCTTTTAGTCAATGAATGACTGTCAAGACATCATTGGTACTTTTTTTTGGTTTGTTTGTTTATACAACAGAAAAAGAGAATCCAACATTAACCTAACACCCTCTTTTTTTTTCTCGTGGAAACAGATGGAGTCTGTGTCTTTCCCACCGCTGTCCAGGGTTGCCATTTCTGGTGGCACTCATGGAAATGAGATGACAGGGGTTTATATGGTGAGACATTTGCAGAAAGAGAAGATAGATAAAATTGGATCTGTTTCTGTCTCCACTGTCCTGTCAAACCCACGGGCTGTGGAGATTTGCAGGAGATACGTAGAAACCGACCTTAACCGCTGTTTCACAGAAGCCTTGCTAAAGTAAGTTCAAAAACGAAACTGATGCCAAAGCTTTATGTAGGTAATGAAGTTTAAAAGGTTTTGGCTAACTGCGCTGCACTGTGAGAGCAAAGTAAAACTTTTCAAATCTGCCATGTGTGAGAGACATCTTTGTTTTATTTTCCCGATTCTAGTTCCCCTGTAACAGATTCATCATCCTATGAACTGAGGCGAGCTCAGGAGCTGAACGCTCAAATTGGGCCCAAAGGAAGCAAAGAGGCCGTGGACCTGCTCATAGACATCCACAACACCACTTCCAACATGGGCCTCTGCCTCATCTTATACTCCATAGACTGGTTCACCCTGCACATTCTCAAGTACCTACAGGTACAAGAGTACTACAAACAGATATTTCGAGTCATGCACTTGGAATTTGCATCTAGAATGTTTCTGATAAAGAAAATATGCATAAACTGTGAACTACTAGAGGTCTCATATCTTCAAGTTTAAATAACTTAAATTTTGCTAAAAGTCAGGTTAATCTTCGCAGTGATGGTATAGTGAGATAGCAGCAGCTGTTTTCAAAAGCAAGAATGCAAATAAAATAAATAAATAATAGAAACAGTGCTTACCTTCTTCAGTAATGGGTGATTGAAAACTTGGACCTATTATTTATGTTAATCACCAAAGTAATTCAGAAATTCTGGTGAATCCTCAGTTCATTCCCATACCAAAAGTTAAGGCACTAACTGGCCACTTTATTGGGCACTAGTCACCTGTACTGAGTTGGGCTTTTACTTCCAGAACTGGCTTGATTCTTTGTGGCACAGATTCAACAAAGTGCGGGAAACATTTCTCAAAGATGTAGGTAATGTTCTCAGGTGTTCTACTGGACTGGGATCTGGTGACTGAAGCCATTTAAATACAAGAAGCCCATTTGAGATTATTTGAGTTTTGTGACATGATGTGTTATCCAGCTGGAAGTAACTATTAGTAGATGTGTACATTGTGGTCATAAAGGTTTGGACCTGATTAGCAAAATTACTAGGGTTAAATGCTCAGTCGGTAACAAAGCGCCCAAAGTGTCCCAAGTAAACCCTTTTATAACTTTCTGAAACTTTGACACAAGGCAAGGTGGATCCATGCCTTTATGTTGTTTGAACCAAAGTCTGACCCTAATATGTTGCATCAGAAATCAAGACTCATCAGACCAGACAACATTTTTTTTAAATCTTCTGTTGTGCAATTTTGGTAAAGCCATATGAATTGTAGCCGCAGTTTTCCAGTCTTGGCTGATGGCAGCAGAAGACCACACTGCAGAGATGCTGTTCTGCATACCTTGGTTGTAACACATAGTTATTTGGGTAACTGTAGCCTTCTTGTTAAATTGAAGAAGTCTGGTTATTCTAAGACATTTCCATCCAGTAAAATGCTGCTCACTGGATATTTTCTCTCGTTCAGGCCATTCTCTGTAAACCTTAGAGATGACTGTGTGAGAAATTCTCACTAGATCAGCAGTTTCTGAAATGCTCAGATAAGCCTGTCTGGTGCCAACAACCATAATATATTCAAAGTCACTTCCCTATTCTGATGGTCAATTTAAACTTCAGAAGGTCACCTTGACATCTCTACGTGCCTAAATGTGTATTGTTGCCATGTGTTATCATGCCATTAATACCACAGACAATAACAGATACAAATACAATCCTGTCAGTAATCCTCCCAAACACCAAAGTTAACCCCATTAAGCTGTATAATGTGTTGTCTTCAAGCACCAATTTTAACTAAACTGTCTGAGGATTTTTTCTTAGTCTTTGTTTTAATGTTTCTACTGGGTAATAGTATTTTCTAATCAAAACACTTAAAGTATGTCTGTGTTGCTTGTACATCACTCATGCAATTATGTTCTTAACTCAATAAAATCAGGTTATAAAGCTATAACCAAAATCCGGGATAAACATGTAGTTTATTTTAAAGCTCAGCCTATCGTACCTAAGCACAGTGTGCAGTCGACAGTAAACATATTTGATTTTCAGAGTAAAATGGCTTCTGTGGAAGTTAGAGCAATCCAGCTGGACATACCGATCGCTGAGGCTTATTCTTTAGAATCAGTCGGCAAGCATGGCTTTGGTAAGTGTGTCTGTGTGCATCTTTTGCAAAGCTGAGCTTATTAAATATTTAGATGATTGTTCCCCTTGTTCTTTGCAGCAATAGAGGCTGGCCCACAGCCCAATGGTGTGGTCAGAGCAGATATCTATAACTTGGTGAAAGAGGCAGTGGATCATATATTCAGTTGGCTTCAGGAATTCAATTCTGGTAAGATGCTACCACTTTTAAAATGCCCCTTCTTATAAGCTTTGGTTTAAATATTTATTTAAATAATTTTGTAGTCTGTAGTTGTTCAGTTAGCTGCTTTTTTTACAATTGCCATGGCAATATCTTCAGCTGTGGCCAAGCTTTTAATTGCTGCATGCAGGAGAGCTAACACGTATCACACAGAGATTCATACAGTCAGCAGATAACATACTTGAGCAGGCTACACCAGGTCATAAATCTAAATATGAGAATAAACAAGAATTGTTCCCATTACACAAACAAACAAAATAACGAGGTGAAACATATGTGATGCATATGCTTCCCCACATGTGTAATGTACTGTGTAATTAACCAATTAATTATAGAATGCATCCTGTGGCTGGAGCTTCACCTCACCTGATGTTTCAATGGGAGCAGGGACTAAAGTGGCCTCTGCAATTTGTTAGATATATAACTATATATATATATATATATAAATATTTGGTTAATGACACATGTTTTTTGTCATTTTGCTGCTGTATGCTACAACAGTTGGTTCAAACAGTCATCACATGAATAAAGTGCAGACTTTTTACTTTTATTGAAGAAGTTCATCAAAAGCATTGCATTAACTCTTAAGGTATTACAGTCATTTTTCAACACAGTTCCCTCATTTTCAGAGGGGTAGCTTCACTGGAGAAGCTTTAAGTCATCACAAATCAGTAAATCAGATGGCGGGGTTAACCGTGAACAATTATGCAATGGCAAACAACAACATCAGGTGGACCTACAGTGGCAAAATCAAACCATAGCTCTTTGTGAAATTACTCCTTTAACTCTGCAACTTTTATCCTCATCAGGAAGCACATTTGAAGGGGGTGAAGTGGAAGCATACACCTTGGTGAAAAGCATAGATTACCCGAGGAATCCAGTGACTGGGGAAATCACTGCTGCCGTACACTCCCAGTTACAGGTACAGTACAAGATGGGTGCACGTTTTATAGTCTAAGCTTTCACACTGACAGGGGATTTCTTAAAATCACCCCGCAATTCTTCAGCTGAGACACCTGAGTTAGAAAACACAAACACTGCAGTTGTCTTTACTTGTGAGGACAAGTGACAGAGCTCTCCTACACATAAGAGACACTCACGGACTTGTGCTCTGTCACCGTCTGCGTTCTTTATTTATACAAGAGAAATGAATACATTTGTTCAGTGACATGAGCATGTGCGTATGTGATTGTGTGTGTATGTATGTGTGTGTGTGTGTGCAAGGTCAGAACTGCTTGTTCAACTTCTTACTATCGCTGTAGAAAGATTCAGATACAAATATCAGAACACGTTTCATAAAGAACAATCAGTTCTAAACAAGGAAAAGGTCATCATGCAGTATTCTATCATCAATAAACTTATATCACTAAAAGCTTATACTGACTACTCAGTACAATTTTCTATTGACACACACTTTTCATTATCTGAGTCTGGGTCACAGTTGCAGCAGTTTTAGAAGCACTTAGGTGCTTCCAAGCTAGCTGAGAACCCTTCAGTCTATCCGTCTAGCTTATTGTTATCCTCGGGTCTCCTGCCCATTAGACATGTCCAGTGTCCACAAAATAAATACTGAGTCCTTTGGCAGAATCCCTCACACCCTCAGGTATCCTTGAGAGGTTGTCTAAAAGTTTGGCCTTAAACAAGCCTTCCTAACCTGGTTTCATCTGAACATTTACATTCATGAATTCAAAGACTGTCAAGCAGTAAATGTCGTATTTGCATGTCTTTCTCCAGGATAATGACTTCAAGCTTCTGCAGCAGGGCAATCCGATATTCATGTCATTTTCCGGGGAGACAGTGAAGTATGATGGTGAAGACCTCTACCCTTTCTTTGTCAATGAGTGCGCCTACTACGAGAAGAAGATCGCTTTTCATTTAGCTCGAAAGATAAAGTTGACACTCCCACCCATAAAAGTGACAGGCTGAGAGTGCTAAATTTAAATATCCCAATTTTAAATGATAATAAAGTAGGAAATGAGAATTATTCTGATCATTTGAAATATGCAAATGAACAAATGTGATGTCATGACTGACAAATATAAGGTGTCAAAAACATAACTCCATCCTCCAGTGCAGTACAGGAGCTCTGCTACTACCTCTGTTAATATGTAAAATGAAGCTTATTCGAGCTTTATCTCAGTGGTGTGTTTCACAGGCTCTAGAGTTGAAGTCCACGCATTTGATGTTCTTTAAAGCTAAATTTAACATGCAGAAATCCTTTATGAATGAATGACTGAATAAATGAACATGAGTGAATTTTAACTACAATCTTCTTAGCATTGTGTATTTGATTTGGATTTACATAAAATAAATGGATCAGCTCAATTATCAGCAGGAATATGCTCATCAGTCAGAGCAACTACATGCTCCAGTGTGTTTATCAAGTACACTTTACAACATTGGTTTGTCCTAACATTACACTGTGAGTGATGAAATGATCAATGACAGATGCAAAAGAAATCTATCATATTTATCTACTGTGCTTAAAAAAGACTTTGATGATTTCAGTTGTCTCTGTATTCCTTACACGTTTTAAATCTTTCAGCAGACACTTTATAACTGTGTTAAGGAAAATTTGTTATAAATAAAGTTAATTGTATAATACAAGCATGTAGTAAGTGGTTCTTAACACAGTGCACAGCTGCAATTGAGAAGCCTTTGTTTTAAAGTAATGATCAAAAAAGCCCATAAAACAAAAAATATTACTTTGACCTTGAGCACAGTTCAGATGAAGATCCATTAAGTGGTCACGGTGTGCAACTTTGAGTGAAATCTGACTAAAACTCTGGGATGAGAAGCGATTCTTGTCAACTGTGGACGAAACAGATGACCGACACCTCTCAGATCATCAGCAATATCTTAAATATTTCTACAATCAGTTCCAAATGTGCAAACACTTTTTTAACTACTTACACTAAAATCTGACACTGCACGATTAGTTGTAGGTCCTGTTCTTTGGAGCAAGCTGCCTGCTGACCTGAGATCAACTGGATCTTGAAAAGGGTCTTGAAAAACCCTTCTTTTTCACACTCTATAGGAGTGCATTTTTCTTTTTCAAATTTTCTTTTGTTGTTTTCACAAAATATATCAAATTGCAATTGTTCTTCCTGAAGACGTGTAAGACAAGACATTGTAAGCTTGTAAGTAAGAACTCATCATCTTTACTCGTCTCCTTTAACCTCCTAAGACCCAAACTCTTTCATGGCATGCATTTTTAATTTCTGTTTGCTGATTGGGACCTGATGAATGTAAAAACAGAATTACCTGATCTTTTTTTTTTTTTTTTACCTGATTTTTGTTTCTGAGAAAAATTAGATCCACATAAGAGGTCATTCATTTTAAATTTCAATAGAACAATGGCAGTATAATGTCCTCGTAAGTGGATACCAGGCCCCTGTAGAGCAAAATTTAGTATTTTGGTCTAGACAACCCAAAATGTGATGTCCACGTATGTGAACGCCAGGTCCTAGGAGGTTAAAAGAATTACATGAAACAAACATAAAAGTCAGCAAATGCCAAATTTATTAAGACAGTGTGAATATCAGTACAGTGTGCTTCTGGATACATAAAAACATTTACAAAAAGCCAGAGTGTATACACGTCAGACATGTAACAAATCATTCTGACACAAAACATTACAGTTTGTTTTGTTTAGTATTCATCAGTGCTGACATATTACTCATTTTGGACTTTTATACACACAGAAATGTGTAAGTGGTCACAGATTCAAGAGGATTTGAACTTTTTGGAAAATTTGATTGTTATTTTAAAAAGTCAGACTGAAACGCTGACATACTGTATCAACAGTAAACATCTGAAAGCTTACCAAACCAGTCAGACAAGTAACTGTTGGGATGGATGGGAGAACCAACTCCAGCCTGCAAACATTTAGGTGGTGTTGAGCAGCAAACCCTCTGTAAAATGGCAGTATAGCAGATCATTTGGGGCTTAAGGTCACAGGTTTGTGTGGCATCACTTTAGCTTTTTTGTTTGTCTTTTTAAATATTCAAACTAACTAAATTAATACATCTACAAACACAGGCGACAGATGAGTGGTCACATTTGTGATGACACTTAGAAAATACCACAGGCTGAAATGAACAATCACCACAGACGATGATGAAAAGGCATGCACAGGCTGGATATTTAAAATTATACAAAAACAGAACTGCAGAAAAAAAAGTAAAACAAATAAAATAAAATAAACTCTTGTTTAATATTTTTTCATGCACAGAGAAAGCTACCATGTCCTGGATAACTCCAGGTGTGAAGTTAAGGGCAATGTGGTGAGCAGCTTCAGAAGAAAATGGCAACCAAAAAGAAGGCAATAAAATAATGCACAAAAAACATGGTTAACACCAGAAATAGTAAGTGATCTGCAACCCTTAAAGATTAAAACCATTAAGAACATGCTTTGGGTAAAACACAGGTTAGAAATGCAAGAAAAAGCACTGGTGAAATAACTCAAATGGTATTAAAACACCACTCCTTTCTACAAGTCTGAGATACCGTAAATTCGTTTTTTTTTTCTCCTTTTTTTAAGTATGAAAATTCTGTTACAGATGAAGTGAAAAGCACCCTTTATCCTAGTTACATCCTCTCCTAACAGGAAACCATTTTCTGAGGATGTAATGAAACCCGTAAGCTGTCTTAAACTGTATGATTGTCAGTCTCTCTTTTACGCTACCCTGTAAGCGGTCATGCGAGTGTAATTTTTGCGGTGACTTTTGGCCGCCCACAGGAACAGAGACGCTGCCATCATCTGCAGAGGGAAGGATATGAGGGCAAGGTAAAGAGACCAGCCCAAGGTGCCCTCCACCCCATCAGGCAGAGGGAAATACTGGTGGACCAAATCCACCCCGGCCAGGAAACAGCAGACAGTGCCCAGAGAACACAGACCTGAGGAGTCAAAAGCAGTGATGAAGGAACGGGATGAGATCGTGTAAACGTTTATGTTTGTGGTCATTTGGATCTTAAAAAAAAAAAAAAAAGGACTAAGCTTCTAATGCAAAGCAGAAACAAATCTAGCAGATGAACTCCACCTTCATTGTACTCTGGCTAAGACCAAAGTAAATGAATGAAAGCAGAGGGAGGTTTTTGGTTGAACAAATGTTCTGTGCAGTGGTTTTCAAAGTGGGTTCTGGGGACCCTCAAAGGTCATCAGTCTCAAAGCCTTAGGAATAAGCACCCCTGGTTTTGGATGATTTGCATACATTTTGACTTCTGTTGTGAATCTTTGTAGAGACTGCAATGTAACCTGGCTGACATTGGTGCTGGCATTTATCTCGGGGCAAGTGCATTATTTGTTAATTGCCGTGTGGTCGTGCCCGAGGGTTTTACACGCACTGCCAGCCAAGATGAAAACAAACAGAATTCTGGGACTTTTTTCCCCTCCCAGGTCCCCACTTTTTATTATGGTCAGTTTTTTATGGGGCAAACATATTTGTCCCTCAACTTTTTCCACTTCTTCCCTCATGTCAATTCCAATAGTTTCAACAAACTCCCTCCAGGAACTTGGTGACAATCATACCGATGCTATGATTGTTTTCTCTCACTGATAAATTAAGTAAATAAGTAGCTGGAAATTCACAGGAGGAATCGATGGCACTAAACAGGGCAATCACAGTGGTTGCAGGCTGTGTGAACCAGGCGTGTAGTTACATTTCTAGAAAGGTGCACATCAGGTTAAGCTGTACGTTATGGTGTAGGATTTTATAGGGTTCTGGGTATCTATAGCCCTAGTAAGCCATGCACAGCTGAAGCCAAAAGTCACTACAGAGGGGTGTACTACCAAGTATGTTCATAGCCAGGATTACTTTGTGTAAGCTAGCTTCACAAAAGTTAAAGGTCCTCTCAGAGATAATAGGTATCACACTGGTGGGCATTGACCATCTTTGTTCAACCGGGCTTTGTGCTTCAGGTTCTCACATAAAAAAGGTCATTTGACGCATCATTGGACTCCTCTTCAAAATGGATTGGCTGAATCAATCTGAGATGTTATCAGAGAAACGGGTAACAGGGACGTAAATATAACATTAAGGTGGGGAAAAGAGGACATTAACACTTGCTGCTCTGTGCCTATTTCTACCTTATAGCTCCAACTCTAAAACTTTAAAGTGGATGCAGTGAAACATTAAAGGTTTCTCACTATGGTCAGTTAAAACACTGTCTCAAAGTCATGTGGAATCATGTCTATAAAGGGAAATGTGGAAATCACCTTTTAATCACTTTTTGTTGCCTGATCAAAGAGACACTAATTATATTGAATGCACCTGTAACTTGTAAGTTCAAAACTGCATGCCGGTAGCTGCAAGTCCAGCTGTGTAAATGACATTCAGCAGCACATAAGGACCAACCATTCATTTATACAGTACAGTCTGAGCTGCTGTAACTTCACAGCTGGGTTCATTTGGAGGTGTTAGTAAAGTAAAACTCTAATGTTTGTATATATAATTTATTCCTTCAGCACATTTAAGGCATCCTGTAAATAAAACAAAAGAAATGCTGACTATATTATCCTTCCAACTAATTTTAAAACAAAACTTTAAAAATTAACCTGCTCTGAACCAAGTTACCATGGCAATCCAAGCAGATAAGGAGACTGACTAAGATACTGTCTGTGTGTTTTCATGGGAGTCTGCTTGACCTAGAACTGATTGTGCCACTAGTTTTTGTCAACATTACTCATGCAGTAAAAATAGTAAGAAATTAAACTGTCAGTTCAGAAAAAATGCAAGATATTATAGTTTTTATGCTCTCTTAAAAAAAACTTGTAAATGTGTGTGTTTCTTTCACCTGCAAGAAGATGGAGCACTCCCACACAGAAGGTCGGGGTAAAGCTGCGGCACAAGCAGGCACAGACCCCAACGAGGACACTGAGGAACACCAGCGCCAGAGACACCAAGGGCAGCAGAAACTGGCACCTCCACAAGTCTGCACAACAATCATTACAGGTTAAACTCAAACTCTGTCAATAATTTCTAATGTTTAACAAATGATGTGCAAGTAAAGACAGTGAAGGGAGCAGAAGTGACCAAGATGGGTTAAAAAATGTAAGAATCGCTCAGTAAAATGAAAAGAAAAAAAAAATTTATGAACTACAGGTCTCCCTGAATAGATTGAGGGAGAGTAAGGACACACTCACATGTTCTTAGCAGGTCTTCTTCTTCCTCATTTCCAGGTTTATACTTTGTACCTAACTGATCAGAAAGACTAAAGCTTGAACAGCGGGTTTCCATCTTGCGATCTAAAACCAAAACAGTCAGAGAACACAAATCCAACTAAGTTTTCTCATTAATTAACAATGTAAAGCATTTAACACGGGACTGGGCATTATAACAATCAAGTGCACTGGTTAAACCAATCCTGAGTGCAGAAAAGTCAGTGATGTAAATCAATGTGCAGAATTAATCTAAATAAAATTCCTTAAAGTTAAAAATGGATTTTAACAGACCAGATTTTCTTCTTAAATTTAGAAGGCAGCACTATCATCAAACAAAGTATTGGTCAGTGAGGACGCTGAACAGGTGTGCCACTGTGAGTAATACCTGGAGATTTGAACCAGTATGAGGGGCTGGCTACCAGGATACACCTCCACCATAGTGCCCGAGTGCCGTTGGGGAATACAGGTTCGCTGTGCGTTGTATTATTAACTTCTGGGGTATTGTACTCATACCAGTGCTGAGTCCCCACAGCCACGGAGAGGTACACCGTGGCCAACAGGCTCAGCACGGAGCCGATAACCAGAGCTGTGGCGTACCGGTTATCCACCATGGTAGAGAAGAAGACAGCTCCTTAGGAGAACAAACACAGTCTGCAGTGTCAAATGAGGTTTGGCTTCCTGAGATGGAAGGCTAACAATTAGATGTCGGCTTGTTGCTTTGGCTCCACGGCATGTGGTCAGTAGGCACTGGAAGTGTCACAGTATCCGAGCATTGTGCTTTCTTCAGTTAAGCTGCATGTTTGCTGCAGTTTCGATTAGGTCCACAGAAGCGTTCACAGCCTGCCGAGGAATCCAACATAAAAAAAATACATAAGCAACAAGTACGCAATACGAGGTAGTTAGCGTCGTTTGTAGCTTAATTAGCCTGTAATTAGTGATCATAACTGCTTTGTACTCATAATTAATGTTATTAACGTTTAATCTGCTTCACATTGCTAACAATAACAAAGACAGCTTTCTCACTTGTGTCAGGAAGTTAGCATCCTACTTGCCAGCTAACGCTAAACATAGCTTCTTGCAGCAGAGTGCGACATTATCGAGTTATTTAACAGACACCTGAACGTTACAGATTTCACTCGAGCTCTTTTTTTTTTTACCTCATTATTGGCCAAAACCTTCCAGTTATAGCCCTATCTTATCTTTTCTGCTCTATCAATTTGTGGCTGACCTCCGCTTTCTTCTTCGCCTGTTTTTCCTTCTTCGTTTGATGGAATGAGTTTGTGCATTATGGCCACCTTCTGCTTCGGAGGAGAGGAGGAAACTGAATGTAGAAACCATAACCAAGCGAAGTGCCTACAAACTATAACAATTATAAATATTACATAATACATTTGAAACTACACTTATTTATAAATGTAACCAGACACTATTCAATTTATGCTTAGTTCAATTAAATTTGATTTGTATGGCACCGAGTCACAACAACAGTCATCTCAAAGTGCTCCCAACCAACACTGCCTTGACACAAACTATTTAGGTTCAGGAATAGTCACATGTATGTATGCAGTTGGTAAAACCTCAATTTGACTCCTAAAAAACTTTAACACACACACACAAAAACTTTTCTAGTCTTAGTTAGCATGCTTCAACATGCTGAACAGAAAATAATGTGTTTGTGTGTTATTTAACCCAACATGTAACTGGTGCTGTCAGACCCTTTGTACATATGAATAGTAAATCACTTTTTCCTCCATCATCTGACCTGCTGCCAGACCAAACCACTGGCTCAGTCTTAGCTGTTCCCATACCCATAGTCCTGACATGAGCCAGCCCCACTGATACCTAAAGTAGGTGAGTTGTCTTTTGTAATAATAATACATTGTCATTATAAGCCACATAAACAGAGCAGTGCAAGTGTGCATTGCTCTGCATATATTTTGCACACTGTGACTGTTGCAGGTGGTGAGATCTTTCAGTAAGCTAAATCAGTTTAAAAGCTATTTGAGCTTCACAAGGTATGAAATCAGAAACATATTTTATCTTGCTAGACTTTGTTAGAAAATTAATATCCAAATGATTATTTAAGTTATATTTGCCAATACATTATATAAAAATACAAATTTTTCTTTTACACCATTTAATAGATGAGAATTTAATTGCATCCAAAAAGTATACACATATGTACCAGTCAATGTAAAAAGAAAATCTAATAACACTATAAATGGATAGCACATATCTCATCAATCTTCTAAACATCTTCTCATCTTCTTTCTAAACAGAAAATTGATCCATGTTTGCAGTATTAAAGTGGTGGCGTCGAAAGTGATATATTTTTCATGGGACTCCAGATCCCTGGTGGCAAAAGAGGTAAAATCAGTCAAAAAGTCTAAGGTGTTTGTCTCAAGGACGGCTATCATTTAAAACAGGGTACATCAAACCACATGTGTGCAGCCTGAGACAAGCAGCCTGGGATCCACCCAGGCAGGGCAACAGTCTGACCTGGAAATCTGAAAAAAAGCAAGGAGCATCATGGGAAATATTTTTCCTGCTTTACCAAACTGCTTTAAGTTACCTGGCTGAAGATTAAGTTTGCACTCTAACATGTAGTGGTGGTGTCTTTATGAACTTCTAACAGGAATGACACATAATGCCTTCTCCTAAAGATTAAACGTGACCCTTCACATCAAGCTGCACAGAGACCCAATAAAAGGCATCATTTTTTTTATCGGGTTATATCTAACACATTATATTTTTACATTAATGCTTTCTGAGAGTTTTAAATGTATTCTTAAAACACTAACTCTGAATATTTGCAACAAATTCTACAAAGTTTATATCCTAGTTGTTTTGTTTAGTAACTTGAAACTAGTGGGCTTATTTGTGTAAACAAAAAAATGATGTGATCCTGTGAGAAGTTTGAACTAAAAATTATTTCAACTAACCAGTGAGAGCAGATTCATTAATACTCAGTATATGTGGAACTTTACCAATGGTATTTATTTTACTGATATTTTGGGCACAATTACATGCAAAAACAAATAAACCCAGTATTTAGAAGCCACCTTTAGCAGTAATAACTTGAAGTAATTATTTTCTGTATGATGTTATCTGTCTGTCACATCATTGTGTTGATCTGTGGAACCCAGTACTTAACATCTGGACTGGCTCTCTGTTTAAAAAGTCTAGTCTCTGATCCCATCGATACTACCCAGAAGGCAGTGCAGAGCTAGGATGGAGCCAAAGGGTGAAAGTATTCACCCAGTTCTAACTGCCTATCTATCCTGCCTACTCTGACAAAGTATCTGGCCCTAGGTAGCCTTGCAGGCCCGGTATCCTACTTTACTTATTTTTACTTTAAAAAAAAAAAAAAAGAATGTCCACAATTTAAACTTTTTGAATGATGGATATTTTATTAGAGCAATTTAACAGGAGAAAAGCATTTGCATCTCCCCTCTTTCACTTTTATCTTTAGACATCCAATCACCATTGTTGACATAAAATCACATGACTTCATAACACAACAGAACCAGAAAACTATGTTTGATTATATTTCACAGATACCACATTCGATCAGAAAAAATATGCAAAACAATTACACAAATAAGCAAAGCAGTATTGTAGAAAATGATAACTGTGTTTACTAAACAGATAAGGATAAGGCTGCAAACACTAATACAAGCCACAAGGTGGAGACAACAGCTAGAGGAGACCTGAAGACATGGAAGAAAGCAGAGAGACAGATTACTACTACTACTACTAATAATAATAATAATAATTTACTTTCTTTTGTGTGAAGTATTTTTATTATATTTTTATTATATCGAATTGGCACATGTGACATGTTTGTATCTCCTTTAAATATTTAAATACTAGTTCAACTAACAGTTCCAAGCTTAATATTTGAAGAATGAATATACAAAAAAAAAATCACTTTACTTGAGAGAATATGAATCTTACCGTGAAAAGATGTAACAGTTGTGTGAGCTTTTCAGTCCCGACTGTTTCAAAACAATCTCAAGGTATTTGTCATCATCCGATGTAGTTTTTGTTTTCACTTGTTCCACAGTGAAAACTTCTGCTGGAGATAAGAGTATTTCATCCTGTTCTTGATCGCACACATAGTCTTTCAGGTTGACAAAGAAACAAGAAGTGAGATGTAAAATAGTATTCTCATTGACATCTTCAAATCTCTTCAGCTCTTCATAGTCTGAATAAGCTAAAGCGAAACTTGTAAATCTCACTGTGGAGCCTTTCTTTGGTTGGTTTTGACCATCTTGAAAAACATAAAAGTTCTTGCAGTCCTTTGGCTTCAGCAGTCTCATGGAGTCCATCAGCAGGAAATGAAGAGACTTGAAGTGGAAGTGGTTTTCATAGATGCTAACATTTCCACCCATTGTCTCTATTGCTTTGTTCAGTGTTTGTATGAACGATTTATCCCCATTAACATAGACTGAAAGTGCAGCACTATGCTCTTTTCTTCCTCCTGGAATCTGTTTTGAACACTCGTTACTTTTATTCCACGCTTTCTGAAATCCTTCACTGCTGCTTAGTTCTTGTTTTAACACGTCTGACTCGATGAACTTCTTCATGGCCTCTTTGCGGCATCCTTTGTACTGGTCATCTACAACATCTGTGCTATTTAGAAAATCCAGTCGTCTTGTTTCCTGTGCGGTCACCTTTAATTGATATATCACATTTAAAAACCCATTTTTAAATTTATAATTTTTCTTACTTTCTAATATTTGTTTGAATCACGATTCTTACTTTGCTGCAGGCAGCTGTGAAAATTATTGCAGCAAGCACTTTTCTTCTGTTCTCCATTTTTTGGCCTCTTTGTCTTCTACAGACTGCAAGAAAGCCCTGAAACATCAAATATGGATAGAGAAAGTTCGGTAACACTTTACATGGTCCAGAAACTTGGAAGTGACAAAATCTAAAAGACTGAAAAGACTAAAAACTTACCTGAAGCAGGGAGAACAGCGAGGGGCCCATCAAACTGCAGGAAAGCGAAAGCGAGGGTTTGAGGAACTGGAACAAGTTATCATACAGTGCAGCCCTTTAGTCTTTCCTGTGTAAGAAAGTAACTTGTCACTGTTACACGACAGTTACTTTTTCTGCTTTCTGCTTTAGTGAGGAACATTACTGTGTTCCTGTAAGCTGGTTCAGGTTTAGCCCCTTTAAGCTCGGCCATAAATTATCTTTATATCTCTGATCTAGCATGGCTTCAGTATAGCTCATGGGGGCAAATACCTCAGTACCTCTTCAATGCAGACTTTATAAAAAATGAACTGGAGCCTCACAGATGAATATAAATAACATTTAGCCTTTACAGCGAATGTGTGTGTGTGCGCAATCAGCTTTTATTTCATTGATGTGTAGCTTAATGATGAGTGTTACATTTAGACAGTAGTTATCGCCCTGCTGCTGGACCAAAAAAAACTTACTGATGTCTGAAATGTCTGTGTGATAAGATTAAATTCATTGCAAAGCATTTTACATTTTATATGCTCTTTATTTGTCAGAGACATTGAAAGATACATCAAGGTGTGGTTTCTTTAGAAGCAGGAAGATAATCGCTGACTAACTCAGGAAACACACTGACGACATGTGTAAGCATGTTTATCGTAAAAATCTGCTCCCTGAAAAATCGCCACTGAGGAAAATGTAAAAAGTGAAGTTCACTAATGTTGAGAGAAAGTTCAATAAAGAAATTGATGTTGAATTTAGTTTTATGGATAGAAAATTTCAGTTTTTCTATCACAGTCACAGTTCATTAATATTAATAAATTTTTAATAAATGTTCTGATTTTCTATGTGCCACTCTGCCTTGTTCTTGGTCTTCTCGTGCCAGCCCATTGACAAAATCCTGGAAACACTCCGGCTGTGGGAGTTAAAGCTGCCACCATAAACTCCAGAATACCTAGTCTGAATCCAGCTGGGAAAAGCTGCAAGTTATTCCCATCTCTCGTTTCTTATCATCCTTTTAAAGGCACACAATGCTTAACAAGAATCACTGAAAGTATAACGCATATTATCCATGAATTCAGCCTATAATTTATAACATATGGCAGAAACAGAAAACAATATTTGATTATATTTTGGTAGCCTAATGCAACACCTTATTTGGCAGATAGCACAATCTGCCAGACAAAGTACAAAACAACTGTAAGAATAAACAAAGCAGCATTGTAGACGATAAAATTCTGAATGATAACTGTTTTTGCTAAACAGTTACAGAAAACAAAGATAAGGCCGCAAGCACTGACGCAAGCCACAGGGTGGAGACAACAGCTGGAGGAGACCTGAAGACATGGAAGCAAAGTCGAGAAAGAGATTAGTGTAATAGCCATCAATCCATTTCCTGCCACTTGTCCGGCCTGTAGATATGGAAATAAAACACTAATAATAATAATTTACCTATTTCTCTCTGTGACAGTTGTGAAAGGCTCCAGTTCTCCTGAGACCCTGAATTGTATAAGCAGAATATAACACTTTAAGCAAAATGTGCTGATGTGTGCGTTCGTTTACTAATGCTGTCAGCATTATCAGGCCAAACTATTCAAACCACATCCAAAACACTACCAGGGTTTCATAATCCTGTTTGGGTTTTTTCACTTTTTATGTCACCTCATGCTTTACAGCTGGGAAATCTTTAAGTTTATCAAAACCTCGAGTATAATCCAGTCATTACTTTGTATTTACAGTATCTGTTACAGCCTGTAACAGAGCAACAGGCTGTTTTATACAACACCAATTATTTTCCCCGCTTGTTAGAAGTGTTCAGCTACATTTTTTTTTAGAAAAATTAAATACTTATTGAGACAAATAGGTATATTTTACAATTTTCTTGTGTGGCTTGTGAAGTATTTTTCTTATATGTACTTTGGACAAGTTAAATGTTTGTATTTCCTTTGTGTGTTTAACACCACAATGAAAATTATTTAAGCACTTCAAAGTTTAATGTTTGGGAAATAAGCCTACAAAATATTTAATTTTAATTGAGATAATATGTGTCTTACCTCGGAAAGATAAAACAGTTGTGTGAGCTTTTCAGTCCTGAATGTTTCAAAACAATCTCAACATATTCTTCACCATCCTCCACAGTTTTGCTATTTACGCCATCCACAGTGAAAACCTCTGCTGGAGATAAGAGAAATGTATCCCCTGCTTTAGTACAAGTGTGTTCTTCCAGGCTGACAAAGAAACAAGATTTGATATTTAAAATGATGTCCTCAAACAGATCATAATAATTGTTTGGCTCTTCATAGCTTGAATGAGCTAAGGTGAAACTTGGAAATCTCACTGTGGAGCCTTTCTGTGGTTGGTTTTGACCACTTAGCAGAACATAAAAGTTCTTGCACTCCTTTGGCTTCAGCAGCCTCATGGAGTCCATCAGCAGGAAATGAAGAGACTTGAAGTGGAAGTGGTTTTCATAGATGCTAACATTTCCACCCATTGTCTCTATTGCTTTGTTCAGTGTGTTTCTGAAAGGCCGATCTCCTTTAAGATAGACTGAAAGTGCAGCACTATGCTCTTTTCTTCCTCCTGGAATCTGTTTTGAACACTCGATACTTTTATTCCACGCTTTCTGAAATCCTTCACTGTTGTTTAGTTCTTGTTTTAACACGTCTGACTCAATGAACTTCTTCATGGCCTCTTCACGGCATCCATTGTACTGGTCATCTACAACATCTATGGTCTTTTGGACATCCAGTACTCTTGTATCCTGTGCAGTCACCTTTAATTGAGGTGTATCACATTTAAAACTCATTATTTAGTAAATAATTTTTCTAACCTTCTAAAATTTGTTCGTATGAAACACATTTCTTACTTTGTAGCAGACAGCTCTGAAAATTATTGTAGCAAGAAGCATTTTTCTTCTGTTCTCCATTTTTTATCCACTTCTTTTTCTAGAGACTAAAAGAAAGCATTGCAGGATCAAATGTGGGTAGAAAAGAGTTCTTCAACACTTTTCACAGTCAACTTGGATTTGGAAAGATGTAAATAATCTAATATTTGTTTGGTTTTCTTGGAATATGTCAACTTAAAAATTTAAATGTGGAAAAGACAGAAAATCACGTACCTGGAGCAAGAACCAAAAAAAAAAACTTGTCTTAGCAACTCACAGAAAAGAGTCTATCCAACTTCTGAGCAGCAATGAGCACAACACGCTCTGGGGAGTCAAATAAGTTATCCTACAATGCAGCTCTACAGTTTTTCCTGTAGAAGATTGTAACTTGTCACTGTGGGAAATGGTGTCCCCTTATTGGTTCTGCCTCAGCTACTGAGTTCCTGTAAGCTCCTTTTATTGTGGCATAACTGATAAAGCCAAGTCCCACAGTACTTCTTCAATGTAGACTTTTTCTAAAATTAAAAAAAAAAAAAAAAACCTCAGGCAGTTCCATGCCCACTTTTAAATTTTGTACTTTTTCCCAAAGAAAGGGGTTAACTACAAAATTGCATTTGTTACTGTTTGCTAAAGCTAAAGCTCAGGTCGGCAGAGCACTTTGACAGTTTTTATTACTAAACTCTACAATTTGGGCTACTGTTAGGTGAATTCACGCAATGTCAGGTTTAGAAGACAGTCAGTGAATGGTAATTTTGTTGAATAATAGTATTAGTAATGATGAAAAGAAGATGATAACTAAATTAAAACTAATTCACGAGGACAAAAACTATGATGAAATGTAATGACACTTAAAAATTAGATAAAATTGTTCTGGAGAGATAAGATCCCATTATAACTAATGAAGTTGTGTAGAAAGGCAGGACGAGTTTGGAAGTCCTTGTGTAGTAAAGTTAGACAAAAACATTTTGATCCACCCAGGGTGGGGAGGCAGGTTCAGCTGACTAAACCTACTGTAATCTTATGATATTTAGTAAACTAAAATTAGACTAAAGCTTAACAAAAAAAAAGCAGTTCCTATAGCTATAATAAAACAAAGTTACAAAGTAAAGTGATTTCAGGATTGGTGGTCCAGACATGACTTCAATTCAGATGTTTAAAGTTGTGAATAAGCTAACAAAGACATGTTTGGTGTACTCGATTTAACATGCCTCTAGAGCTTTTAAAAAGGTCCCAACAAGTGATGAGAGAGAGAGAGGGAGAGAGAGAGAGAGAGAGAGAGAGGCTTTTGTATCGCTAATGTGTAACTTAATTATAAGTGATACATTTAGGCAGTAATTACTGCCCTGCTACAAACCTGTTGGACTTTGTAAACGTAACACAAGGAAAAACAAATGTATTTGTCTATTTGTGTGATCAGATTATATTAATTGCGAAGCTATTTCAATTTTCCATGTTGTTTATTTGACAGGGAAACAGAAATTCCTGTTGTCTTTAGAAGCAGGAACATTTGCTGCAAATTATTCCCATCTCTCATTTCTTATCATCCTTTTAAAGGCGCACAATACTTGACAAGAAATAAAAGTTTGCAGTATATTTTTCTAACATGCATAAAAAAAAGATGTAAATTGAGTCTATAATTCATAACATACGATAGAAGCAAAAAACAAAATTGCACAATACTTTGGCAGCCTGTTGTAACACCGTATTTGGCACATACCACAATTTGGCAAATAAAGTGCCAAACAATTAATTATATGAATAATCAAAGTAGAATTGTAAATAATAACACTCAATCGCAGTTGGTGTATTTCTAGTTAGTGTTGACTGCAGCTGCACGTGAGCCTGAAATTTGAAACCTGAACTTTATTTTGCACCCCTTTGAAAGCTTTATCAAATATTCTGAAGTAATGAAGTCTATAATTCATAGCATAAGCACAGAAGCAGAAAATTACTCCTAAGACAAAGTTATTCATCACAATCTGTCAGATAACATCTCAAATAATTGTAAGTAAGTAAGTGAAAGTTTATTTATATAACGCTTTTCCCAGATAAAAATCACAAGGTGCTCCACAATACAAAGCATGAAAATACAACATATAACAATGCAAAACAATACATACAACATAAAAACAAACTAATTGAAAGCTTGTCTATATAAAAATGTCTCCAACTGCTTTTTAAAAGAATCAGTGGGGTCAGTAACAGAGTAAAAACAGTGGAAGAGAATTCCACAACTGTGGTGCTACTGCCTGAAAAGCCCGATCACCACGAGTTTTAAATCGAGTGCGTGGGGCCACCGGCAGTCTCTGACCTGATGACCTTAGAAATCGGGAATCGGAATGTGGTTTCAGCAGGTCAAATATGTACTGGGACGCTTGAACATGTAGGACCCTAAAGGTTAGAACTAAATGTTTTAAAAGAAATGTAAACTTTACAGGCAAGCAGTGAAGGGAGGCTAAAACTGGAGTAATATTAGATCTTTTGTTGGTGCCTGTTAAGAGTCTTGCTGCAGCATTCTTCAGTCTGAGGACGATTTAAAGCTGATTTCTTAAAACAAGTAAAAAGACCACTGCAATAATCCAAATGGGAAGAAAAAAAAAGCATGAATAATCATCTCAAGTTCAGCCTTTGACACCATTAGTCTGAGTTTTGAAACATTCCTTGGATGATAAAAACAGTTCTGGACCAGCTGTTTGGAATGTTGCTCAAGGGAAATGGAGCTGTCAAATATGGCAGCAAGGTTTCTAAGGCTCAATTTAACAGAAGGCTCTAAGAAGCTGATATGCTCCCTAATTTCTGAAATCATATGGTCTGGAGCAATAATTAAAGTTTGTTTTATCACAGTTTAGCCGGAGGAAGTTGTCGTTTAACCATTGCTTGATTTCTGTCAGGCATTTACTTAAACTAGACAATTTATAAAGCTCAGAGACTTTAAAAGAACAGCATAACTGAATGTAACCTGCGTAGAGATGATAGGACATATTATTGCAGCCCCCATTTAATTTGGCCTAGGTGGAATAGATATAAAGCAAAAAGAGAATTGGACCCAGGACAGATCCCTGAGGCACCCCACAAGACAAAACTGTTGATTTGGATGTCACTTGATTCATACAAACAGTAAAAGATCTTTCAGATAAGTATGACGTGAATCATTTTGACATTGTATGAATAATTGCAGCAATATTATAGATGATAAAACCCAGAAAACTCTGAATGATAACTGTTTTTGCTAAACAGCTAATAAACAAAACAAAGATAAGGTCAAAAGCACTGATACAAGCCACAGGGTGGAGACAACAGCCGGAGGAGACCTAAGGACATGGAAACAAAGCAGAGAGGGGAATTATTGTAATATTCATACATACACACATTTTCTGTGTGTATGTATGAATATTACAAGCACTAAGTTATAACAGATGCGACAAACATGTTTCATTATATGCACTTACATCTAAAATTTAATTTTTAAAAAATATTTATATCTTTAAAAATATTTTGAAGTTTGACTTTGCATTTCGTTACTAAACATTTGTAAAACTAACATGGAAATTGTCAAACTTTTCCACTTTAATTGAGAGACTGTGACTCTTACCGTGAAAAGATGTAGCAGTTGTGTGAGCTTTTAAGCCCCGAATGTTTCAAAACAATTTCTACATATTGAGAATCATCATCTGCCTCCACAACTTTGCTATTTATGTCCTCCACAGTGAAAACTTCTGCTGGAGATAAGAGTATTTCATCCTGTCCTTGACCGCACACATAGTCTTTCAGGTTGACAAAGAAGCAAGAAGTGAGATTTAAAACGACCTCCTCATACAGATCAGTTTCACTTTTTAGCTTTTCATAATCTGAATAAGCTGAGGTGAAACTTGGAAATCTCACTGTGGAGCCTTTCTGTGGTTGGTTTTGACCACTTAGCAGAACATAAAAGTTCTTGCACTCCTTTGGCTTCAGCAGCCTCATGGAGTCCATCAGCAGGAAATGAAGAGACTTGAAGTGGAAGTGGTTTTCATAGATGCTAACATTTCCACCCATTGTCTCTATTGCTTTGTTCAGTGTTTGTAATAAATTGTGATCCCCATTAACATAGACTGAAAGTGCAGCACTATGCTCTTTTCTTCCTCCAGGAATCTTCTTTGAACACTCAATACTTTTATTCCACGCTTTCTGAAATCCTTCACTGTTATTTAGTTCATGTTTTAACACGTCTGACTCGATTAACCTCTTCATGGCCTCTTTACCACATCCTTTGTACTGGTCATCTACAACATTTGTGTTATTTAGAAAATCCAGTAGTCTTGTTTCCTGTGCAGTCACCTTTAATTGAGATTTATCACATTTAAAAACACATTTTTAAGTGAAGAATGTTTTAACCTTCTAATATTTGTTTGTACGAAACTTAATTCTTACTTTGTTGCAGGCAACTGTGAAAATTATTGCAACAACAAGCACTTTTCTTCTGTTCTCCATTTTTTTGTCTTCTTGTTCTTCTAAAGCCTGAAAGAAAGCACTGCAGGATCAAATGTGGTCAAAAAACAGCTCTGTGACATTTTACATACAAAGGACTAGGGATGGGTACCGGTATCCGGTGCCATGATGGCACCGGTTCTGACATAAACGGTAGTAACCAGACCGAAAAGCAGCGCACATTTCGGTGCTTTATTTCGGTGCTTTTTTTTCCTGAGCTGTGTAGTGATGGGTCGTTCGCGAACGAAATGGCTCTTAGAGCCGACTCTTTGAAGTGAACGACACGAGCCGGCTCCTTATTGGGAGCCGTGAGGGTTTTTTTTTTTCTTTCTCTCACCCTCTCTCTCGCCCTTTTTTCCGCTAAACTCCGCACGCGCGGCCTGTACTTTGCGCTGGGCAGAGGGGGGAGGGGCGTTAGTTACACTCGCAGTAGCACAGGAACAGAGCCAGAGAGAAAGAGAGCGAGGGACAACAACGTCACATTAGAAAGGTATAGTAATCATCCACTATTTTCAGTTGCAGATGATAAAGGATTCAGAAATCATGCAGGCCCATATGACAGAGAATGTGCATCTTCTTTTTGTTTTAATATTTTAATTTATATTTAATTGTGTTAAGTGTTGTGGTTTGCAGTGTTTTGTGTTGTTTCACGTTAAATTTGTTTAAAAGGAAAAAGCTGAAAATTTAAATAGTTAAAAATTTAAAATGTAAATAGTTGTTTTTTGTATTATATGATTTATTTATTACATTTTATGTGGAGAGAATAAATAAAGTATATTTATGGTGGCCCTTAGAGACAAAGCACGTACAAACTCCAAAACGCGTAAAAACCCCAAAACACGTAAAAACTCAGAAGCACGTACAAACTCCAAAACACGTACAAACTCAGAATCACGTACAAAAGACAACAGAAGTGCTCCAGGATGCTGGGAGCAGTGTTGAGTTTTTGTTACCTAGTGGCTACACAAGCTAGGAAGTATCAACAACCGGATTTGGTGTGTGGTAGTAACAGGTAAATGAACTTTTTTTTTTAAATTATTTGAATAAATATGAGTGCTTGTCTATAAATACACAAACAATACACACATGCTTTCAATTGTGTAATTTAAGTGATCTGGGTAGCTCTGTTTTGGAAGTTCAGTAAACGCTAGAAATGTGTTTTGGAGTTTGTACGTGCTTTTTGGAGTTTGTATATGCTTTAGAGTTTGTACGTGCTTTGTCTCTAGGGGCCATATATAAACATATATAAATAAAACCACTTTTTTAAACATTAGTAATTCCTTTTCTGCATAATTTTATATTATTGTTAATGATTAAATAATTAAAGCAACAAAACAACCTGAAGAGCCGGTTTGGAGCCGAAAGAGCCGGCTCTTTTTAGTGAGCCGAGCCGAAAGAGCCGGATCTCTAAAAAGAGCCGGAAATCCCATCACTAGAGCTGTGATACACTTTCTTCTTCCTTACATTTCTATTGGCGGTTGGCAAACAACTGAAAGGTGCATTACCGCCACCAACTGGTATGGAATGATACACTTTAGATTCTAGCCAATCATTTTAAGTTTCCGAGAATAGTAGGCGGGTCCAGGTACGTACGTTCTTTTAGAGCAGAGCTACAAATTAAAAATGTCCAAGGCGAAGCGGTCAAAAGTCTGGCTGTACTTCACAGCAAAAGATGCAAACTCAGCAGCTGCAACAAGTGCTTTAAGGTGATACTGTCAAAGGAGGTAACACCTCAAATCTGATGAAACACCTGGCGACGCATAGTGGGGTTTTTTTAAAGCCGAGAAATGCGCCGTATTTGATAGCTTGCTGCGAGACCTCACACCGAGCACATCTACTGCTTGTGGGTTGCCTGTTATCGGACCCGGAATTAGCAACATCCCCCAAAAACCCGAAGAGGAGAGTCCTGGCCCCTAGCCCTGCCAGTGTAGCAGAAATGATGACGGATGATGATGCAGCAGCAGCCGTTCTTCTCTGCGTGAGTAGCTTAATGTTGTTCGTGTGTAATTTACGTTGAGTAGGCTAACCACGTTATTACATTAATGCATGTAAGGTGAACAGCAAACACCATCATAGCTACATGCGGCTGTCTTCTTGTTTGATGTCAGATACTCCCTTCACCCTGGCCAAAAAGGCTAAAATGACCAAAGAAAAAGTGGAAAACAGTTAAACATGAGAGGTTTTTGGACAAAGTTTGTGTTTTTTCCATTGTTTAAGCTGCTTCCAGCCAAGAGTGATACCATATATGCCCCATAGCTGCAGAAAAGGCTAACATTGTTATCTTTTTACAAAAAAACAGCTGAACATGAGAGGTTTTTGGACCACTTTTGTGTTTTCCATTCTTTAAGCACCGGTTTGAGCACCGGCACCGTTTCAAAAGTACCGGTTTGGCACCGGTATCGGATAAAACCTAAACGATACCCATCCCTACAAAGGACATACATTAAGTCTGGACTGGACTTCTACAGTTCTCTGTATTTGGGTCTTGAACACTCATCTCTCCATTGCATTCAAAATTCAAAATGTTGCTGCAAGTCATTTAACAGGTATTAAAAGGACGATTACGTCACTCATGTACGTAGACGTACACGTTTTACATAGCTTAATTTTTTACCTTGGCTTTTAAGTTCAGTTTGAGTCCCATCAGGGGTTATTTTATGTTGTGATGCCATAGTTTTACTTTGTTTTGAGTTTTAATTCATTGTCTTCACTTTATTGGTCTTACTATTGAAATGTGCCATCCAAATAACATTAAAATTGACATTGACACAGTCTGGCAAGATTTAAAATAACAATTATCTTTTCTACCTCCTGGAATTCAGCAAGTTAAAAAATGTAAATGTTGAAAAGACTGAAAGGTACATACTTGAAGCAAGGAGATTGACCTCGTATTAGTAACTTAGCGAAAAAATTAGATTAAACTGCTGGGAACCAATAAGAACAACAGCCTGGGAAGTGAGACAAGTTATTTTACAATGAACTCCTTAGTCTGAGTCTAGTTCCCAAAAGCTTGTTCAGATTTGTTGCACAATGATTTACAACCAGAGTACAACCAGCCCAGTGATAGCATATCTTTGTATCTCTGTTCTAACATGATTTCAAATACCTCAGTGCTTCTTCAGTGCAGTTTTTGCACGTAAACAGGAGGCACCAGCAATCATAGTTGGAAAATCTGGGTATCTTGAAATTGAAGGAATGAAAATACACCAAACAATGTGAATAATCTGGTCTCACAGAACTGTTCACCAGTAACAAATTAACTTAACTGAAAACACTCTGATGTTGAAATATCTATCCACTTTTACATTTTTCTGTTTTGCTCACCTGAAGAGCTAAACTAGAAACTTGGAAATGTTGAAACATGCCCTGATTCAGCTTGGATGAAACACGCCCACTGACACTTTTTCAGTGCACTTTATATTTCACCCTGCTCCACCCTGACCTTGAAAAATGACTGACAGTCAAGCACCAAATCTTGATTTAATTTCTTTAGTGGAGAGTACTCACAGACATCGAGCAGAGGTCTATACTCCGATTGCAGCTGATTTTCTGGAACTGTCAGTTGTTTCACACTTCTGTCTGTAGCATTACAAAGGCTGGGACACATTCAAACCCTACTCTGCCTCTCCACTCACTCTCCGGTGTCTCCCAGTGTCTCTCACCCCGCCCACTAAACCCTTTTTAGTCCTCTGGCTGATAGAGGTCTGTCCTCATTGGCCGATGCCAGTGTCCTTCAAGGCCATGAGCTCACACAGGTGTGAGCACTAAAAAATCAACAAATTTGCAATAAAAGCATGCAATAAAATTCACAACGGTTAAAGATGAACTCATGCAATACAAAAACAAACAAACAATAAATCAATAAGAAGACTTCCCTGACAGCGCTGTTGTTGGCAATATCATCATCTGCTGGCTCAGTTACAGGTTACAAACCAGTCTATCCTACAGCCTTACCAACACATTTGAAGACATTTGATACTTTATATTTAGACATTAAATGCTATATGGAGAGTTTTATTTGTTTTATTAGATCAAGATAAGGATGTTTCTGGTCATAAGTCTGAATATTTGTAAGAAATTGTGCAAGCTTTATAAGTTGTCTTTTTTAGTAACACATAGGTAGTGGGCTTTTATTACACAGCATATATGGTGCTTTAAAATGGGACTTCATTAAAGACTTCATTACAATAGTCACAGTCTAATGGAAAAAATGTCTTTGCATAAATGTTTTGGATTTTCACTCAGTAACATCACATTTTTAAAGGTGTTTACTGTATTTTATAGGAGAAATTGTCCCAGATTGTTGCACATTGTCAGGTGTGTCTGTCTGTCACAAAATTATCCTATAAACATGAGTCATTCATTATTATTTTTACTTTAACCATCAGGAGTAAAACCTTGAAGTCATATGCAAGATCGTATGCTGACAGCATTTAGCTCTACTGTTAAACTTTTCCTACTGTGGACTTGTAGCTTCTTTTTAAACTGTAATAAACTGTGTTTTTGTCTTTTGGATACTCACCTGTCCTTCATCTTTCCTCATGTTTGGTGTTTCACTCTTAATTCTAGTTTGCACTATTAATCTCCTGTGCTCTCTCCCATCTTGGTAGTAAAAAGAAAGCAGTCAGCATGTACCAGTCAAGTTCTAATCAAATCTGTAATTCTTGATGTGATGATTTGATAATTTTTCCCACCATTTCCTGATGGCCTGAATAACTTTGGTATGAGTAATTAATTTGTTTTTTAAAGACTTTCTTTCAACAACTGTTGTGAGTACAATAGATTTTTCAGAATTGTATATAAAAGATTATACACATATTTGCAGTATTGAATAAAGTAAACAGGCAGCTCTTGCACAAAGCATCAGGGATGTTAAATTTCATCAGTTTATTCTGGCTCTACTTGTAAATTTTGTAGTGCTGTCAAAATTAACGGGTTAACGCAAATGAATCCGCCATCACAGTAAACGCGATTAAGATTTTTAACGCAATTAATGCATCTGGAGTGAAGAATGACTCAAAATCCCTGAAATTTCTCTTTCAATGCATTTCGGGCAGTTTGTCCAAGTAGAGTTACCTTCGCACATGCGCAAATGGGCAGTTGATCTGGTAGTGACGGGCAGCTGAACAAATCAACTCAGTATGGAAGATGATAAACGCACATTGGCCCTCTTGATGGGAAATTTGTGTATTAAAAAAAATAATAAGACGGAACAGTCGACAGACATAAAGTATTATGCACATTGTGCAAGAAGGAATTTTCTTTTCACCAAAGCACTTTCAGCTGAAAATATCACATTGACGCGAAGCATACGTTAGTCGGGGATGCTGCAACATGTTGACTGACACAACTGTCAAGTGGATTGCAACAAACTGCAATGCTATTAATATCGTTGAGAACACGCGCTTTACGCAGCTTTGGTTCCTCTTTTCAAGGACTTGAAGTGCCTCCCCAAGAATGACAGAGAGAGAGTCGATAAATGTTTCAGTTTTTTGTTAACATGAATGTTCAAGATGTGCAATAAACATGTTAAGTGTGTATACTTTTTCTCGAGTCTGTTTGCTCATGCAAAATGAAATGTGATTAATGTAGAATAGAAATTAATGGTATTTAATCTTGATTAATCAAAATTAATCCACAGTAACTCTGTGATGAATCTGATTAAAGACTTTAATTGTTTAACAGCACTAATATATATTATATATTAGTGTATACTTACCTATTAGTATATAGGTTTTTTTATGTTGTATTTCACAGGAGAGAACCTGTGTTAAAAGACTGAAGAAAACTATTCAAATTCTCTTTGAATTTAAGCATACATTCTTACTGTTTATTCTGCATTTACTCCATTATATTGCATAAATGTCAGTTACAAGCTTAAATATAAAGTTAAAAAAAAAAAAGTAATTGCAACCCGGCTATAGATCAAGTAATTGTGACTAATCAAAGTTAAATACAGAAAATTGTGTGATTAATTAGTTATTCTTTTAATCTATTGACAGCACTAAAATGTTCATGTCTTTGTTTACTCACACAAACACGCTCTATATGTAGTGAGGTTCACTGTTTCTCAGGGGCTGTGTTGCTTTACTGATTTTAATGTCTTTAAATGACATTTTAGTGACACTGTTGTTGAAGGTGTTAATATGTTACCTGTGTTTCATGTTTGTACATGTAAATTCAAGTGTGCTTGCTGATGTAGTTACTGTTAGCTGCATGTGCCGTGTGAACTGTGTGATTTTTCTGTATATTTGTGTATTAACAGGATTTAGTTTATTTAAATATTTAAAAATTTTGTTCAGACAAATACAAATATAATTTAGCCTTTACAGTGAATGTTGGTGTGTGTGTGTGTGTGTGTGTGTGTGTGTGTGTGTGTGTGTGTGTGTGTGTGTGTGTGTGTGTGTGTGAGATCATCTTTAATGCCAATAATGTGAAGTCTAGTGATGAGTGTTATTATCGCCCTGCTGCTGGACCAGTGATGTATTCTGTTATTTAGTTTGGAGAATTTGTTGGAAGTTTTAAATGTAACATTAGAAAAAGGAAAAAAAAAAACGTATTTGTGGGTAAAATGTTTGTGTGATCAGATTAAATTCATTGCAAAGCCTTTCATATTTTGCATGTTGTTTATTTGACAAGGAAACAGAAGCAGTTTGGCAGGAAGAGCATAAGCGACTGTTTAGGACAGAGCGCTGTCGTAGGTCCTTCAAACCAGTCAAACTGTCAGTCAGTTGTAGTTTACTGTAGCAACATATATAGTAAAAAATACTTTTCTATAGTATTTTCGTTTTTGAATTGTACACTAAAGACTGCAGCTGCACGTGAGCCTGAAATTTGAACGCAGTGTATTTTACACTAACCGGCTCGGACAGTCTCGGTCATTGTGTCCTTGGGCAAGACACTTCACCCGTTGCCTACTGGTGGTGGTCAGAGGGCCCAGTGGCGCCAGTGTTCGGCAGCCTCGCCTCTGTCAGTGCACCCCAGGGTGGCTGTGGCTACAATGTAGCTTGCCATCACCAGTGTGTGAATGTTTGTGTGGATGGGTGGATTACTAAACGTGTAAAGCGCTTTGGGGTCCTTAAGGGACTATGTAAAAGCACTATACAAATACAGGGCATTTACCATTTACTAACTTTCTGACCCCTTTAAAATCTTTATCAAATATTCTGAAGTCATGCAGTCTATAATTCATAACATATGACAGAAGCAGAAAACTACTGCTACTAATTCAACACAATCAGTCAGATAACATGTAAAACAATTGTATGAAGAATCACAGCAATATTGTAGATGATAAAACTAAACAGCTAAAGAAAACAAAGATAAGGCCGCAAGCACTGATACAAGCCATAGGGTGGAGACAACAGCCGGAGGAGACCTAAAGACATGGAAACAAAGCAGAGAGACAGGAAGAGATTACTGTTGTTGTTGTTGTTAATAATAATAATAATAATAATAATAATAATTTACCTGTTTCGGTCTGTGAAGACTGTGGTAGTCTCATGCACTCCTGGAACACTGAATTAGAAAAGATTAAATAAATCAATGGATAATAATAATAATAATAATAATAATAATAATAATAATAATAATAATAATTTACCTGACTTGCTGTGTGACAGTTGTGGTAGTTTTCTGCCCTCCTGGAAGACTACATTGGAAAAGAAGAAATAAATCAATGGATAATAACATCAATCATAATAATAATAACAATAATAATAATAATAGTTTACCTGACTTGCTCTGTGACAGCTGTGGTAGTCTCTTGCCCTCTTGACCTCCTGAATTGGATAAGCAGAAGAAAATACTTTAAGTAAAATGTGCTGACACATTATCAGGCCAAACTATTCAAACCACACCCAACTCCACTGGAGAAGTATCGTCCCTGTTTTTGCCACTTTCCCCCCCAGTTATTACTGTGTACTTACTCCATAAAAACCAACAAAAAAAAACATATTTATATATTTAACATTACATTTAAAGTTAACTTTGCAGTTTCAAGTTTAATATTTGTAAGATAAGAAAAATGTTCACTTTAATTGAGAGAATATGAATCTTACCGTGGAAAGATGTAACAGTTGTGTGAGCTTTTCAGTCCTGAGTGGCTTAAATCAATCTCAAGGTATTCGTCACCATCCGATGTAGTTTTTGTTTTCACTTGTTCCACAGTGAAAACTTCTGCTGGAGATAAGAGTATTTCATCCTGTTCTTGATCGCACACATAGTCTTTCAGGTTGACAAAGAAGCAAGAAGTGAGATTTAAAATAGTATTCTCATTGACATCTTCAAATCTCTTTAGCTCTTCATAGTCTGAATAAGCTAAGGTGAAACTTGGAAATCTCACTGTGGAGCCTTTCTTTGGTTGGTTTTGACCATCTTGAAAAACATAAAAGTTCTTGCACTCCTTTGGCTTCAGCAGCCTCATGGAGTCCATCAGCAGGAAATGAAGAGACTTGAAGTGGAAGTGGTCTTCATAGATGCTAACATTTCCACCCATTGTCTCTATTGCTTTGTTCAGTGTTTGTATGAACGATTTATCCGCTTTAAGATAGACTGAAAGTGCAGCACTATGCTCTTTTCGTCCTTGAGGGATCTGTTTTGAACACTCGATACTTTTATTCCACGCTTTCTGAAATCCTTCACTGTTATTTAGTTCTTGTTTTAACACGTCTGACTCGATGAACTTCTTCATGGCCTCTTCACCACATCCTTTGTACTGGTCATCTACAACATCTGTGCTATTTAGAAAATCCAGTAGTCTTGTTTCCTGTGCAGTCACCTTTAATTGAGATTTATCACATTTAAAAACACATTTTTAAGTGAAGAATGTTTTAACCTTCTAATATTTGTTTGTACGAAACTTAATTCTTACTTTGTTGCAGGCAACTGTGAAAATTATTGCAACAACAAGCACTTTTATTCTGTTCTCCATTTTTTGTCTTCTTGTTCTTCTACAGACTGAAAGAAAGCAGGGCAGGATCAAATGTAGTCAAAAAACAGCTCTGTGACATTTTACACACGAAGGACATACACTAAGTCTGGACTGGACTACTACAGTTCTCTGTATCTGGGTCTTGAACACTCATCTCTCCATTGGATTCAAAATTCAAAATGTTGCTGCAAGTCATTTAACAGGTATTAAAGGGACGATTACGTCACTCCAGTTTTTAGCAAGTTTACATTGGATGCTTGTCCATTTTTATATTGATTTGAAGATTCTTTTACTTACTTTCAAATCTTCAAATGCTATGGTGCCAACTTTTAAACCAAACTGCTAAACTTACATGATCCGAGAAGAGCACCAAGATCATCTGCCCAGATGTTTTAGTGTAGACGGGGTCTCGATTTAAACATAGAGAGTTGAATCCACTAGACTCTCGTATAACAGGTCATTTGATATTCCTACTGAGTCTATGTAGTCTTTAAATCCTGTCTTAAAACCACATTTTTTTTACCTTGGCTTTGAATTTAAGTTCATGTTGAGTCTTATCAAGTGTTTTTTTTATGTTGTGGTCTCTTTATTTCAGTTTGTTTTTAGTCACATAATATTGTAATTGTTTGCATATATAATATATTGTATTGTCTTTATTGATTTTGCTATAGAAATATGCCATATAAATAACATTAAAATTAACATTGACATTGAAATTTGAATCTGGCAAGATCTTTTCTACTTCTTGGAATTTGGCAAGTTAAAAAATGTAAATGTTGAAAAGACTGAAAGGTACATACCTGAAGCAAGGAGATTGAACTTGTATTAACAACTTAGCGAAAAGAGTCGATTAAACTGCTGGGAAGCAATGAGAACAACAGTCTCTGGGAAGTGAAACAAGATATTTTACAATGAACTCCTTAGTCTTAGTCTAGTTCCCGAAAGCTTGTTCAGATTTGTTGCACAATGATGAGTAATACTTACATCATTAAGCCCATTTTAAGCCCAGCCCAGAGATAACTTATCTTTGTATCTCTGTTCTAACATGATTTATGTATGTATTTATTTAGTATGATCATGGCTCAAGAGTTGGGAGTTCGCCTTGTAATCGGAAGGTTGCTGGTTCGAGCCCCGGCTTGGACAGTCTCAGTCGTTGTGTCCTTGGGCAAGACACTTCACCTACCGCCTACTGGTGTTGGCCAGAAGGGCCAATGGCGTGATATGGCAGCCTCGCTTCTGTAGCTTGCAACTGTAGCTTGCCTCCACCAGTGTGTGAATGTGTGTGTGACTGGGTGTGTAAAGCGCTTTGGGGTCTCTAGGGGGGACTAGTAAAAGCGCTATACAAATACAGGCCATTTACCATTTACCATTTCAAATACCTCAGTGCTTCTCTTTACTAAAGTTAACCAGACGCATCGTAGTTGGAAAATCTGGGTATCTTAAAATTTGAATGAAAAGTCACCAAACAATGTGAATAGTCTGGTCTCACAGAACTGTTCACCACACTAGGCAGTAACAAATTAACTCAGCTGACAACACATTGATATTGAGAGGTGTCATGATCTATCCACTTTTGAAGTTCTCATTTTTGGGAAACTTGCAAATGTTAAAACATGCCCTGATTCAGCTTGGAGGAAACGTGCCTCCTAACGTAGGTTTCCAGTGAACTTTGATGGTACTTTTTATTTCAAAACTTTTCAGCTTGAGTAGGCAGATTCAAGGCATTCGTAGAAAATCATATACACTGGGTTATATTTCTGTGGAAACAACATTCTTCATATTTCCATGAAGCCTGTTCTTTAAAGTGTTTTGAGTGCTCAAGTACAGTAGAAACACACCACTCTACTTGCCACCTTGCCAAGTGCTGCACCCCAACCTTGGAAAACAACTGACAGTCACTTGATTTACTTTAGTGGAGCAGTACTCACAGACATCGCACAGATGTCTATACTCTACCTGCAGTTGATTTTCTGGAACTGCCAGCTGTTTCAAACTTCTGTCTATAGCATTACAAAGGCTGGGACACAGGCATAGCCTGCCCTGCCTCTCCACTCTCTCTCCAGCAGCTCCCTTTGTCTCTCATCCCTCCCACCAAACCCCTTTTAGTCCTCTGGCTGAAAGAGGCCTGTCCTAATTGTCTGATGCCAGTGTCCTTCATGGCCATAAACTCCACAGGTGTGAGCACTAAAAAAACATACAAATGTAACAATAAAAATCAAACAATACAAAAAAGAAACAAACAATAAATCAATAAAAAGAAAAACAATATTTCCCAGGATGACTGAGCAGATGAAAGTACATGATATAAGAAGGAAAAAAAACGTATTTGTGGGTAAAATGTTTGTGTGATCAGGCTAAATTCATTGCAAAGCCTTTTATATTTTGCATGTTGTTTATTTGACAGGGAAACAGAAGCAGTTTGGCAGGAAGAGCATTAGCGACTGTTTAGGACAGAGCGCTTTCGTAAGTCCTTCAAATCAGTCAGACAGTACAATGCGCACATATCACAGATACCTACTAAAATACATACATGTATATGTTATCAGTCCCACTGCACTTTATATACATATAACATAATCTCTGTGACATGTCTTGCAGTGTATTTTACTACAGTAACATACAATTTTCTATAGTATTTTGTTGTTTTTTTAATCTGTATACATTTTTTCTTATTTCTTTTCTTTTCTAATCTATATCAAATTCACCTTTTTTCTGTGCCGCTAGAACAAATGAACTGTGCAGGCTTAATAAAGTCTATAAAACCTATCAATATCTATCTATCGATCTATGTGACCATAAGAACAAATAAAAGCATCTCATGATCGCATATTATTTCTAGTTGGTCTTGACAGCAGCTGCACATGAGCCTGAAATTTGAACCCACTGTGTTTTACACCAATTTTCTGCACCCCTTTAAAATCTTTATCAAATATTCTGAAGTCATGCAGTCTATAATTCATAACATATGACAGAAGCAGAAAATTACTGCTAAGACAACTAATTCAACACAATCAGTCAGATAACATGTAAAACAATTGTATGAAGAATCACAGCAATATTGTAGATGATAAAACTGTTTTTGCTAAACAGTTAAAGAAAACAAAGATAAGGCCACAAGCACAGATACAAGCCACAGGGTGGAGACAACAGCTGGAGGAGACCTGAAGACATGGAAACAAAGCAGAGAGACAGGAAGACATTACTGTTGTTGTTGTTGTTGTTGTTTAATGTAATAATAATAATAATAATAATAATTTACCTGTTTCGGTCTGTGACAACTGTGGTAGTCTCATGCACTACTGGAACACTGAATTGGAAAAGAAGAAATAAATTAACGGATAATAATAATAATAATAATAATAATAATAATAATATCCACCTGGATCGCTCTATGACAGTTGTGGTCGTTTTCTGCCCTCCTGGAAAACTGAATTGGAAAAGAAGAAGAAGTAAATTGATGGATAATAATAATAATAGTAATGATAACAATAAAAATAGTAATAATAGTTACCTGGATCGCTCTATGACAGCTGTGGTAGTCTCATGCCCTCTTGAGGTGCTGAATTGGATAAGCCAAAAACAGTAATTGATGTAAATGTGCGGACACATTTTCAAACCACACCCAACCTCAACACTGGAGATGTGGAGAGATAAACCTCACTTTTAAAATCCCGTTTTTGCCACTTTTCATGGCACTTCCACTCACTTCATGCTTTCCTAACAACACCTATGATTTTTCTTAGTAGTTTTCATTGTTTAGGTGTATTGTTTAGGTGGATCTGCACTCGACAGTGCAGCCTAGGCGGAGTAGTCGAACGCAGATCCAAGTTGATAAAATAAATAAAACATTTTATATTGTTCAATACATATGTGCACCGAACCGAAAGCACTGTATTGAATGGTTCAATATTGATATGAGTATTGTTGCACCCCTAATATATATATATGTTATATATAAATACAGAATGTATGGGGCTTATGAAGTATTTTTATCATAATTTTATTATATGCACTATGTAAAATGTTTGTATCTCCTTCGAATGTTAACATTCACATGATAAACACCACATTAAAAGTTAACTTTGCAGTTTCAAGTTTAATATTTGTAGAAATAATAGAAAAATATTTCACTTTAATTGAGAGAATATGAATCTTACCGTGAAAAGATATAACAGTTATGTGAGCTTTTCAGTCCTGACTGTTTCAAATCAATCTCAAGGTATTCGTCATCATCCAATGTAGTTTTTGTTTTCACTTGTTCCACATTGAAAACTTCTGCTGGAGATAAGAGTATTTCATCCTGTTCTTGACCGCACACATAGTCTTTCAGGTTGACAAAGAAGCAAGAAGTGAGATTTAAAATAGTATTCTCATTGACATCTTCAAGTCTCTTCAGCTCTTCATAGTCTGAATAAGCTAAAGTGAAACTTGGAAATCTCACTGTGGAGCCTTTCTGTGGTTGGTTTTGACCATCTTGAAAAACATAAAAGTTCTTGCACTCCTTTGGCTTCAGCAGCCTCATGGAGTCCATCAGCAAGAAATGAAGAGACTTGAAGTGGAAGTGGTCTTCATAGATGCTAACATTTCCACCCATTGTCTCCATTGCTTTGTTCAGTGTTTGTATGAACGATTTATCCGCTTTAAGATAGACTGAAAGTGCAGCACTATGCTCTTTTCGTCCTTGAGGGATCTGCTTTGAACACTCGATACTTTTATTCCACGCTTTCTGAAATCCTTCACTGTTATTTAGTTCTCGTTTTAACACATCTGACTCGATGAACTTCTTCATGGCCTCTTCACCACATCCTTTGTACTGGTCATCTACAACATTTGTGCTATTTAGAAAATCCAGTAGTCTTGTTTCCTGTGCAGTCACCTTTAATTGAGATTTATCACATTTAAAAACATATTAACAAAGATGTATAATTTTTAAAAGCATTTTTAGGAGGATAATTTTTCAAACCTTCTTATATTTGTTTGTATGAAACATAATTCTTACTTTGTAGCAGACAGCTGTGAAAAAAATTATTGTAGCAAGAAGCCCTCTTTTTCTGTACTCCATTTTTTTTCTCTTCTTCTACAGACTGAAAGAAAGCACTGCAGGATCACATGTGGATAGAAAAAAGTTCTGTAACACTTTACACGGTCCAGAAACTTTGATGTGGAAAAAATATATAGGTAGAATACTAAAAAAAACTAAAAGGCACTTACCAGAAGCAAGGAGAGTAAACTTGTGTTAGCAACTCACAGCAAAGGGTCAATCAAACAGTCGGGACGCCCAATAGGGTCTGGAGAAGTGAAGCAAGTTATCTTACCGTAGAACTTCTTAGTCTTTCCTGTGGAAGGAAGTAACATGGCACCGGGGGATTTGTTTTCCACTGATTTTTCCTGTTATTTGTCCTTCTGGAGGTACTGAGTTTCTGTAACCTTGTTTAGATTTGTCAAGTAAGGCCTACATAACTTAGCACTTTTAAGCCCAACCAAAGCACCAAATTGGCTTTACATCCCTGTTCTCACATTATTTCAGTATAACTGATGGGACCAAATACCACAGTCCTTGTTCCATGCAGATTTTATCTAAAGTAAACAAGAGACTCCAGCAGCCCTAGTTGGACAAATGAGGGCATATTAAAGTTACAGGAATGAAACTGTATGAAAACAAGCTGTTGTATAACAGAACTGCTGTCCACACTGGGGTGCACCTTAACTTTATGTACGTAATGTAGGAAGGAGTAAGAGGGGCACATTAAAAAAAATTGTGTTCATTTTGAGATTAAATTTAAAATGGGCAGATTACACTTATTGTTTCAATTCAAACAACTGACACAATTCCTATACCCTCAACAAATTTCCTTGTGTAGATCAGTTAGTCAAACAACTTGATCAGCTGTGTTATTGTGTATTCTGATACAACATGCATCGTCCTTATTGCACAAGGGTGTAAACATCAGTATTCTTGCATCTGTTCATTGCACAATTTCCTGGATGCCCTTATACTCATTACCACACTGTGTTTACGCGTTAAAAGAGCAATAACTTCCTTGTTACTAAAACTGATTCTGAAGTATGATTTCACTAACTCATTTTATATAATAGATTACTTTTTTGAGTAATGACCCCAACACTGAATACAACCTTTGCCATTGCCTGCCCTCTTTGCTCTACACCTAGATTCCCAGTACTCCTGTCTACTTTCTTCATCTCCCTCACTATCCCGCTTTTTCTTTGTTAACCTTTGTTCTTTGAATATTTTTCTTTGTAGAGCACCAAACATCTTGCTGCCAGTTTCCCTCAGCCCTGCAGCTGTAACTTCCCAGTCATCTGCTAACTCTTCGCTACTCCTCAGAGGCTGTCGCAACTCCTTCATGAACTCTGTGTGACATTCTTACTTCCTCAACATTCACCATTTAATCCTTGGCTCAGCCTTCATTTGTTTCCATTTCTTGATTTCTAAAGCCATGTGACAGCCTACCATCCACAGCCTAGCCACATTCTCCCCCGACACCACCTTGCAGTCTCCTCTGCCTTTCAGGTTGCACCTTCTGCAACAGATATATGGTGCTATGCATTTACTGCCTTCCTGATTTCTTTTTTTTAAACCAACAAGATTCTGTTTTTGGTATTGGGTTTGCATACTGTTTTCTTCCCATCTACTAGAGAGAGAGAGAGAGAGAGAGACAGAGAGACAGAGAGAGAGAGACAGAGACAGACAGAGACAGAGAGAGAGGAAGCGCAGTTGCAAAGGTCTTAAGCAAACCCTCAAACCGTTATAAAACAGAAAGTTGACACAGTGATTTAGTGAAATATGTTTAAACAGCCACACTACAGTCAGTGACCAGAGCTGTGGTCCACCCCGCAGAGAAGAAGACAGGACAAACACATCCTGCAGTGTTAAATGAAAAAGAATGAGGTTTGGCTTCCTGCCAGGCTCAGGAAGTCTCACAATATCCGAGCATTGTCTTTTATTCAGTTCAGCAGCTTCTTTGTTGCATGTTTTTCAATGACCTCCACAGAAATGTTCACAACCTGCCCAAGAATCAAACATGCACAGGTTTAGTGTTAGCCTAGGTTCTCTCGGTTAAGTGATGTCTGGCTGGGTGGTTGGCATCAATCGTAGTTTAATTAGCAAGTAATTAATTATCAAAAAAAGCAAGAATGACCCTACCAATTAATCCAGATTGTCTAATAAATCCTCAGGAAAAAAAGCTATAGCATGTACAATTTTCTGTCAATATTACTATCTTAATTAGGGATGGAAATCGCGAACCAGTTCTTCTAGAAAACTGGTTCCCAGTAGTCCAACCAACCGATATCAGTTCACGTGTCAGAGGAAGAAAAAAGTAACACAGTCTACAGTGTGGACACGGACATTTACTTTATTTTTATTGCACAAAAAGACAAGATAAATGGCAAAGTGCAAAACTGCATCCAGGACAGAAATAACCGCATTATGCTGCTGACACTAACTTCAGTACTTTGCAAGCATCAGCCAAGATAGCATGCTAATGCTAAGCTGGCCAAGAACCCAGAGTGAAAGCTGAGTGAATGCTGACCCCAGCAGCCAGACCCTGAACCTCGACAGGTAACAAGAAGATGAGCAGTTAAGCTGCAGCTTCACTTTCTACCTGTTTATGTTTCTAATCAGAATCACTGTGGCCCTTTTTGGTGTTGGTCTTCTTTTTCTTTTTGTGTGTGGTCAGCTTTGTATTCTGCTAAGAGAAAGATGTTAGAGACGTGTGTCCTCATTAGGGATTTGTGTTGGTGTGTGGGCCCTTAGCCTCAGGTTATATTGTTAAATGGTGATTATGAGTCAGTGGGTTTCAGCTGTTTTACAGAGTAACAGGAAAGTAACGTAATGAGTAGTAAAATTAATTACTTTTTCCTGGCAGTAATTAAGTAACGTACAGCGCTAGTTTTGAGAAAAGTGTTTGTGTAATATGTGCAGTAATTACTTTTTTGAGTAACACTGATCACAGCAAAGTGAGGAAATACCTCAACAAACATGCACAAATATCTGACCCACAGCAACAATTAATTTGCATGATTGTAATTTAAGTTTATAAGTCTGAATATTTGTAACAAATTATACAGAATTATTATTTTTAGTTATTCTGTTTAGTAACATGAACGAAGTGGGCTCATTTGTGTAAACAAACAAAATGATCACGTGAGAAGTTTCAGTTTTGTAAAATCTCCAGTGAAAGCGAATTTATTAACACAGGATATATATGGAACTTTAACAATGGCAGTTCATTCATACACTGGGACACACGAAAAACAAATTCAGTTTGAATAAAATGTTATTTATATGGCACCAAACCACAACACGTTGCTTTATATTGTAAGAAAAATCCCTACAATAATACCAAGTAATAAAAACTAAACAAAACCAAAAACCTAAGTATGCCCATGATTCAGTAGCTTGTGCAAACACCTTTAGCAGTAGTAGCTTGATATAATCATTCCCTGTATGACTTTGTCAGTCTGTCACATCATTGTGGAGAAATTTTGGAAGTTGCTTCAGTTTCTTGAGGTTTGCAAACATTTGTTCATGCACAGCTCTCTTAACAGCTCAGCACTTCAGGTAGATTGTGGTCTGGACTTTGACTGGTCTCAATGCAACACCTTCATTCCTTTCTTACTCAACCATTATGTTGCAGATTTGCTGCTGTGCTTGAGATCATTGTCCTGTTGCATGAGCAAGTTTGAGTCAAACTTAAGTTTGACTCAAACTTGCTCATGTCAGGCAGATGTCAGGCAGATGGCCACACATTTGACTCTAGAATATTTTAGTATACAGATGAGTTCACGGTCCACTCAGTGACTGCAAGGTTCCCAGGTCCTGTGACTACAAAACAACCCAAAGCAGCTTTACAAATCTAAGGTGTGCTTCATGATGTTTTTAGACAGAAGAAGCTTTATCGTGGCAAAACCTTCAAACAAGTCATACCTGTTCAGAGTTTTTCTAATTGTCCTTAAGTTTAATACAGTGGGACCCTGACTTGCGAATACCCCGTTTCACGAAAAATTCAAGTTACGAAGGCACTGAACGGCAATATTTTTGCCTGTGTTACGGCAAAATGCCCGAGTGACAAAATCCACTGGCTCTGGTTGGCTGAGCCTACAATGCCCACAATGCCTTCCGAATCATGTGACAACCCCTTGGCTTCCGTACTTGCGCTTCGCTGTTGCACTTGAACGACGTATTGTTGTTCTAGTTGTTCGACTTACGAAAAATTTCGCCTTACGAAAGACTCGGGAACGAATTAATTTCGTAAGTCGGGGTTCCACTCAGTTAACATTTGACATGTTAACTGAGGCCTGTAGAGTCTAAAATGCAACTCTTTGGGCTTTTTGTGATTTTACTGGGAAGACCAGACATGGAAAGATTATAGAGTTAACACAAAGCTGAATGCTCCAGTGCCAAAATATGTTTTATAGAGATGGCAGTACCTGAATGCCACTTACCCTAATCAGTAAGGGCGTATTTAGTTTAGTCCTGTGAATCATACATTAAAGTTTTCCTGAAAGTCATTTATGTTGTAATATACATATATTATATATAATATACAATCATTTTCCAGAATTGCATTAAAGAATTATTGTATTTCCACTGTTGAATACTTGGAGGTACACCAGAAGCAACTGTACCAAACCTTTATTCTGACCTTATTGACACATATTGTCTTTTTTCATTCCCATCACTCATTTCCTATAATCCTTTTAAAGGCATGCAAACCCTAACAAGAAATAATAAACACATTCTGTATATATAGTTCAAGTATGCTGTACATTTTTCTAGCGTGCATAAAGAAAATAAGAACTGAGTTTATAATTCATAATATATGACAGAAGCAGAAAACTGTATTTGACTATATTTTGACATAATATTGCAATACCTTATTCACTACAATCTGCCAAATAAAGACCTAAAAAAAAGTGTATGAATAATCAAAGCAATATTGCAGATTATAAAACCCAGAAAACTCTGAATGATAGCTGTTTTGCTAAAAAGCTAAAGAAACAGAAGATAAGGCTGCAAGCACTGATACAAGCCACAGGGTGGCGACAACAGCTGGAGGAGACCTGAAGACATGGAAACAAAGCATATTATTATTATTATTATTATTGTTATTGTTATTGTTATTATTATTACAAAAAATAATAATTAATAATAATAGTTTACCTGTCTCGCTCTGCAACAACTGTGGTAGTCTCCTGACCTACTGACATCCTGAATTGATAAAGGAGAGAAAATACTTTAAGTAAAATCTACTGACACATGTGGTTTTATTCAAACCACACTCAACCCCAGTTGAGATGTGGAGAGCAAACCTCACATTTTAAAATCCTCTTTTTGCTACTTTTCACATCACTTAATTTTACATCATGCTTTCCAGAGTTTATAAAAGCTTTGATAAGCTGAGTATTCCCCAGTTATTACTGTGTACTTACAGCAATAACAACCACTAAGTTATAACAGAGTAACAGACTGTTTCAGACACCAATATTTCCCTCTTTTGATTTATGGGGCTTAAGTATTTTAGTATATGCAACTAGAACTTTTTTTTTCAAACACATAAAAAACATATTTATATATTTAACATCACACTGAAAGATACATTTGTAGTTCCAAGTTTAATTTCTGTAGAACTAATAAAAAATATTTCACTTTACTTGAGAGAATATGAATCTTACCGTGAAAAGATGTAACAGTTGTGTGAGCTTTTCAGTCCTGACTGTTTCAAATCAATCTCAAGGTATTCGTCATCATCCAATGTAGTTTTTGTTTCCACTTGTTCCACGGTGAAAACTTCTGCTGGAGATAAGAGTATTTCATCCTGTTCTTGACCGCACACATAGTCTTTCAGGTTGACAAAGAAGCAAGAAGTGAGATGTAAAATAGTATTCTCATTGACATCTTCAAGTCTCTTTAGCTCTTCATAGTTTGAATGAGCTAAGGTGAAACTTGGAAATCTCACTGTGGAGCCTTTCTGTGGTTGGTTTTGACCATCTTGAAAAACATAAAAGTTCTTGCACTCCTTTGGCTTCAGCAGCCTCATGGAGTCCATCAGCAGGAAATGAAGAGACTTGAAGTTGAAGTGGTTTTCATAGATGCTAACATTTCCACCCATTGTCTCTATTGCTTTGTTTAGTGTTTGTATGAATGATTTATCCGCTTTAAGATAGATTGAAAGTGCAGCACTATGCTCTTTTCTTCCTCCTGGAATCTGCTTTGAACACTTGATACTTTTATTCCACGCTTTCTGAAATCCTTCACTGTTATTTAGTTCTTGTTTTAACACATCTGACTCGATGAACTTCTTCATGGCCTCTTCACGGCATCCATAGTACAGATCATCTACAACATTTGTGGTCTTTTGGACATCCAGTAGTCTTGTTTCCTGTGCAGTCACCTAAGTGATATATCACATTTAAAAAGACATTTAAAAAGGTTAAAAAAAATTATACATTTAAAAATGTATTTTTAAATGTATATTTTTTTTAACCTTCTAATATTTGTTTGAATCACAATTCTTACTTTGTAACAGACAGCTGTAAAAATTATTGCAGCAAGAAGCATTTTTCTTTTCTGCTCCATTTTTTTTGCCTCTTCTTCTACGACTGCAAGAAACCACTGCAGGATCAAATGCGGATAGAAAAAAGTTCTGTAACACTTTACACAGTCCAGAAACATGGAACTGACAAGATGTGAATGATCAATTATTTGTTTAGTTTTCTTTTGAATATGGCAACTTCAAAATGTTAATGTTAAAAAAGGCTGAAAGGCACATACCTGAAACAAGGAGAGTAAACTTGTCTTAGCACCTCACAAAAAAGGTCCATCAAACTGCAGGGAAGCCACAAGCACAGCAGGCTCCGGGAAATGTGGAAAATATATATTATGCAGCAGTAAGTGTCAAAGTAATCCAGAAGTTAATAAATGTGCAAATCATAGGGTATTAAAAGAAGTTGTCTGCTTGTAACTGCATACGGTAAAGTTGGAACAGGATGTAAAACTCATGATCATGGGCCTCATAACGAGAGCAACAGGAAACAGCTCAGGGCAAAAGAGCGTTGAGACTGTAAGTGAGGTGTGAACATTACTGCCTTAGAGGGGGATGAAGTTAACTGTCACTGTTGCATAATAACATACTTTGCTTATGCAGACAGTGCATGTTCAGCCCTTTAAAATAGTGAACTACCGGACTGCGCTTTGGGTGGTGTCGTGTGGATCTACGACATATATATGCTTAATAAATAATTGTTGTTGACCGGACCTGCTCTGAGTATTTGTTGTTTATTCTCAGCCCATCATAAAAGAATCGGGACAAATGAAATACATTATCTTACTATTAGGGCTGGGCGATATGACCCAAAATTCATATCACGATATTTTTTACCTGGACGGCGATATAAGATATATATCTCAATATTTTTTTTTAAAGCCATAAAGTAAGAACAAAAAGAGTGTTCTTAGTCAAAGCTGTGTCCCAGATGTCACACAGGCACTTTTATTAACATAGAGCATAGCTGTACATAAAATTTACTCAAAAATAAATTATGAGCATTTATTAAATAATAATGCTCCATAAATAAAAAAAAAAAACAATGTTGTTTTTGTGCATAACAAAAAGCTCACAATTGTGCAGTCAAAATGTAAACTAAAAGACGCTGAGCATAGTAACAAAGACAGATTTCACAGCTGCTCTGTTTGGGGGTGGCTGTAGTTCAGGTGGTAGAGCAGGTCATCTACTGATCAGAAGGTTGGTGGTTCGATTCCTGGCTTCCCCTAGTCTGCATGCCAAATATCCTTGGGCAAGATACTAACCCCAAATTGCTCTCCGATGCATCCATCGGAGTATGAATGTGTGTGAATGTTATCTAGAAAAGCACCTAGAGAAATGTGCTTGTGCGAATGGGTGAATGCACAAGTTGTGTAAAGCGCTTTGAGTGCTCAGAAGAGTAGAGCACTCAAAGCGCTTTTCAGTAGAAAAGCGCTATATAAGAACCAGTCCATTTACCATTTACCATTCCCAACTTCTACTGTGTGACTGACAGCATTGAGTTTGAAATCCTCGTCGTAACCACGTCTCTTAACAGGTGCCATTTATGGTCCTTATACACAGTAGGGTAATATTACGTTGAAGCACAGTACGTATCACTCCGCGGGGCTCCTCGGTAGCCGTAATGCTCTGACAATCCATCAAGCGGTGCTGCTCCGTAGATTACCAAAGTCGTACTAAAACATTTTTGACAGATTGCTGAGCGCCATGTTCCACATAAAATCGGTTCGCGGCCATCAAGCACAACCAGAATTTATACATAAGGCGCGCTGTCAACTTTTGAGAAAATGAAAGGATTTTAGGCTGTGCAGCGCCTCTGGGCTGCATGGTGTTAGCTCGTTAGCGTGGTTAGCTAGCTAACACGTTGACGGCGTCCAGCCCCACGCACGGGGCGATGCGCAGTAACTCGTTAACGGAGGTTTGCCGTGTCCATCTTGTCGCTTCCTGCAGGTGAAGCGATGGGGGAGGAGGGGGAGTTGTGTTCAGTGAAGGAGAGGCGAGGCCGAGTAATGTTGCGTAAAGACAAAAGTGGACGAAAGAGAGGCAAACTTGCGGCTCCACAAAGTATAGTTTTAACGTAACATAGACTATATCGATATAAAGGATATTGTCACATCTTATATCTCGTATAAAAATATATCGATATTTTTTAAAAACTCGATATATCGCCCAGCTCTACTTACTATGCATCTTACTATGCAGTTCTTTAGTCTTTCCTGTGGAAGGAAGTAACTTCTCACTGGAATACCTGATATCCAGTCATCCTGCTTTATCCACTGAGTTCCTGTAACCTTGTTCAGATTTGTTTTATAACCAGAGAAATCCCCACAGTGCTGTGAAAAAGTATCTTCCCTTTCCTGAGTTTTTCTTCTGTGTGTGTGTGTGTGTGTGTGTGTGTGTGTGTGTGTGTCTTTTTCTCATACTCACATGTTTCAGATCATCAAATAACTTTTAACATTAGTGAAAGACAACTTGAAAAAATATAAATTCTGTTTTCAAGGATTCAAGGAAGCTTTATTGTCATTCTCATCTCATCTCTCATCACATGTTTACATGAAATGGAACGAAATTACATACCCACAGTCCCGGTTTTCCATAAAAACAACAGAATGACAGGTAATAAAATAGTACCAAATAGTAATAGAATAATACAAATAAGTAAAGTGCAACAACCTGAGTAACAGAATGAAGTATAGATATAGAAGTGTAGGTATAAGTATTTTAGCAGCAAAGTATCAGTAGTGATTAAGGTGCTACAGTAGCAGTTTCTTGTCCATTATGTATTGAGAAGTCTCACAGCTTCTGGAATGAAGCCGTTTCACAGTCTGGTGGTTTTGCATTTAATGTTGGTTTTGTTTTGAAACAATGATTCCATATAAAAGAAAAGTTATCCAACCTACTGTTTTAAAAAAGGTTATTGCTCCCTAAAGCTAATAACTGGTTGTGACACCCCTGGCAGCAAGAACTGCAAACAAGCATTTGGCAATGAGGCTTTCACATCTTTATGGATGAATTTTATCCCACTCTTTTTTGCAAAATTGTTTTAATTCAGTCACATTTGAGAATTTCAAAGCATGAACAGACTTTTTAGGACGTTCCAAAGTGTCTCGGGTTATTTCAAGTCCAGATATTGACTTGGCCACTCCAACCCCTGTTTTGTTGAGCCATTCAGAGGTGGACTTGCTAGTATGTTTCCATTGCACTGCTGCATAACCTGAGCTCTTGAACTTCAGGGCATAAACTGATGGCCGGTCATGCTTCTACAGAATTTTTTGGTAGAGAGCAGAATTCATCCATCCATCAAGTCGTGCAGGTCCTGCATCCTGACACAAGGATGGATGAATCCATTGTTTTATATCCAATTCTGACCCTAGCATCCAAATGTTGCACCAGAAATCGAGATTTGTTAGAGCAGGCAATGTTTTTCAATTCAATTCAATTTTATACAGCGCCGACTCACAACAACAGCCCCCTCAAGATGATTTATATTGTAAGTTAGACCCTACAATAATACATACAGACAAAATCACAATAATCATATGACCCCTATGATTAAGCACTTTGGCGACAGTGGGAAGGAAAAACTCCCTTTTAACAGGAAGAAACCTCCAGCAGAACCAGTCTCAGGGAGGGGCGGCCACCTACCACGACTGGATGGGGTCAGAGAAGGAAGACAGGACAAAGCCATGCTGTGGAAGAGAGCCAGGGATTGTAAAATACTACCCAATCTACTTATTGTTGCCTTCCTATCAGCTGGAGACAGGCTGGCTATTCTCGTCTGACCTCAAATCACTTTCACTCAGAGAACCGCTGCTCACTGGGTATCACAGTTTTGTTCAGGAAAATCCCAGTAGACCAGCACTATCTGCAATATTCAGACCACGTTCAGTCACTTAGACTTTATCAGGTTGTTTTCACCATGACTACATATCTAAATGCTTTGAGTTGGTGCCATGTGATTGGATGATTAGACATTTGTGTCAACAACCTAAGTAAGTATATCTAATAAAGTGGCCATAATGGCTTTGTTTGTCTTATGGTGATGGATACACAGTGTTGGGAAGGTTACTTTTAAAATGTATTCCATTACAGAATACAGAATACATGCCCCGAAATGTATTCTGTAACGTATTCCGTTACGTTACTCAATGAGAGTAACGTATTCTGAATACTTTGGATTACTTAATATATTATCATGCTGTTTACAACTACATGAATGTACTATTGCTGTGATTTATTACTGTTACTGAAGGTCCGCGGCTCCGAACCGTAGTAAAGGGACCTCTAGCTAATACGTCGGGTTCGTGTCGGGCTCGTAGCCGAAAACTAGCTTTACTTTGTTGTCTGGGTCAACTTTGCTAGCCAGAGACAGAGAGGGGCGTTGAAAGGCTGCTCCAACGGAGCTTATTGTTTTTGGAGGAAAACACGAACACGGTGTACAGTCGAGTCTTAATAGCTTACTTACAACTGGGCTCGTCAGGCACTCTTCTTGGCTGCAGTGGTTATTATTATATTTACATGCTTCCAGCTCCCATTTTTGCTGTACTTTTCCACTCTCCTTTTTCTCCCTCCTCGCTCACAGACACATAACGGGTATGGCAGTCCATTCTCCCTGCAGCACGGACTACACTGCCTATGATGCTAGCATTCTTTGGAGCTATACTGGTAGCATTCTGCCTATAGAGATTGACAGACCACGTGACTTTCGCGCATTGCATGCCGGTAACTCGTGGCAAAACAATCCAAGTACCGCATCAAATGCAAGCATTTGCAGCACCGCAAAACGTTCATTCTCCGGTTCCAATACCTTCTTGCTTTTTCTTTGCCCCCCAAAAAAGTTATGTACAAAACGAAGGAGAACAATGCCGGACCGTACAAAGACAGACTTGATGAAAAGTCAAAGAAAAGATACGAGGAAAAAATCAAAGGAGTGAAAGGGTTAGACCCTTACGAGCACACAGAGTGGACAAAATACGTTAGCGTGCTGCCCAACTTTCACCACGCTCATATTTATAATAATACGGTTCTTGGAGTGAGTGCATACACTCATGAAGTTTAGTAACTTCAGGTCACTGCATCAAGCCCAGGTACAGTTTACCGACGGATGGGTACAGGACCATGAAATGCACCGTGTAGAACGAAAGACCATCGTACGTATCATAAGTTTACCAGTCTCACAAATCGTCTTCATAAATACACATTCGTTAACCGTTTATTAATAGGACCTTTGAGCTCAACGGTAATTAATTAGTAGTGGAAATAATTTCTGGTTCATTACAGAAATGTAGCAGTGACAATAATATTGTATGCTGTAATCGTACTGGGCAATTAGTGATAGCATAGCGCCACAATTTCTGTTCAGCGCCAGACTTGCTTGTAACCTATATCACCAATTATGTTAAGAAAAATGACATATTAACTACTACAAAACACTGACCTTTGTGGAAATGCTTGGAGCAGACTAACCTGTGAGCTGGATGTTCTGGGACGTTATATTTGGTCTTTGAATGGCTGCAATCCAGGCCATCCGTCGCCTCTTTTTACTTCAGAAACATGGCTCGAATAATTTCTCTTCAACGACGTAATCGATAAAAGAAAAACGATCTCTTTACCCGTCGGCTTCATGGCTGTCATGCGACCGGCTATTGCAGTTAATAATACAACCGCTTCTTGACAGTTTTTTGTGTTTCTTTTTATCGCTGTGTAACTGATTTCAATTGAAAGCCTGCGTGCGCTACTACCTCTTGCCACGAGTTCCCAGAATTCTTTGCGGTTTTACCCTTGAATGACGTCACATTTTCAATCTCTATTAGCTTAGCACAACAACAACAGGCGCTCTCTCACCCAGGAAACACGCAGAGAGAGAGCGTCACTCTGTAACCATGGCAACCGTAACGCTGCCGCCTGGAACAACAGAACGTAGCTGTCAAACAAAACCCAAACAGGCCTGACCCGCCGCAATATGAAACAGGGAAGTACCGCCGTGTAATCCATTTATTTCAACAAAGTAACTGTATTCTAAATACCAACGTTTTAAACGGTAACTGTAACGGAATACAGTTACTCATATTTTGTATTTTAAATACGTAACGGCGGTACATGTATTCCGTTACTCCCCAACACTGTGGATACATCACACCCAGTATTTCCCACCACAAACAACAATTACCTTTTATAGAGAAGACTACATGTTTTTGTGCACTTAAGTGCAGCCTCACCCAAGGCCACTTCAGAAGAACCTACAGCCATGTTTTTGGACACAGACAAGCCTCGGCAGCAGATCCCAACCCTTCCAACCACTGTACCACCACAGCAGCCAGGCGGACTGGTATCTTTTCATACAAAGACAAGACAAAGGGGATTTTTGAAAATTCCAAAATTATTTGGTTTTTATTTGAATGTGTATAAAGGTAAATCAAACTCAGAGTGCATGTAATGTAATGTAAAAGAATAAAAGCAGCAATCCCGCAGTAATTTAAAAACACAATAATTCCCTGATCTGAGTTTTGAACAACAAAGAAAAAAAAAAACTGCTTTCAGTGGCTTTCACTTCATTCCCTTTTTGAAGAGGAAAAAAAGTCTGTGAATTTGGAATCATGTGGAATCAGTGAGGTAGAGAAACCCGAAGTTAATGTGCTGATAAAAAACAGGCTAAAATAATTCAGCAAAATGCACAAAAACACACATCATTGATATCATTTACCAAATTTAACCACTTTTCATAGTTTAAAAAAAGAAAGATTGTTGAGGTGACCCAACAAGTGCTAAATCAATGAGTCTAAATGTGCAAATAGATCCCTTTTGTGCAGCGGGGAGTTTTCTTATCATCACAGTAAATCCTCTTTAACAAACAACCTCCTGTGCTGTTTGTAATCAGACTGGACTGTTGCATTGAGGATGGGGGTGTTGGTGAACTCCACAGTGCACGCTTTAGAGCCGCAGAGAGCCCCTTCAAGCTCCAGGATGGTCACATTGTTTGGTGCAGCTGTACTGAGGATGTTAGCAGGGACAAAAAGTGTCATCTGAGGCCCTCGAGTCGGCCAGTAACGTCCTACATTAAAGCCGTTTATCCAGATCTGTCCCTGAAAAACACAAAATCATACAGACAAGCTACTTAGCCCATTTTTCATCAAAATAAAATTAAATAATTAACAAAAATTATATCTTGTGTATCTATCTAGATGTCAAAGGTCTAACACACCACCTAGTCCTAAAAAAATTGCACACATTAATTTCATTTACCAGGATGCAACTAAAAATGAATATTCAGTCTGTATACTGTCACATAAACACATGTACTTTGAGGTCAAACTATCACCTTCTATTCAGCAGACCCTCTAAAACCAAAAATATTAAATGCATAAGAACATTCAGCAGAGAAAAGCAAAACCTGTCTTTTGACAAGTTAGCACCAGTGCGTGCTATAAAACATGTCACATGCCTTTCTCCAACTGCTCAGCTTGATGTAGGTGTCCTGAGGGAGGTCTGGGATGCCGTCGGGTATCATGAAGCTTCCCCCATAGAAAGCTGGAGGGGAGAGATCAGCTGGCTGAGGTGGATCAAAAAGTGCGGGCTCTTTTTCTCCGAGGAGGCCCTTCATGACTGCTTCATCAATACTGAGACTGTACATGGTCCAGTCGGTGAGAAGGTCCGCCCCCAGGGTCAGATTAGACACCAAGCCCTGTGATAAGAGAAGAGTAGATCTGAGGAAGAGCTCATGGGACTTTTTTTTAAACAGTTAACAACAGCAAATAGTTTTGTTTGTGTGTCAATTATTATTTTTTATTATCTGACCTCTGATTGATGAAACTCTGAAGAACCAAAAAAAAAAACCCTACATGAACCTCTGGACAATTTTTACAAAAGTGACCAAATTCCACATGACCGTAGACCTGGGATAGTTACACAAACACTAAAATGCCCAAAGGACAAATATCAGCACGACATGTTGTAGCACAGAAACAAACCTTAAAATCGTTGATCTGTTTTCCGTAGTTTACTCGGCCCATGTTCTCCACCAGTATGTCCACCTGACTTCGAGCCTTCCCGGTTACATTGATGCTTAAGACTTTATCCCTTTCAAGAATTCCTACAGCCAGCTTGAGAAGAAATAAGAAAAAATCTGTAAAAAATCCAGATTATAGCAGAAATAATCACATTTTTTTGATCAGTGCAAAGCAGTTTTTGGGGAAAAAGTGGAGATTATATCAAGTTTAAAAGCTTAACCTGTTCTGTTTACTAATCTATCTTATTATACTACCTGTATTTTTAGACTTAAACGAAAATGTAAGAAAGATTAAGAACCACGAGGAGGTAACGGAAACCTCACTTTTAAAATATTATTTTCAAAATAATGATTCACAAAAAACCCCACACCAAGTGTCAGATCTGAAAAAGATTTTAAAGGAAATTTGAGGGACATCTAAACATCTACAGCTCCTTTTTCTTTTCTTTTAATTTCAGTTCTTTTGAGATGAAGGACGAAGAATCCAGATGCAAAAAAAAATAAAAGAAATAAAACCTACTCAGTGAAAAAGGAGAGAATGATTTCAAGGTCTCTGTGAATGGTGGTCTCTCACTGATCAGTGCTCTTTGACCAGTAGTTGTTGATCAATGGTCATGACAATTTGCATATTAATGATCAAGAAACTGACCTCACAGCCCATCGTTCATTCAGTGGGCTAGTTTCAGTTGTTGTGCATTGTGTACTGTTTATAAGGTTGGGGAAACCTGCAGTCAGCTGAGACCGAAAAAACTAAATGTTTTTCCCACCAAAAACGCTACATCTAGATGAACAGAATCAACCTTTTGGGGTCTCTATTTGTACTGAACAATAATTGAAGGGAAGGGGTTTTATGGGTTTCTTCTGCTGGCAGAAAACTCTAAAACTACGACACCAGAATCATGCAAAACTGATCAGTCTGTTCAAATGTTGCCAACTTCATGCCAAACTTCTTATATAGTGGCTTTCTGCTCAGTTAAGGTAGAACTAATAAAGACAAAATGACTTTATTAGTTCTACCTTAATTGTGGAATATCTCTTTTTTATTTATCCTGCTGTTGTTTGGCAGTAAAGTGTGCCGTCCTTGTCGTGTCATTGTATGCGGTTGTACTTTGTGCTTATTGCAGATCAGTTCTTTTCAGTTTTTAATTTCTGTTTTCATCTTTTGTAACATATCCAGCTGCATCTTTAATGATTTTATTATGATTTTTCTTGTTTTATCCACAGCGGTTACTGCAAAAAAAATTATGGGTTTTGATGCAAAAGACATCGAAGTTTGTTCAAAGTTTGTTAATGAATAAATAAGTGACTTACTAAACATGAACACAGGAGCCTAATCAAAAAAAACAAGACAACAACTTAATGAAAGCAAAAGTTGTGTAAGTTGAATGATGCATACGTTTGGCTTCCACCGAAATATTTAAGAACAACAGCTAGTCTAAACTTGAACTGACTGAGCGAACTGTGATAAAGTCAGGCTTCATATGAAGAAGAACCTCCACCTAACATCTGATACTCACCCCGTCCACTGACACGTATGCTCTGTCATGGACCCCATTCAGTGGAGATGACAGTGGAGTTGGTGTGGTGCAGTCCATGGGCAGGATGGTCCTATAGAGCATAAAACCAAAAGCCTAGAGGAGCATAAGAGACTCGTTAATGACAGTACAAAGTTATTATTGCTGATAAAACGGGAAAAACGGAACAATTACTGGTACCTGATTCAAGTCGATGAAAGTCTGAGGATGGATGCTTTTGACAGGGCCAGAGAGGGACAGTACGTCTAGGGCATCCGACACGGTCTGGAGCTGCAGGTGGCACAAGCTCAAACTTTACTCTTTAATTTTCATCAGTCCATAAGCTTCATTATCCATTTTTTAATAAGGCAATCTGAAAATCATTATTAAAGTGCTTAAAAAGTAGCTGTTTTAATGACTTTATTAAAGGTGATGAGTATCACCCACCTTCTTCATTGTTACGGCACCATACGCATACTTTGGAGTTGTTGGTGGTATCGGCCCTTCTGGTACCTTACTGTACTGTTGGAAAAATGCAAGTTTGTCAGAATGGCTTATACAAGAAAACCATACTCAAAAAAACAATGAATTACTCATTGTAACTACAGTTAGCGTATGCTAATGAAATGCTGCCACAGTGTTTTATTATCTTCACAGATATTAGACACTGTAAAAGTAGAAGCTTACGCTTGTTCGTACCATTTTGATCACCTCTCGGATGGCAAAATATTTCTCTGTGAGGTCTCCGGCTTCTGTGAGCGGAGCATCGTAGTCATAGCTTGTGGGCTGTGCAGCGTATGGCATATTAGCCCCTGAGGGTATTAAGTGACAGTCAGACAAATGGCAGTGTTTTCATCAGAAGTCATGTGAAACAATCATCACCTCATCAGATCAGTTTGTCAAAGTGGACTCACCATTCCAGTATCCAAAGTTGGTTCCTCCTATGAACATGTACCTGTGTGAAGAGGAAGGAAGGTGAGTATATAAACTAAAATATGCACCTGCTGTATTTGCAAATGTAGAGCAATTAGCTAGTATCCAATTATTTTGCATAGCAATGTGTATATTCTTACAATGATTTAGCCCATTTCAATCACTGTTTGCCATAGTTTTACCTTTTTTTTCTCAAGATGGAAATGTTCAAGTGTGGATTTAAGATCAGACTCATTATTACATATGCCTCTTTGTTACCATTATTCACAACTGTGTTGTCAAAGGAGATGTCTTTTTTTTTTATTGTAGAAGAAACATTTGGCTGAAACTTTTTGACCACACCACCCTGACACACTGTGGAAATGTAAAATGGTGTATAAACACAAGAGAATGAAAAAGGTAAATGAAGGAGAAATGCTCAGTGCATTATGGGATGGGGTGGTAGATAGGTACCAAAGATTTTTGTCATGTAAGCCTGTTGCAAGGTTGTTGCTAGGAACGTCTAATTTCATGTTTGTGTGGCAGTTGTAAAATTAAAACGATACAATGCCAGTGCATAAATCCTAGAAATAGGTCATTTTAGCATGTCGCTAAGTGGCTGCTAAGCAACATGATGCTGCCATAATGTCTGATAGATAAGAACCTTCAGGGGCCTATCATTTACCTGTGCACCATGTTTGGCCAATCACTGTATTAGGTGGCAGTTGTAGCAGTGGATGGATCCCTGGAGGCATCACTTCACCAATACATTTCTAGCTTTAGATGATACAACCCTTCACTGTCTCTAACAATCAGTCTCTGAGATCCATAAACTCACAAGTTGACGTTTGCTCCCATGAGCAGCATCTCGCTGAGGACCTTAGCCACTCGAGTGGGCGACACGACCGAGTGATGTGATCCCCAGTGGTCCAGCCATCCAGTGTAAAATTCAGAGTTCACCTGTGAACGAAACAACACCGTGAGCACCTAAAGAGAAAACGTACCATGCTGTGAGAACATTGCGAGGGCAACCCTTACCAAAGGCCCGTGAGGTTGAACTTGGTGCTGTGCTTTAAAGGCAGCAGTAACATTAGCACCTAGCAAAAGGAAGAGACAATAATAATCATGCATTTGTTTTTGCTACTTCCCTGTGAATGACTAAGGAAATGTGAGGAGTCAGTGCAGAAAAAAACAAGAAGTTTTCAGCTTAGAGTGTTCACTTCACTCTGCATTTTACCGTTGAGAGATACCTACCCGGCCCAAAATCCACAGTGGCATAGAGGTCTTGTATTGAGCCACACTTGAGGTAGCCCAGCCCAGCCCCATCTGTTGTGAACAGCACCACCTCATCACCCAGGTAAGAGCGGAACAGCTTGGACAGGTGACGCATGTAGTTGTAGTCACAGGCAAAGTAACTGCCGTATTCATTCTCCACCTATCAAACAGGTATGTAATGATGATGTAAAACATAACAACAGCAGCTAAAGCAGGTACAAATCCAAAGATCAGGAAAGTCCTGGACTCACCTGAACAGTGATGATCGGACCACCATTCTGATAGAGATACGGCTTTATCATAGGCAGCAACTTCCCCATCCATATATCCACTGCTGCGATGTAGTCTGGAATACACAAATGACTCTGTTGCGAATTGTGCTGTATATACAATTTGTACTGGTTACATTACCATTTGCTTTTATTTCTCACCTGAATCTGTAGAGCGCAGTACGATGTCTTTCTTTTTGAGAAGCCAGGCAGGCAGACCACCCTGGTTGGCAGAAATACACAAAAATAGATAACATGAAATTTTAAATACACCATGAAGTCCAGTGAAACTTAAACAGCAGAAATATAACTTGCAATTCATACTAATATTAAGAAATTTTTGCTAAATGCATAAAGCTTTGAGGCATGGCATAGCATAGAAACTCTGTTTCTATTCGTTGCTAAAAAGACAATTACTATGGGGACCAGAGTATGTATTGCAGTAGAGGTTAATTATGCGGCGTGATGGGTTTCTGGGAATGTTATGATGCTTTGCACCAAAGGTTGGGAAGCTTTGCAATTCGGTTCATCCAGAGAGAAATATAACATTTTACAGCGGTGTTCCTGGTCCCGAGAGGATCAACTCAACACTTGAAATGTGTTTATCCATCAATTATTCATCAACAGTTTCTGACCAAACATTTAAATAAAAAGAAAATCAATGCTATCTGATTCATAAATTTCTGCAGATTTCAGATTTCAGATGATACTAAACTGCACAGTGCTTCTGTTATAACAGCATGACTTTGCAGCCTGGATGATGAACAGGCTTGACTGCCTTCCAGACTTCTCACCATCTAAAAGCATTTAGTGCTTTAGTAAACCAAAAATACTGCAAAGAAGACCCCCAGGGCTGTTGAGCAGCTAGATCTGATATGAAACAAGAGCAGGACAACATTCCTCTCCCTAAAGTTGGTCACATCAGTTCCCACATGTTTAGAGACTGTAGTTAAAAGAAGAAGGGATGCTACAGAGTGGTAAACATGACCCATCCATAACCTTTTTGAGGCACGTTGATAACCTTCAAATCCAAAATTACCTTTTTTGTGCTCAACTGTGAATAAAAACATCACCAAATCACTGCACTATCCGGTCGTTAAGTCTGACGTCACTAGCCGTGTTTGGGCCTAAACTCCGCTGCAGGTCCATATATCAAACGATCACTATGGCATTACTGAGAGTTGAAAAACTGTCTAAAGTCTTTCATCTTTAATAAAATGGTCAGCGTTCTGCTCTACCAGGTGTAACAATTGAGTTTAACATCGAGGCATCCGTGAAAACGGAATTTATGACATTTAACGGAGTTAGAAGTTAGCAGGAAGTTAGCTCGCTAGCTTCTATCTAAATACAATATAGCATGTCCTGACTGTGGGGTTTTGGAAACAAATTAAAACGTACAGCTCTGTTATCACTTCTAACATGAATGAAGACAGAAAACTAAACAGCAGTGACGTTTGTAGGGTTACTGAAGTTTGGCTAGCTGGTATATAATGATGTGCTACGTGACCGCTAGCGACACAGCTATGTTAGCATAATATAAACAAGCTAACTTTTTTTCCACTCGATAAAAGTTAACGTGAGTGTTCTTGGTGGTCAGGAACAAATGTAATCGCATGGCAGGATGCTGTAAAAGGACCAAACTTCAGCCAGGAGAACAACTGAGATAATCCATCCACAATACGAGGTTAGTCATTCATATACTGCTGCATGAGCTGGGCTGTAGTTACATCCTAAGGTTTTAAAAACTGAGCTTAAATAAATGATTAGCGGTAATGAAAGCCGAGGGAGGTCAACAGTGATCACTGACTGTTTTAGGAGCTTTTTGAGATTAAATAGAAGAAAATACATAACATTAAACATGTTAACAACACAAAAGCCATATTAAACGCAGACTACTTTAGGCCCGGAAGTAGGATTCGTCACGTCATCACTTAACGACCGGATACACGGCGTCCCAGCTTTTTTGGAAACGACTGTGTAGATGACCAGGTAAGAAGCGGTTAAGACTGATGGAGGAATCAGACTCTCCACATTATTAATAAAAGGCAAGTGCATGTTTTAAGTGTCCTGTAATAGTTTATTATAAAAACACAGTCAACAAACACTTTCCCTCACCATGTCCCACTCTGCACATATGTAGGGTCCTGGCCGGAGGATGACCAGCAAACCGATGTCCTGCACCAGCTTAAGGAAATGCTCCAAATCTCTGTCTCCACTGAAGTTGTACAAGCCTGGAACCGCTTCATGGTAGTTCCAGGGAACGTACCTGCAAAGTGACTGAAACGTCAGTGTTATCCAAACAAACAGGAAACCTGTCAGATGTGTTTGTGCTTTCATTAACATGAAGCTTTAAATCAAATCATACATCCTTAGTTCTATAACTATTTTGTCATGATTACGCCATAAATTAATTTGGATTCACCAACATGTAATCTATTAACAGTTTAGTTTATAGAGCATCATAGTGCTAAGATTATGTGTTTGTTTGCATCAACAGAGCAAAACTGTCACAGTTATTAACTTATAAGCTGAGTTCATTCGCTTCAGTTTCCACATCAGTCCCACAGATATGTGAAGATGAGAGTGAGAGGAAGTAAGCCTACGTCTGGATGGCGTTCAGGCCTGCCATGTACATCTTGAGCAGCCGATCTTTCCAGTAGACTCTGGGTATCCTGTTATAATGGATACTTCCTGATATGTATTGAAACTTCTCCCCATCTTTACGGAAGCAGTCATGCTGGTAGTCCACAGTGAATGAAGGAGATTCTCCGAGCTGCAGACAGATCACAACACAACAGATTCACATCTGAATCTTTATTTCCTTTTTTTTTTGCATATTTGTCACACTTAGATGTTTCATATCATTTTAAAATTAGACATGGATAACCCAACCACATACAAAATATTCATTTTAAATGATGATTTAATTTCTTAAGGGAAAAAAGTCATCTTAACCTACCTGGCTCTGTGTGAAAAAACTTATTGCTCCCTAAACATAATAACTGGTTGGGCCAATCTTAGCAGCAACGGCTATAATCAAGCATTTGTGATACCTGGCAACATCACTGTGGAGGAATTCGGCCCGCTCTCCTTTACAAAATTGTTTTAATTCACACACATTGGAGGATTTTCGAGCATGAACAGCCTGTTTAGGGTTGTGCCAAAGACTCTGTCGGATTGAAGTCCAAACTTTGACTTAGCTCAACAAAAGAAACCTTAATTTCTTTTTGTTGAGCGATTCAGAATTACTGGTGTGTTTCAGATCACTGTTCTGCTATGTAACTCTGGTGAGCTCGAGCTTCAGATATTCCCCTTCAGAATTTGCTGGTTGAGAGCAGAATTCATGTTTCTGTCCATTACAGCAAGTTGTTCAGGGTCTGAAGCAGCAAATCAGCCCCAGAACATAACAATACCATGTTTGACTGCTGGTATTATGTTCTTTTTATGCAAACCTTCCAAAAAGTTCAGATTTTGTGTCATCAATCCACAGAATATTTCCCCCAAAGTCTCGGGGATCATCAACATGGTTTTTCAAATGTGTGCCTTTGTGTTCTATGTGGTCAGCGGTGGTTTTCTCCTTGAACTCTCCCATGGATGCCATTTTTGCCCAGTCTCTTTCTTATTTCTTATTCTTGAATCATGAACTTCACTGAGGAAAGTGAGACCTGCAGTTCATTTGATCTAGTTCTGGGTTCTTCTGCGACCCCCTTCATGCCATGAGCTGCTGATGCGAGGCCGTATACTCCTGGGAAAGTTCACCACTGTTCCACGTTTTCTCCTTTTGTGAATAATGGCTCTCACAGTGCTTCACTGGAGTTCATGTGTTTCTTTAGATTGTCCCATGATGTGTTACTTTTGGAGATCTTTAGCCGACTTCACTTTGTCAGACTGGTTCTGTTTAAGTGATTTTTTGAATCAGCAGGCCTGGCAGTAATCAGGCTTAAGTGTGGCTAATGAGACTGTGTATATTCATAATTTGAGAAAGAAGGACATTAACTTTTTCACATAGGGCCAGGTACATGTGGATAACTTTTGTTTGTTTGTTAAAAAAATGAAATAATCAGTTAAAAACTACATTTTGTATTTACTCAGCTTATCTTTGTCTAACATTACAAATGTGTTTAATGATCTGAAACATGTACGTGTGACAAATATGCCAAAATATAAGCAAACCAGGAAGTGCTGTTTCTTAGCACTGTATATTGCAGTGGTCATAATTTGGCAAGTTCGTGTTTTTATGGCACAGGGCTGACACCTCAGGTGATCTCAGGATGTCTCAGTAAAAAATGTCTCATTAAGATCTTGTAGTTATCCCAACATGGTTTTAAATGTTTCAGCTCTGCTAGACATTCCAGTGTAACCTATGTATCGACCATTCATCTTTATAGTCTAAAACTCTGACAAACAACAACCGATACATGAGCTTGACACTACTGATGTTATAAACCTTTATGATCTCACATCACAGCAGCCTATTTCATGTTCGTGTAATGAGGCTGCAGTGTATGCACCAGACAAGTTTAAAACTTTATCTTTAAAAGAGTAGTCTACTCACTGATCGTCCAAAGAGCATCAGCAGAAGCAGCACGCTGCCAGTTCTGAGCAGCAACATGATTACGAGTCCTCTCAGGAGTCCTGCTGCTCTGTTTCAGGCTCGGAGCGCATCCAAAGTTACCAAAACATGCAGAATTTACCTGCACACGGTCAGCGACAGACCTTACGTCCCTGGATCTACTGCGCTGTTTTCATTGAGTCGTTTCGTTTGGGCTCGCGGAAGTGAAATCATGTGACGTGATACGTTGGTGGAGTGTGGACGCTTTTACATCAGCAGAGGGCAGTGTTGAGCTTTTTATTCAAAGGGTTTGAAATAATGACAGTCACTGTTTTGAACTATGGGATAGAAGCCTTTTTTTAAATGTACAATCTGACAGGATAGAGTAAAAATACAATATACAGCAGAAGGAAATATGGGTAAGAGAAAGACAATGTATTAAATCCGCAATATTTTTTATGTCTGGAAATCATGAGAGAGGTGAGGAACAGATGGTCTGGACATGTGCGGAGGAGGGACAATGAATATACTGGATGAAGGATGTTGAATAGGGAGCTGCCAGGCAGGAGGAAAATAGAACGGCCTAATTTTATTTATCTGTTTATTTATTATTATTTTTTAAAATATTATTATTATTGTACCGTCATATGCTGGTGGCGTATGGACGCTTTTAAGCCAGCAGGTGGCAGTGTTAGGCCTTTTATTTAAGGCACTGAAGACGGGTTTTTTTTAAAATATTCACAATGTAACATTTTACTTTAAAAGGTGTGTCAAGTAAGCTGTTTCATTTGGACTGAAATCGTTTTGTGTGTGTGTGTGTGTGTGTGTGTGTGTCTTTTAGTTACCTGCATTTTTCTCTACTAAGTAAAACCCAAGCAGGTGAACCTTGTCCTCGGTGTGAGCAGGGACACTGTGTGAGAAAACTGTTTGGATGTGGTTTAACTAGAGATACAAATGTGGAGATAAAGACTTTGTGCATGTTTTTGAGAATTTTGTTAAAAAATAAAAACAGTGGAGAATGGATGGCTGGTTCACCTCTGACAGGTGAGATCCCGCCCTGAAAAACTTTAGAACAAAGTACGGCAGTACAGTCACGAGTTCTGGGCCTTAAAGTTTTTACACCAGTTGGTCAGGCACAGTCTAATTCTACTTAAAGCTTTGATCTTATCGCAGTTAAAACAAAATATTGAATTCTTTATAAGCAATATAATTATACAGAAGGCTGATGAGCCTATGAGCGGTCGGATGGCCATGTGTGTGGAGGGAAAACAAGTTCAGGTTCCCCTGTGATGGGCAAGATTCCCCTACAAAACAACACCCATGAACACTTGAAAACACTTGGCCTGTTTTCTGCTGTGAGCAGTAACATGTGCAACAGTCTATCTTCTGGGACCTTGCAAAAAAAAAATAAAAAATCAAAAGCTTTCAAATTTACAGCAGATAGAAGTGAGAGGGGGCAGAGCTGGGCTATTTAAGAAGGTTTTGGTACGCTTTGACGTGGATTGACTTTATTGATGCCTGGGGCTTGGAGTGGCAACTTCTAATATGCTCTTTTCAGGTGATGCATCCTTATGCTGAAAAATACTGATAGTGTACCAGAGACTTGGATCAAATACAATTATTAAATTAAATTACAATTACAACAAGCAAACCTGTCTCAGTGTTCCTGTCAGTACCTGGTTAATAATCGATTAACATGCCCTTTATGTTTGGATTAGACAGAAAGGACGTTTTGGGAAGGTCTAAAAAGGTGAAAGGTCAAATCATGTCATAGTTTCCTGTCCTCCAGGTGCAGTTCTGTTGTCTAGCGTTCTCTACCTCTATAAGTTGCATGTATGTTCTTTTCCAGGAGTCGGTGTGATCGAGGGCAGACTCAAGCAGGCAAACCTGTTTCGCATTTCCACTTACTGACAGCACTTTCCTGTCCCAATTCTTCAGTCTCATCGGAGACTCCTCTGTTCTGGAAGGTTAACTGCAAGCCTTACCCTCCCAGTTCCTATGGAAATACTTGTATGAATCCATGTTTTGGTAACACTTACCTGAGGGAAGTCCTGGTCCTTGGAAAACTGCTTGTGAACATTCTGTGCTGTTGCACATTCCTGAAACTGTTCACTGAAACCTGTTAAATGGTTCAGCTGTCTCCCATCCCTGTGGATCTTAGGTAACACCTAAACACTAACACACTTTGCCAGGATAGTGATGAAGTCACTCTGGCATTAAAGTCAGACTCTTCCATCAGGGTCTGAAGGGTGACTAAATGTAATCACATCAATGAAGGAAGAGAGAAAAAATGTTTTCACATCTCCCACAGTTAAGGCTCGGCTAAGGTTAAATGGCATGACTGAGGTCTCAGTTTTAATATCTGCTTCTAATAACTTCTGGTATTTATACCTGTCATAACTGCACTATGAAATATAAAAATACAACAAATCAAAAAAGGGGGTTGCAAGCTTTACTACTTGCATGGGTGTGATGTGATGAATCCAAACAAAGCCCTATTCCTTCTTTTTAAACTAAATTTGCTGCCCTTAAGGAAAAAAAGAGTAAAATTGTTAGCTTATTTAACTTATTCAGTTGCATTTCTGAAAATTAAATCAGTAATAAGTTTGTAAATCGGGATCAGGTTGAGATCAGTGAAGCGCAAACTAATTCTGAAGGTTCAAATCTTTAAGGACCTCTACTGGTCTTTTTGGCCTCAACCCAAAAAGCTCAAAAAGGCCTCACAGCAGCTACTTACACTACTGAGGTTTACATGACATTTGATTTGAAATCCCCGTTTTAAATTTAGTAAAATATGAAAAAAATAAAGTTCACATATGAAGTCGGCCTATCAGGTTCTTCAGCCTTCATCAAATACTTTGACCACTTTCCTCTTGTTTGTATTTCAGCGTCATTTCAGGATCTTTCTCTCTGTGTTCTGTGGTTCACTTCCAGCAACCTCGTCTTAATAAGACATGCAACCAAAGAGACTGACTTCTCAAATTTAATTGTGGCTGTAAAGAAAGAAGACACCCAAAATCCCAGTGTGTTTAATTAGTTTTTATGTGAACTGTGACAAGCTAAATTCACTCACTATCTAACTCTAGAGGTATCTCTGAGACTGACTTACTGATGGAGCTAACGAAGCTACACATTGATGTTGTCCCATTTCTATGAGTATTACAAAGAGCAAACACCACAGTTTTCATGATAAAAGCTAAAGCCAAACAATGGCGCTCCTCTTAGAGCAGACCTTCCCAAAGTGTGGGGCCCGCCCCCTAGGGGGGGCGCAGAGCCATTGCAGGGGGGGCGCGGAATGAAAAGGGGGGGGGGGGGGGGACACAAAACACTTGGACACTGCTAGCACGGGGTGCCCACAGAAACGCAAAGCAGGAGATGAAGCATCGCTGAATATGTTTCCAAACCAACTTCATTCTAAGCCAAAGACTAGAAAATATGGTGAAGCATATCTTCCCTTTGGCTTCACCTGCACAAGTGCCGAGGTAGGTCTCCCTGCAGAATTGGTTTTACCTTCGTAGGGAGCAGCGCTGGGCTGTTTAAATCACGGACAAACAGGATCCCACAGTTGTTTATGTTTTTAAACCCATTTTGCACAGAGAGGCATTTTTTGAAAAATGTATTGATGCAACGTTGAACATTATTACACATGAAAAAAAAACTACACGTGAGGCCTCTGCCTTTCTAAATGGAGGGACAGTAATTGCGTGTGTACGTGTAAGGGTGTAAAACCTGAAGATTAACAGTATTTTGTCTTTATCTGCCATTCTGCAATTCATCTCATGTAAACAATAACGTGGTGCACAGCGTGACGTGAAAAAAGGCACATACCTTTGACATAGCGTGATGAACAGGTAAACGCAAAAAAGGAGTTTTAAAAAAATCTCCGTTCTCGGTGATTCGAAACGCCGTTTACGTGTGGACGAAACAACTGCGTTTTCAAAAATACCCGTGTAGGTGTGGACGCAGCGTAAAAGAGTTAGTAGTTTATTTTATTACTACCTGTCATTTATTGCAGATTACTTGTATTTGCTTAATTGTTTACTAAATGTTTGAGGTGTGAAATAAACCGCAATGGAGCAAAATATGGGTGTGCGTGGTTGGAGGATGTGCGTGTGCGTGAGCGCGTGCACGCGCGAGAAGGGGGGGGGGTGGCGCGAACATTTTTCTTGTAAAATAAGGGGGGCCCAGCAAAAAAAGTTTGGGAACCACTGTCTTAGAGGAAGTTCAAATTTGTAGTTTGCCCTCCAGAACTGGAGGTGGCGGTAATGTGAAGCCATGTTGTTTATCGTCGACACCGGAAATAACGCGACGTACACAACGCTGGGAGAGCTCACACGTGGAAACAGAAGTAAGGTATAGCAATGAGCTGTTACTTTATTTAAAAATATGCCAAAAAGAGGAAAACCCGTGTCAGAAGAGAAAGCCGCCGATGAGGCGGAACCAGGAGCGGAGCAGGTCCAGGAACCGCCGGCGGAGGGCAGACGGACCCGCAGCGGCCGCACGTTCCGGACTCCCGCACCGGTGCTCGGCTCTGAAGCCCCGGTGAGGACTCCCAGCCGGAGGAGCAGGAGGTCAGTCCTCCAGGAGCTACTGGTAGAGGTGGAGGAAACAAATACAGAGGAGGAAACAAATACAGAGGAGAAACCTGTGAGTCCGGCCGAGGACAGGTCCAGCATGCCAGCGGAACCAGAGCCCTGTCTCGGGGCAGAGCAGCCGACACCGGACCCAGCAGAGCCGCAGACAGTGACTCCAGCGGCGGATACAGAAAACAAGTCCACCGTTAATGGCAGCGGAGACGCTCCTCTGTCCAGACCTGTTCCAGCAGAGCCGGTCCCGAAGAAGCCTCACCTAGCTCCCAGTGAGAAGCCCCGCCCGGCCATTCCTCTGGGAAAACCGAAATCTGGAAGAGTGTGGAAGGACCGGAGCAAGGCGAGGTGAGGACGATTATTATTATCATCATAATAATAATAATAATAATAATCATTATTATATAGTACTGTATGTGAATGAAAAGCACGTACATGGCAGTTAATGAGGAAGGTGATGAGAGTTCTTGGTAATAAGGTTTTGTTTATAATGAGATGTCTTGTACAGATCGCCCTAAACTTTGTTGGTAAACCTTTAGTGTGAACCTTTTTTGTCTTCTAAGGTTTTCAGCTTTAGTGAGAGACAAACAATTGTGCTCCTCTTGGGAAAAGAAGATGGAGGCCAAGCGGGAGAAGGCACTGGTGAAGCAGTATTCCTTGCAGCTTAAGGATGAGAAAGCTCGACAGAAGGAGGTAAGGAGGCAGGCCGTGTGAGTGATGCAGGTCTGCCTGACCATTGTGTTGTCAACGCTTTGCACCTCACTTGTTTTTGTGTTTTTGCCTGTTTTAATAGGAAAAGAGGAAAAGAAGAGAAGAAAACTTAAAACGTCGAGAAGAGAACGAACGCAAAGCTGAGATTGTTCAAGTGGTATGTCGACTTGTCTCCAGCTAAAAGAAATACTGGCATATTCTTCATTCCCTCGTGTGTTAATGCTTTCTCGGTTTATTGTAATATTCCAATCATATTTGACTTTTATGTCTCGTTTGTTTCTCAGATCCGGAATACGTCAAAGATAAAGAGGATGAAGAAGAAACATCTCAGAAAGATTGAGAAGCGAGACACGCTGGCTCTGCTGCAGAAGTCACAGAAGCAGAGTGGCAAACCCACAAAGAAACAGAAAAACTCTGACCAAGATTTAACTTAAAGTCCAGAAATAAATGTGATAAAATTGATCTGCTCTGGATTTTGACTCATTCTTGTCTTCCACTCATTTATTTATTAAAACTTCACTGAGGCTGAGGGGGAGCACTGGTGGCTGACAGTATTTTTATATCACTACAAACAAACTATAATAATGCTGGTTTTATATTTGTGAAACTGTGTTTGATGATTAATGGGCTGTGAACTGATGGTTTATTCAGAACTTCAGAAATGGGAGTCTAAGATCATTTATGAGCAGATTGTCCTCCAAAAGTACATTTTTGAACTATAAAAGCATCCCGTTCTTAAGATTTAAAGGCTAGACACTCATTGGACACGATCTTGCTAGTACTGAGTTAGACCCCCTTTTTGCCTTCAGAGCTGTTTTAATTCATGGCGTAGATTCAACAAGCTGCTTGAAACATTTCGTCAGAAATTTTGGTCCATATCACTGTCATGTCCTGCGGGACGCAGCCATCTGAAGATAGGTGCACTGTAGTTATTTAAAAAAGAGTCCAATTCAATCAAAAGATTTTTCTTTGCGTCTGGAGTTTTTGTTCTGAAGGAAGAACATCTAACACGTTTTTCTCCAGACAGCCTAAGAAAAATAGAAGTTGTTTAAGTGCAGTTAAAAAATGATTACATGAATAAAGCAGAATCATCCTGCTGTAAGACATTAGGCCTAATTTAGCAATGATGTCCACTAGATGAGTCTGTGGGACTTTTCTTCTAACCTTGGTCGTGACACATTAACGTCACCAGTAAGTATGCAGACACAAGACATGGCTTTAGCATGTTGAACACACATCCTGCTTCTCTTCACCTGTGACCAACCCGATTCCTTTGTAATCTGTCAATAATCTCACAAGCCTGGAGATGCACGCATGAACAAAGCAGTTTGTTAAACTTAGGTGGCTGCTGTGAAAGGAATGGCCATCCTTCAAAGGTGTCTCTTTCATGTCATTCCTCATGTCTGCCATTCACAGTGTAAAAGACGGGAAGAACTCACAGCTTGAGGCGAAGTTGCTCATCTGAGGTGCAAGAAGACTTGGCACTGAGACAAGTTCACAACTGACACAACTGAGCTGAGAGAAATTAAAATACAGGAGTGTTGTAAGTAACACACTTTTAACAGGTTGTTCAGCTTTCTTTTTTAGACCGTTTGCTTGTTAGACAGTAATGTTTAAAGTCAAAATATTAAATTTTCCTTTTGGTTTTCAGGCATTACAGAGATCAAAACTGCTTCTGACCATTCTGATACAGATCCTGATCATCGGTGAGTAAAACAGTTTCTCATTTAAGTGTTTTACTTTATCTCTTTCTGTCTCTGTTTCTGTTTTACTCATCAATCAGCAGCATCAGCAAATGCCCAGACAAATTCCACTGTAAATTCAACCGCTCCCACCTTTGCCACTGCCAAACTGCAACAAACATGACAAGCACAATCAGCACCGCTACTGCGAACAACACTGCAACAACAACAAACAGCACTTCAAGCAACGTCGCGGTGACCTCTCACCCTGGGATCATGTTCATGAGCAGTCTGGCTGTGTGCTACTTCACTGTCTCACTCTTTAAGCGCCTCCTTCCTGTTTAGCTTCTTCTTGTGTTGCCTTCATCTAATCTTTGTTATTCACAGAGAGGCATCACACACAATGTATCCTTAAATATCAAACAGTGTAATCATGACATGAAGCACTTCTGTTGACAGGTTTTAAGATCTAGGTGATGCAAAGTGGTCACGTTTTAATAAAAGTGATCAAACCGAAAGTTTGTTGTTCTTTTCTCTTCCTTACTTTAAATATATGTTGAAATGACTTTTTGATCACTTTGACTCAGATGGAGTTATAACACTGTAATAAAACATGTTATTATTTCCTGAAATAATTCTGAAAATCGATTTTTATGTAATCGACATAAAGTAAGGAAGTCTACCTTCAATTATCTGAAGAAGAAAGAAGAAAATAAATCAGATCATGGAGTCTTTTGAAGCAGATTTTAAAAACATCATTTGGCGCTTCAGGATAGACAGTGGAAGACCGATCAATAGTGTGATCCCAACAAAACCGGGACATGAGGTAAAGTGGGCCATCTTATCACTTTAAAATTCAACAGAGAGTAACTGCAAACCATTTCAAACTGTTGCCAAAGCAACAATGGACGTTCAGCATTTAATTGATTTTGGTCTGAGGTTGCTGAGAGGACCAGGCCTAGTCCTCGTTTTCACATTTCCACAGAAAACTGCTGATGAGTGGGCCAACGTATCTATGCTAACTTGTCAGTTTTAGGGTTGATAATTAAAAAAGACAAACATCTATCTATCAAGTAATACATCATAATCTATGTCAGGACAGCCCCTTGTTAAATAAAATACTGATATTATACTGATAAACTACATTTTACGAAAAAGCATTTTTAGATACTGGACCAGTTTCCCATTATGGGTCAGATCAAATGAGCCACCTATTGGAGTTTTCACAGATATTCTGATGGTTTCTCTTCTTAAAAATAATATAAAATATTTGATAGCACTTTATAGTAATGTCACACTATTAAGTATTAAATAAGGTATTGGAAAGTGCTTAGTTCATCTTTTACAGAGCATTACTCCTCCTTAGTGTGTCATTTATAAATATATAATCATAAGATAAGATAAGATAAGATAAAACTTTATTAATCCCTCGGGTGGGTTCCTCTGGGAAATTTGGTTTCCAAAAAGCACAGCACCGATATATATATATATATATATATATATATATATATATATATATATATATATATATATATACACATATATATATATATATATATATATATATATATATATATATATATATATATATACACATATATATATATATATATATATATATATATATATATATACACATATATATATATATACACATATATATATATGTGTATATATATGTGTATATATATATACACATATATATATATATACACATATATAAATACAAAGACATATATATATACACATATATAAATACAAAGACATATATAGATAAAATATACAAAGGGGATAAATAGAATAAATAGGAATAAAAATAAAAATACAAGTGAATTGCACATTTCAAGTATGGAGTCTATTGCACCGCTGATTATTAACAAAAAGTATTGCACAAAAGGTATTGCACAGTGAAGTGAAGAGGCACTACAGCTTAGTTGTTCCCCCCTCCTTTGTCCTCCTGTTTCCCCTCCCTCTCCCCTCCAGAGAGGAGTTAAACAGTCTGATGGCGTGTGGGACAAAGGAGTTTTTAAGTCTGTTGGTTCTTGTCTTTGGGAGAAGCAACCTGTCACTGAACAGACTCTTCTGGTTGTTTATGGCCGTGTGCAGAGGATTCCCAGCATTGTCCATAATGTCCAGCAGTTTCTTTAGTGTCCTCTTCTCTGCCACTGAGACCAGAGTGTCCAGCTTCATGCCGACCACAGAGCCAGCCTTCCTGATTAGTTTTTCCAGCCTGGATGAGTCCTTCTTTGCTGTGCTGCTCCCCCAGCACACCACAGCATAGAAAAGTACTCCAGCAACCACCGACTGGTAAAACATCCTCAGGAGCTTCCTGCAGATGTTGAAAGACCTCAGCCTCCTGAGGAAGTACAGTCGGCTTTGGGCTTTTTTGTACAGGTGCTCTGTGTTGCATGACCAGTCCAGTTTGTTGTCCACCCACAGCCCGAGGTACTTGTACTTGTTGACCACCTCCACCTCCTCCCTCTCTATCTATCTCTATCTATGATGTATCTGTATTTATAAATGTCATCATAAATGATGAATTAGGCTCTTACTAGCACTTTACTAATATATTACTAGTGCTTAATAGCGTGACATCATTATAAAGTGCTAACTAATATTTATAGATTTTAAGTTTGTGGATGCTAGTTTGTATGTTGTATGACACAAATTCAAACGCTCACTAAAATGCGCACACAAGACATGAGTTCACAGTCAGCTAAAAGGGAGAGGCTGAAATAGGAATGCTGACATAAAAGTGATCGGTGTTGAAGTAAAGTAGCATTACACTAGCATTAGGATAACAATGTCCTCAAACTTGAGGACTCTTTTATCCTGTCTTCCTTCTCTCACCCCAACCGGTCGCAGCAGATGGCCGCCCCTCCCTGAGCCTGGTTCTGCCGGAGGTTTCTTCCTGTTAAAAGGGAGTTTTTCCTTCCCACTGTCGCCAAAGTGCTTACTCATAGGGGGTCATATGATTGTTGGGTTTTTCTCTGTATCTATGAAGTGCCTTGAGGCGACTTTTGTTGTGATTTGGCGCTATATAAATAAAATTGAATTGAATTGAACTGAATTGAAACTTGAGACCATTTTACAGGGTGACAAAAACAAGCCACACCAGCACTTTCTCAGCATGTTCTGTCCGTCAGTTATTAACATGTGTACGAGACTGTTTACTGAAACAGACGGACCCTGAGTGTGCTGTGCCCTGATTAAGAGTTTCTAACATCTTTTTGGAGAAAATAAAAGTGTTACAGTTGCCTCTCGTCTGTCCTGCTCAACAACCAGGACCACACTCATCTGCAATACCAAGAAGTATGCAGTCAGTAAAAAATTATTATATTGTAACTGAAAATGCAGTTTAAACATTTGAGTATTTAACCAGAAGGTGGCGCTGGTGCATCATATTTACTGATACTTACTGGCAAACAGTCCCAAAAAGGAGTAAATGATATCAGTGAAGAAGAAAAAAGACTTAAGCAGAGGTGGCCTTAATTTTCTGAAGCCATTGTCAGTCACCAGGATAACAGCGGAACATAATTTTTATTTATATTTATAATTTTGATTTAATTCAAATCAGGTTTATTTATATAGCATCAAATCACAATAACAGTCACTTCAATGTGGTTTAGACTGTGACTCTCTGTAGAATATTCTGGAGAAAAATCTAGACAACTAAGCATGAGCAAGTTTGTGGATTTAACAGGAAGCCAATACAGAGAATTACTAGTCTCACAGTATAGTTTTGGATCAACAGAAGGCTTTCAGGGAACTTTTAGAACACCCTGCTTATACTGAATTACATCAGTCCAGGAAAGAGGTACTGAATGCATCTTGAGACAGGACATACAGACATTATTTTTCCTGAGTTGTAAATTTAGTGATACATTTTGACTACATCTGGAAGAGGAAAAGACAAAACACAACAAACATCCTTCCAAAACTTGGAAACTTTATTTACAGTTCAACTCAAGTCACATGCAACATTTTCTTGAAATGAATACCCATAAAATTAGCAAAAAACAAGAAAAAAAAAAAAGCATATTATTTTCTCCAAAATAACAATATACAAAAATAGAGCTTACAAATACTGACTGTCTCCAAAAATATTCTGGCTGCAGAATTCTTAGTTTTACAAACAAATGTCTGTGAAAGTCCACAAACGTAATCAGTGTTAACAAAAAAGAGGCAAGAGGGTGTGTTCAGGTACACTGCTCAAGCTGGGAGGTGGGAGGATTTGTTTGGACAACATTTAAAATAAAAACGGGGGGAGTGGGAGGAGTATTGGTGGGTAAGGAGGTCACTACTGGAGCAGTGGTGAAATAAATAGCACACCATACAAACAAGAAGAAAGTTCACTTCAGGGCGGCAGTGATAGAGATTTCAAAATAAAATTAAATGGTCTGGTCGCTAAAATCAACCACGGAAATGTAACGCAACCCTCAACTGAAAGGAAAGGGTAACAACTTTACTCTTTTATGAATAAAACTGAGTCTGTCACATTCCCCCATCAAACGCCATGCCCTAAAGGGATAATAATAAAAGTGGCTTGTGAGGCCGTCATTCGGAAGCTCTCCACTCACAATACGAGTAGATTCTCGGTGTAAAACTGTGCTCCTGACTGTCGTCTATTTATAGCCCGAGGTAACTCAGGAGCGGCGCTGACGTCAATGGTGATTTCAGCGGTGGGAAGTCGTTCATCATTACTATATTCATGACTGGCTCAGCTTCCAGCCTCTTCTGCCCACAGCCTCACAGAAACTCCCTCGCATCTCCTTGCTCAATCAATCTGATTCACCGTGGGTTGGCGCGCTCTCTTTTAGCGGGATCGGGACGGCACGCGGGAAGGAAAAAAATCAGGTGGAAGGTGTTTTACAATTGAGCAACATTTAAGATAGAGCAGACTGCGGGGAAGTGTCAGCTGCCGTTCAGTTTACAGGAAGGAGCTTTTTCTTCTCTTTGTGCACCGTGTGTAAATACACTATTTATGATAATAGCATCTACATACATCTAACAGTGGTGAAACAAAGTGGCAACTTGACTACGCAAAATAGCACGTTTTCACATTAAATCCCTCCTTTTTCTCCTGAAACATACATTCAAAGACAAATCCACTAGCAGGAACAAAGCATTAAGACTTGTGTTATTACCAGCGTCTATCGGGGGACAGTGGAAGAAAGATAAAGCGAAGATCTGGGATTAATATAAGTGCAGAAAAACAGTCACAGCCTTTTTGTAACCGAAACCGAGAAGAGAGAAGGCAACAAATACTGCCCGTCACACGCTGCAGGATTCGATGCTGCTTCATTTGTTCAACATAAAACTCTTTTGAAGTGGAGATGTTGTCTGATACACGCCCTGCTCACCAAGTGTCCTAATAAGTCTGTTTGGGATTGCCCAATACGTTTCAATCAGCCTAAACATTTTTATGTAGCACCGTGCTGCTTCCATGCAGGAGGAGTGACCCTCACACGAGACAGAAAAATAACCCTGTTTTTGTTCTTATTTAATGTCCACAGAGGTCAACACTGCGGGGTGTGTGTGTGTGTGGCCTGACATTCAGATCAAAGTAACAATGGAAGAAGCATCGTCCACGTATTGTGAACCTCAACCTTTGTGTAATAATTCAGAAAGAAAGCAGCCAGAAAACAGAACAATCAGTTAGCATGTTAGCCCTGACAGAAAGCTCACTTTTTGTAGCGGGGGCTAATTTTTTGTTGTTGTTGTTTGTGCTTCTAAAAAAGGTAACACACAGCTGTTACTGGATAGCACACATCATTGATAAAATGACAATCTCTAATTCATCTCAGAGTGATGAAGCTTTTTTCTTTTAGCCCAACATATTAACAGGAGACAAAAACAAAAACACAAAGGTCAGGGGTTCAGGGTTAATGTCTGTGTGGCACGAAACAAAAGCACCCTGTACTATACAGAGAGAGGCGAGGGGCGAAAGCGCCAGAATACCACGGCCAAAAAGCTGAACCTGTGTGCGCGTGTGTGAATGAAACTGCTGCTTCATTACAACCTGCTGACTGCTACCTCTGTGGGTGGGGGCGGGAGGGGGGTTTGCGGCTCGAGCCCCTCCCAATGTATGTGTGGAAATGCTGCCTCAAAGCTATGCTGAGTCCACTAACTCGTTCTCTCTATGAAGCTGTACCGAGATATCACAATAAATATATATATATTTTTAAAAAAGCATAAATACTAGAGCGGAAGCAAAAACAAATTCAGCGGTAAATGCAGCGTGCTTAAACTCAGAAGTCATTCAGATTCAGAGAGACGTGCGGTGATATTTCGAGTGACGCCGACTCGACCGTATGACACTTTGTTTCTGTGAAATGTTTGCGAAGACGAGTCTCTGCGGCACCCGCGCAGCTCGGCTTCAATGAAATAAAAACGCTGCGAAGCAAAGCGCAACATCTGTGTTACCTGGGAAACGTCTGAGTGCTTGATTCCTTCTGTTGGCTCTGTTTAACTGTTTAAAGATTAAGCATCAGTGCATACACACCAACACAATTTGAGGTTAAAACAGTGGGCACCGTGAAATGTTGATTTCCTGTGACTGATCCCAACTGCGAGTAATGCCTGGATTGTGGAGGGGTGACAGTATCCACACATGGCTGATGCTATAATTAGTTCACTGCATCATCTTTATGTATTCGAATCCTTACAAAAAAGGAGAACTGTAACATTATGAATGAGGCGAGTGAGGCAATGCGGGAACAAATTCTTCATGTTTCATCTGAATTGTGTGTGCGTGTGGGTTGTGTGCGTGTAAAAACCTTTCACATTCAGTCAGACGTAAAGTCGAGGATACTTTGACTTCGGTTTCTTGTGTGTGTGCAGCACAAACTAAACAAACTCCAAATTACCCAGCATCCACTGCAGTGGGTATCGATGTCCCTTTCTGATGTGTATGTACATTTTGTTTGTTAACAAAAAAAAAATCCAAAATGACCTAACCCTGGTTTATTTGTACTGTACATGGAAATGAGAGTTAATGATAAAATATATTGACCTTGGGACTATGAGCCACATGCAAATTCAGGTTTGCCTTTCTCATAAAGTGCTTGTTAAATAAAAGAAAAACTATTCAGATTTTAGTGTACTGTAGTTCTTGTCTTTTCCTTCTTCCTCCTGGTCTTTCGCTGGCGTCCCCAGAAAAGTGCTTTGGTTGTGAAAAAGTTATCGACCGTCTCGGTCGAAAAGGAAAACTTCTTCGTTATCAGCTCTTCTTCATTGTCCGTGAAAATAAAAATACATGAAAACAGATGACTCTCAGTTAGAGCCGATGTCAGGAAATCCTTTTGTGAACCGATGCAAAAAGATACGAGAGGTGGCGATGGCGGCAGATTCGCAGCTTTTGCGTAGATCTGAGCATTAGCTCCAGTTTCTCCAGTCTGTCCACGCACTCATACCAAAAGTGTACCTGTACAGGTAAGAGCATGAGTGTCAGGATGCGTGTGTTTGTAGTGTACTGTGAAGGAGGCCGTCAGTCTGCTACACCAAGTTCTCAATACCAGGCAAAGGCTGCTCTATCTGCACAGGAGGGTCTGTGCTGCCGGCCTGCTGGGCGAGCTGCAAGACGGGCATGTTGCACAGCGGGCACACTTTCCTCACCTCCAGCCACTTAATGAGGCACCTGAAGGAAAGAAAAAGCCCAGCGTTTATAGTTAAAGGCAGGGATGAAAGAAGCGAGCGATTCAGTAAAGTACAGAGGGTACAGTAAATATAGGATAGCAGCTAGTAAGCAGGAAAAAGCATCAAAATCAGAATCAGCTTTATTGATTATTATGGGTTCACATACACGGAGATGGGCTCCGGTTAGCTCTTAGCTCTCAATGTACGTAACGGAATTGATAACTGACAACAGCAACACGTATGGCATATTTATATTTATATGTGCAGTGGTGCCAAAACGTTGTAATAAATTATGGAATAAACAAAATATGGTATGTTTAAATCAATTTAGAAAATGTGCCATGACATAGTTTTTCCACCAGTGGGCGCTAATAAATGGCATGATGTAGCCGTTAACACATTCGCTTTAGGGGGGGTTACACTTCTTTATTAAATCTACCCCATAGGTATGTCATAACTAGGGATGGGTACCGGTATCCGGTGCCATCATGGCACCGGTTCTGACATAAACGGTAGTAACCAGACCGAAAAGCAGCGCGCATTTCGGTGCTTTATTTCGGTGCTTTTTTTTCCTGAGCTGTGATACACTTTCTTCTTCCTTACATTTCTATTGGCGGTTGGCAAACAACTGAAAGGTGCATTACCGCCACCAACTGGTATGGAATGATACACTTTAGATTCTAGCCAATCATTTTACGTTTCGAGGATAGTAGGCGGGTCCAGGTACGTACGTTCTTTTAGAGCAGAGCTACAGATTAAAAATGCCCAAGGCAAAGCGGTCAAAAGTCTGGCTGTACTTCACAGCAAAAGATGCAAACTCAGCAGCCTGCAACAAGTGCTTTAAGCTGATACTGTCAAAGGAGGTCACACTTTAAATCCGATGAACCTAGCCCTGCCAGTGTAGCAGAAATGATGATGGCAGCAGCAGCCGTTCTTCTCTGCGTGAGTAGCTTAATGTTGTTCGTGTGTAATTTACGTTGAGTAAGCTAACCGCGTTATTAAATTAATGCATGTAACGTGAACTAGCAAACACCATCATAGCTACATGCGGCTGTCTTCTTGTTTGATGTCAGATACTCCCTTCACCCTGGCCAAAAAGGCTAAAATGACCGAAGAAAAAGTGGAAAACAGCTAAACATGAGAGGTTTTTGGACAAAGTTTGTGTTTTTTCCATTGTTTAAGCACTGCTTCCAGCCCAGAGTGATACCATATATGCCGTATACCTGCAGAAAAGACTAACATTGTTATCTTTTTACAAAAAAACAGCTGAACATGAGAGGTTTTTGGACCAATTTTGTGTTTTCCATTCTTTAAGCACCGGTTTGGGCACCGTTTAAGTACCGGCACCGTTTCAAAAGTACCGGTTTGGCACCGGTATCGGATAAAACCTAAACGATACCCATCCCTAGTCATAACCACAGACCCCTTTGACGGAAACGAGATGATAACGAAGTATGAAGAACTATGAAGAAATGCACTGACACTTTTGTTAACAAATAAAAACAAGACAAAATTTTTCTGGGGAGACGAGATCCAATCAGAATTAATCTCCTGCAGTAAGGTTAGACGCACACATTTGATCAGCCCCCCCATTTTCTTTAAAACCTAAAACTAGACCAAAACTACAAGAATTTAGATGCCTAAATTATGACTAAAACTAAGTATGAATTAAAGACTTGCACATGAGTCTCAGGAGGGGTCACAAGTTAGTGACGTGCCGATTCCAACCCCGGATAAATGGGAGAATTACATCTGGAAGAAACAAACAAACAAAAAAAAAAAACGCAGAGTGGAAAATAAAGGGGGCAAATAAATATAAACCTCATATACCAAAGACAACTTTTTTTTTCTGGGTTTATCCTAAAATATTTGTGTCTGCATGTTCTCCACATGCTTGCACGGCTTTCTATAGGAGTTTTATTTCCACCTGGCCTAATGGGGGCGCCCTTTTAAAAGCGTTCTTTGCCACAAGTTTCATCTCATAAGTAAATATGTGTTTTGTTTCTCAATCTTTTGGTCATTACCCAGAGCTCATAATAATAATTAAGTGGTCAAATGTAGATCACCAGAAGCGTTCCTTTCTGTCTTCCAGTGGCTGTGTTCAAGAGGAAAATATGAAACATATATCAGCTCATTAACTAGGAAAAAAAAACACATACATTTGCAAACCGTCGCGCATCTATTCCTAGAGCCGCTCAGACCCAAGTGTAGCCAAAATCCTCATAAAGAGACAGCCAGGTGAGAGGAGATTTATTTCCAGCTCTCAGAGTGCAACACTTTAAGCCGTTAACAACCACAAACAACATCTACAACTGTATGTACACATCCACAAATCTTGATACAGATTTTGATTACACACAAGGATTAAGACAAACATATCTCTAAATTCACAAATAATTCTGCACTTGCATGACTCACTAGCACTTCTTTTATTTTATTTCTTTTTCATTAACCAAACATTCACTGGAACCCTATTTTTCTTGTATAATTTGCCTCTCTTTGTCATCATTTGTAAAAAGATCTACCCAGCAATACCCTCCTCAATAAACCTTTTCCTCTGCACAGCGGCATGCCTTTCCTTATCTTGCACTAGAGCAGAGCAGTGTGTATAGAGGTGAGGGGTCACTACTCTTGCAGCAACTGCAGAGAAAAACTAGGCCAAGGGAGGCATCGTGCTGTTATAATGAACTCAGTTGAAGTAGGAGGTCATGGGGGGAGGTGTGGGACAAACAGGCTGAAGCAATCCAACATGTCATCTGCAGTTCCCAATTCATAAACAATGGGCTTTAATTTAATGTCCCAAAAACATGCAACTCTGAGGCATTTGTTATTGCTGGCTTCCACACAAACGCAACAAGCTTGACAATAATTGTTCACCCGAAGTCTCTGAAATTGCAGAACATCTACCCTACCGATTTGTATTTAATATACCTAAAAAGCGGGAAAATCAATGGAAATACACCATCCAGATAAAGAAATCTATAATGACTTGTTTGTCCTTGACTGGATGTGTACAAACATGTGTGTGTCTATGTGTGCGTGTACTTACTTCCTATGAAAGGCGTGTTTGCATGGACAAATCCCCAGCTCATCTTTCTGTTTGAACTCCTCCAAGCACACTGCACAAATCTGAAAGAGATCAGGGGAAGTTAGGAGGTGCTTTCTGTATAAAGCCATGCATTATCTTTAGCTTTGTGTTAGTGAAAAGAACAAACACACACACACACACACACACAAAACTTTTACCAACAACACCAAAAACTTAACAAAAACCCACCCAAAAAACCCTGAAAAAAACCCAAAACCACGGTAAAAAGTCCAACTGACCAACTATGTCCTGTTGTATAACTCTGATGCAACTCTCATAGGGACTTGTTCCGTTCGCGGCCAAGAGGCCACACATTACAGTAGTTTTGGTTTTCCCCTTTTCAACAGGAAAACAATCAACACTGTAATGCAGATGGTGAAAGATTATCAGTTCATTTCTGGAGTCGCAAGTTAGAAAAGCTGAGAGATCTCCAGATCTGGTTTGAATAGGGCTGTGCGATATGACCAAAATCTCATATCCTGATATAAGAATTCTATCGTCCCGATAACGATATAAATCACAAAAATGTAACATTTTCTGTAAATTCTGTGAATCTCGACTTGCGGGAAGTGTTTCCAGCTGCGCGTCATGTAGCTGGAGTCGAGTGTTTTAACCGATGCATGAAACGATACATTTTTAGACGGCCACCGTTTTCTTTGTGAGTATTTATTACACGGCGTGCTGCGGGGAAAAGCCTGTTCTAGCGTTTGAGTCTAAGGTTTATTTTTTAGCACCTGGCGGCTCTTTTTTACTTCTCATCCATAAATAATCTGCTCTTTCACGTGATTCAGTTTATTTTGAAAAGTCTCAACAGGATCTTGAGCTTTATTGTGAAAGGTTTATGTGGAACATAAACAAGTGGACACGCAATGGTTTTACCGTCATTGTTGCTAACGACAATGCATAAAAACAGGCGCTTGTCCGTCCATAGTGTGGTTATATTAAATATAAGAGAAAGAGAGAAGTTGTCATGTTTCGGCTGTGTCCAGGCAGGAAAAGGACCCAAACGCAAAACTCACCACACCGGAATTAAACTCAAAAAGCTGCTTTATTGCAGGATGGCATGGAAAACTAAACTGGGACATGGGTAAACTAAAACGCAAGGAAACACAGCCATGAGGGAGACTACAACACTGACAAAGAGAAACACAGGGCTTAAATACACAGAGGGATAACGAGGGAATGAGACACAGAAGGAGAGCACAGCTGGGAGTAATCAGGCTGGACGAGACAAGGGAAGCAAAACTAGAAACACTCACATGAGACGTGGACCTTCAAAGTAAAACAGGAAACACACTGACTGAACTCAAAACATGTAAACTTAACAGCAACTGAGACAGAACATAGGGAGCTGAAACATGGGACAGAAAGGCAAAGTAGACACAACATGAACATAACGACGCCCACAGGGAAAGAGCAAAACAGACCACCAAAGCACAGGACCTCTTTCAAAATAAAATAGGAAACAATGAAACACTGACATGACTACATAAACTTGACAACATAAGAAACAGACATGAAACACATGAAGAATAAAGGAGACTTAACACAAGGGTTGAAAACATAAGGGGAATATAATAAGCAAATGAACATAGAAATCTAATGAGCTTAAACATAAACTATAAACATCAAAATGAACTAAAACTCAAAACGCTGGGTCATAAGACCCAGGATCGTGACAGAAGTTTAAGAAATTAATATAGCCACTGCAGTGACCATCAAAACGGTGAAAAAATATTGCTGTAAACAGTTTATTTTGCGACAGCACGAAACAAACAATAGCGTGAAATGAAACGATAGACGTTTTTATATCATCATCCGATATATATCGTTATATAGGTTTGAATGAAACAAGAAAGCACACTAAAGCCCACACTAGGACTACAATTCAAGACTTTAAACTCGATTATAAGACAGTAACCATTTCTGGGCAGTTCAGCTCGAGTTTCCTGAAAAAAAGTCCTCTTCAGGGTCATTGAGAAATTCCTGATGAACAGGATGTGGAAGCCATTTTGGTTTAAACAAAAACACTTTCAACTAGCGTAACAGGTCACCTTATAGTTTTAGCTAACTGTTGTGGTTGTGTGGAATTCTTGGAAATTAGGAAGTGAAACATGTGGGGATGGAAAAAATAATATTCCACTGATCCATTCACCCCTCCACTGCCCGTAAATTCTATTTTGGTGGCCTTGGATGAGCGTGATGATGAGCCCTTGACCTTTAACTTGGTTAAGAATAGATCCTAGGTTTGTAATGTTGTCACAATCGATTGCAGTAATATTATGACAGCCTAATATGAGCAACACTGGCTCAATCATCCCCTTTGACTTTGAGTAACTGCAGGCCTTTCATCAAAGAAACAATGCAGCCCTTTCATGTAGTCGCTGGAATTCGGCGCTCATCAAAATTCCCCTATGAGAGACCCAGCAGAGAACATTATTTCTAAAACTCCTACAGCATCCATCCATCCATCTATACATTTTCTTCCACCAATCCGATTCAAAGTTGCAGAGTTACTATAGCCTATCCCATCTGTCATAGGGTGGAAGGCAGGCTACAATTAGTTTTTCCCCATACAATACTGAGTTTAAATTAACTGACAACTCAAGAAAACATTGTTAAACCCAGACTTATCTTCATTACAACTGCTTGGGAAGGCTAGGAGAGCTTCCTAGCTGTCTTGGTAATGTGGCCAGACTCATTTAAAAAAGGGTTGCCATTACTCCCCAACTGTTTTACATGGATTATGACTTTTCTGCACTTAGAGTAACAGGTTTTCTTCACTTCACCAGTCTCTTCTTTGCTTCATTTCATACATATGGAGGGGAACAGACATAAGTATATTATTCCAGAAATAGAAAACTGAAATCACATTAGCTTCTGTCTATTTTCTCTTTTTTGTGTTCGATCAATGTAGCTGACTGACACGCACGCTCATATTAAAGTTGTGCAGAGGTGCAAGCGTTGAGCAATGCCTGTGCATGACCGTCGGTGACGCAGGTCTTATTATGATGGAGATGCTGACGTGAATCTATGGTGGGGCAAATTATACAGTTCACAAACACCCAAGAACCACACGGCACACTAAGCGCTGTGTGACGTGCTACTTATTTCAGGCATGCCGGCTACATTTGATCAAAACTACATCACCTGTGAATAAGTAATGTCCTTTCAGATCTCTCAATTTAATGTTGCTTGAAACAAATTAAAATGAGAAGTGTCCTGCAAGAGTCATCTTTCCCAACCGTTCCTATAACTGGCAGCAAATCTTACTACCTATCCATGCCATCAATGGCCAGCTGGAATGATTCCACAGGGGAGGTAAAGTCTAGGGAAGTATTGTGAACTCTGAAATAGACAAACTGTTGGTCTACAAAGCCAATTTTCATAGAGCCTTTACAGTAGAAGCTTTTAATGAGGGGCTCACTGGCTATTCAAACTCAGCAACATTTTCTCTCTAACTTCTATTTTACGAGTGTTGAATGGATGACTGTGGATGAAAAGAACAGTATGGGGGGCTTTAGCTTCTTTGTTAAGATGTCTGCTTTGCTCTCTTGATTGGTGAATAGATCAGTGTTCTTGTTTTTCCTCAGTGCATTTTCTGTGGCGTCACCCTCACGGCTTAGATGTGACACCGTCGGCCAACTTTTGACAGAACCTATTTTTTCACTGTTAAGTGGATTAATCCTGCAAGCTTCCAAAAACTGTACAAAACCCCCCAAAAGACACAGACTTCATTTTATGGAGAAACTCTACCCTCTTGTTGATTTTATTGAAGCAAGAACAGTACATGAATGCTAAGCAATGCTCTGCACGTACAAATTTACCAGACAAAGAGCGTTCTTCATTCAACTCAGCCAAGCAACAGAAAGAGATCAAATTAACAGGTAGAGAAAAAGACCATCCGAGGATCAGCGTAATGCTTAAAACGAAATTGTGAGAAAGAGCAGGCATGTGAAGGACTCCAATCTCCTCATCTCTAGTGATGAGAACATGTTGCCTAGCACGATGGGACCACAAACTGTAATTACCACCCACAGTCTTACCACTTTCTACTGTGTAAAGAGGTACTAGGAGGAACATTAAACGTTTCACAGTTTCCCCATCTGCAGACATTTACTTTCATTTCAATCACTGCATGTACACTTTTTAAAATTAAAAGTTTAGAGGAAGCTGAAGTTTATGATGATGCACTTACATTAAAATCAGGTCACTAACCTTTAGCCATCATTTTTTAACAGGAACACACAACATGTAACATATAGTTAAAAAATATATTTTTTAAAAAAGCTCCACCAATGTAAAAGAAAAAAACACTCGCCAAAACCCATCAGTGACAAACAAAATGACTATAATGTATTAGATGTATTCTTTGAATTTAATGCAGCAAACATCTTTTCAAAAAAAAAAAAAAAAAGGCAAAATAAACTCCTCACAAAGCAAAATTAACCCTTACAATGCCAAATATTTGATACATAAGTTTATGATACCTCCATATTATCAATCTAATTCTATTTTTTAAAGATACAATGTAAACAATAACTTGCACAAATTCCAAATAACACTAATTAATTAATTTTGTATTTGTCAGAAACTTCAATAAACACTCAAGTTTCAAATAATTTTACTTTTCTGGGCTTTACACGGTTAAAACAACTGAATGTTCACAGTAGGCAGTTGTTGCCATTTGCTAACTGTATTCTTGCATACATATTCCCGGGCTATTCATCCAGCTCAACATCAATAACTGTCAACATATGACCAACAACCTTATCAAACTGATAAAGCAAATTACACAGCACTAGATAAGATGAATGAAAGATAAAGATATGAAATCATTACCTCTGCCCTACATAGATAGGAAAATGCAACCACAGCAAATAGACACAGTGTTATGTATTGCACTGCTGAAACATGACAGGCACATTTCATGCAGGTCTCAAAGCGTGACTTTTAGTTTTTTTTATCAAAGTCATTCAGCACTGATGTGTTTGTGCAGCTTTTCCTATTTTAAAAACGTCCCAAAAACAACACGATACACTTGGGAGTTGGGGGGAGGGTTTCCAAGCATCTGGTATATTTTTAGATGTGTGCACTTGTTTATAACTACAAATACACACACACACAAAAAAAAGTCTGAGAAGACACAGAAGCATGATCTTCATGTGATGCTATTACGACAGCCACTCTTTACATAAAACCAACATAACATGTAAGACAGTTAATGTAGACCTGGATCAAAGCCATGCTAAAAACAGCACCAGCTTAGGATAGCTGTTCAAGTTACAGACTTGTATAAACACTCAACGGGTTCCATATTACACTGCTATGCTATATATATATATATATATATATATATATATATATATATATATATATATATAAGACCAAATCCACGTAGCTTAGGCTGTGCTCATTTCCACCGGGTAATCCTGTGAGCCTGGAACTGGGTCAGCCTTGTGTGCATATATATTATTGTCCTTAAACACAGCTTGGTTACTCTGTCACGCGCTTCATTCACACGACACTTTGTGATGCTTTCTCCCTCGGTTCCTAATAACATAAATAAAACCCCGAAGCCTGATGGGACAGCAGGAAATTCCAGCACGGCTGATGAGAAAATATGGCCATGCCTGTGCCAAAGCACACACGAAGATGCTATTTGTTGACATTTCATTTTCGCTGCTCTGTTAAAAGTCTGTCCGCAAGAAGCGATGCAGCTTTACTTCTGCGTTTATAATTTTCCAACCAGACTGAGCTGACACAGAGCTTTACATAATAATAACAGGGAGGACGTTAATGCCTTAACTACACCTTTTCACATGACTATGAGTGAAGACACATGTTGAATGTTGGATGACAAACAGTGCGTATGTCATCACCGTTGTCAAACCAAATCTTAACAAACCATATTCAAACACGGTGACCGTCTGTTCGGGATGTTTATTGCATAACATCTTTGCGGACGTCGCACTCGTTTTACATTGTGGGCCACATAGGGATCACTTTGATGTTAATCCCAGAGATATCTTAATATAAAAAAGACATGCAATTCCAACAGCATGTGTCAGTTTCTCTACACGCTAAAAAAATAAATGTTTGAAATTACAGATAAAGTTTTAGTTAAAAGACTAAAATCTATGCCCTCCTTCACTTGTTCCAAAGCCATCCAGTTGGCCAGATTGGAGTCTTTCCCAGGCCAATTCTAGCCCCTGGATCTTATGTTTGATACCTCTGCTCTAAACTTTTTTTGTAACATTAAATTGTTGCTTCACAGGCCCAGCGCTTGGGACTTTGTTTTAAATTAAATGACGACCCAGGACATCATGGGTTTCTATGCAAGTACAAAACTAAGAGGATGAGATTAAAAACCTGAATAAAAACACACAGTGGGGCTACAGCTAAGACGTTTGTGACTGACAGGTTCAAAATTGACAGAGAACAGTGTCTGCTGCTGATACTGCGTGACAAACTGTTGCAGTAGACGCAGCAAGCTTTGACAGCGATGCCTGATATTAGCCAATGAAACAGAAAAGCACTTACCTCATGCAAATTTAGCTCTTTGACTTTTTCCTTCTGAATGACCTAAAGGTGCAACAACAGAAGAAGAACTATTAGTCAGATTAACACTGTATGAGAATAATTATAACCAGTTCCTGAACAGAAACATCACAATATTAGACACTAAAATGTGTGATTAACAATCAGAGAGACACAACGCACAAAACATGTGTTTACACTCTATGATGCCATGTTTGGATGCTTTTTCCATGCTGGTAACACAGAGTATTACATAATGTAAGTTTGTTAACGCCTTCCATCTCTCTTTCTTTCTATACACACTATTATCTGCTCACATCTTTCACATAACCGTGTCTTTTCCAGTGCTTTACTCTCATCCGGAATTGCTGGACGTGCACGTGTGCTTACAAAAAACACAAACTCTTTAAAATTCTTGCAGCTCCCTAAGGAGTCAGCAATGGGAATTTTAAATGATGGCCAATGCACAGCTGATACAAACTAGACACTGCAATGATACTTCATTTCTGCTGTGCATTTAGCTACAGATGATTTCCTATCTCTGAAGTGTGTGTGTGTCTGTGCTTTTTCTTACTTGTTTGTAAGCATATAGCTCTTTGTGCGCCTGGTGCCGTAACCTGGGGAGAAGTAAAGACAAAACACCTTTTTGATTAATAATTGGCCTCATTCACTTGACTCTATAACACAGAAACAATCCACATGTCCTGAAAAAAAAATTCCTAGAGTCAGTCTACTCTAGTTTATCAGCAGGGGTGCTTTAATTAAAATGATAAACACTGTAATAACTTGGTGTAAATAACTAGTTCAGAAATTATTTCGCTAAGAGACAGAGCAGTGCGCAACCATGAGATATGTTTGGGTTGTGCATTTTTCTCGTGAGTGCACGAGTCCTGCTTCTGGCAAGCTTCACCCCCTCACACAGGGTAAGTAAAATATTTCTAAAGCAACGTGTTTTTAAATCTTTTTGACTAGCAATGCAGAAGTTGAGAGCAGGGAAGACAGTCTGGAGAGATGGAGGTATGCAATAGAGAGGAGAAAGAGTAAAGGCAGCAGAAGCGAGATAGAATGCACGTGTGTGAATGAGAGGGCAAGAGCAGGAAAGGAGACCATGCAAGGATGAAAGGAAGTGAAGATCGATGAGTTTAAATACCTGGGGTCAACCATCCAAAGAAACAGACAATGGATAAGAGAGGTGAAGAAGAGAGTGCAGACACAGAGATGTAGTGAGACCTACTATGATGTATGATTTGGAGATGGTGGCACGGACAAAAAGACAGGAGGCTAAGCTGAAGATGCTAGGTTTTTCACTGGGAATGACCAGCAGGGATGAGAAACGGGTACAGAGTTTGGACACAAAGTTGAAGCGGCAAAGCCGAGATGGTTTGTTGCAAAGGAGGACTAATGGATATATTATAAGGGTGTTTAAGATGGAGCTGCCAGGCAGGAGGAAAAGAGGAAGATCACAGAAGTTCATGGATGAGCAACAGAGGACATGCAGAAGGTTGATGGAGGCAGACGAGTCGCTGTGGCGACCCCTAAAGGGAGCAGCGGAAGGAAAGAAAGAAGACGATGAAGGAGAATGCAGCAGTAAGCAAATTACATATTAACAGATACTCTTGGTTTCCTGTCAAAACAAGCACTGAACCTAAGGTAAAATATCAACTCACATCACCAAAAACACAGCGGATCATACATTAAAAGCATTACTGCAGGTTCCTGAGGCACTCTATAAAAGCACAACAAGAGTACCGGTCGATACAACCCGAGTTTAAGCTACAAAAAACATTCAGACAACAGGAAGAACACTGGATAAGAGGTTCTAGGTACTGAGAGGGAGAATAGCATATGCAAAAACAAACAAATAAATCAATGAAATAAAAAATTAGGGAAGGAAAAACAGAGCAAAAGAGATAGGAAAAATTCATAGGTTTGTAAGATTTACCTCCATTACAAGTAACCTTAACCTCTCGCAGCAGAGTGAGAGGGATCTGTAAAACAAGCAGCACAGTCTAGGAGAGAAACTGACATTTTGAAAGAGGTCAGCAGGTAAAGGTGCAGAGACTCCCAGGGGTAGGGGACAAGATCATGGGAGGGTGGGTCATAGGCGACTGATGGGTGGGGGTGCTCATTAGCCCACAAGTACAATGTAAAAGTGGGAGAATACTTAATATGAAAACCAGGTGTCAAATAGGATAGGTTTACGCTGCAGTCAGTGCCACCTACATAAAAACATGTGTCATCTGCCCTGTGGTATCATGAGCGCGTAATGAATATTATAAACTGCAGTGATGACTAACAGATTCAAATATACTTGCCGCATTTGTTCAGAGCGACTATTAGTGCTCCTTTTCCACGTTACAGAAACACCCAGTACTTAAGACTCTTTGAATGTTTGTGCAAACTGAACTGCATATTTCGCACCTGTGTGTGTATGGATTAGAGACTCGCTGAGAGATGTGGTTGCATTTCTCTGTGAGAGTCTGCCTTCTGTCAAAATGTATCTGCGAGTATATGTTCGCTGGAATCTTGCGAGTGAACTCTAACGTGTTACTTCATCTCTCCTTTCTCGCCCCTGCCGGTGATGCTTTACTGCACAGAAACCTTAAGATTCCCCCTTCATGGTGGTGTGAGCCGTGTCCACAGAGCTCCACAAAGTATTTCCCAAATATGGAGCAATCGTGTCATTTTTTTTTTTTTTAATTATCGGACACCATTAGAAAATTTATACATATACTCATAACTGATTTCACCCTTTGGGAGACTGCATCTTTAGAAGTATTTTTATGGAGCCAAAATTGCTCATTTGCATTTAGAGAGTGAACCTGGCAATCTCAGCTTTTAGTACTGAATCATGGTACTGCATCAAAGTCATTAAGTGTCTCTTTACCGTTAGATGAGGAATTGTAAGGACACAAGAGGAGTTAATCTACTTACCATTTGCCCTGCAAGACAGGACATGACAAGACGGCGAGGGGAGAAATTTTTGGGCAACTGCTGCTTCTCACTGTTTTAGATAAAAGACGCTGGGTATTATTTGTGTTCAGTCTGCTGCTGCTAGGATAAAAACCCCTGTTGCAACAGCAGCCAGGACAATTTGATTAGGCCAGTCGGCTTACAAAAAGAACTAGCAAGGGAATGAAATCATGTCCACACTAATACGTTTTCATTTTAAAAAGCAAAACTTTCTGGATGTTTATGGCTAGTGTCCACATGGCCCTGACTCCTACAGCAAAGTTCTGAAAATGCTGCTGGACACATCTTAGCTTGTGCTAAGATGTTTATTATTCAAACTAGGAGCGCCGCAGATCAAACACAGTATAATGTCAAGTCCAGCTAATTAGGATCTTTTAGCTAACGGCCCTGCTAGGTCATTCCTAGAATAGCTCAGTGTGTAAAGGCTGGGGATGTTTTAAACTCCCCAAAAGAAACATCCTGTTTTGTTCTTCTGTTAAATGAACATTACGCTGTCTCTTCACATTACAGACAAGCGGGACTTACACCTTTTGCTGCCATGCTCCAACATTACTGCTATCTTTCTACTAACTAGCTACAGCCGCTTCCTCAATGATAACTTAACGGAAAAGACATGTGGCTGTGTGGTAACATTTAACTGTGTGCACTGGCCTGGTTAATATGTACGTTAACAGTTGGATACTTGTCAGTGTCTCAGCTTCTTTGCCAAATCTGTTGCGTTGCTGTGGCTGCGTGTCCGTGAAGATCGCACCATTAGGATGATTGCAAACGAGTATCTAAAATTTGGTACTAAATGCTATAGTAAGAATTGGCCTGGCTGTCATCTGGACAGCCAGACACGCATTTGGAAGCAGTTAGTATTTGCTGACCTCTACCTCATGACCTTCTCTAGAGAACAAAAAGACATCAGCCCTGGCTAACTGGACACTTCAACATGGATTATGAATCACAACACGTTCACGCCACTTCTGTCGACACAAACAGTTATGCGATGTACGCTTTTAACCATTTCAGTAAGTCCAGAGATCGTTTTCGTAACAACGCTGAAACACTCATCTGTTTAGGGATGTTTTTTTTTTTTTGTCAAAAGCAGCGTATTAAAATGAAAACGTATTAGTGTAGATGTAGCTGGTAAGTAGCAATCTCTGATTTTTCCTTTAAAGGAAATAATTACACTAAAGATGCTGTGCTTACAAAGGGGCTTAAAAAAAGATTAGTTACAAGCAACATGTTTAAACACCAGTGGAAGTTTAATGCATACCCTAAAGATTTAGGTTAGGTTAAGTGGCAAAAAAGCAGCAAACAAATAAATGAATAAAAAAGTTATTACTAGTTTCTTTGACATGTAGTGCCATGATCATCATAATGTATCAAAAGCCACTTTGGATATCAGCCATTTTTAAATATATTTTTTAAGATATCAAATTGTTATATATGTATATCAGAGAAACTTTCTCCAAACTGTGCTGTTGAAACTTTTTTCCCCCACTTGTGAGAAAACTATTAGCAAATTATTAACACACATTTCTCAAAAAAAGGAAGAAAACAAGAGCTTTTTTCTTTCCCCACAAAATCTCAGCCTAAAGCGGCAGTGACAAGTGCCATACAGTATGTTGTTAAAGGCTACAAGGTCATGTTAACCAGCTCGCACGTATGCACAAGCATTTCCGTGTTTCTGAATTACTAGTTATAAAGAACTCATTAGCATTAAGCCATTTTCAGTACTCAACATCTCCTCACATTATGCAAAAATATGGACAGAGCTAAAGTGAAACAGCACAAGGGGAATTCTGAATGAATGTGAGGCAAACAGACCTAGAGAAAGAGCTATCGTGCCGTTGCATAATGACAGTTTTCAAGTGTCAGATGAGCACTGGCGCTGATGGTTTGGTGGTCAAGTGGTACGCTGTGTTCTAAATCACCATCGTCTTCGAAAACATGCTTCAACCAACCTCTTCTGGACAGAGCTGTGTGAATTACAAATGTGCGTGCAAATTCCAAGCCTGCTGGGACTGATTTACAGGAATGGGAGAGCGATGATTGGAATTTGCTTCCTAATTTGCACATGTAAATGAATTTGTAAGTTAGGCAAATGTGGGAGCCTTCTCAGGTTGACTGATTTACCAATACCAACACAAAAATCAAAAATTAATCATTAATTAATGTAATAGATAAAGAAATTAATGAATTAAAAAATACAACAATGTGTCTCTTTAAATGATTAATAATGTTTGTATCTTCCATCCTAGCTTTTCAGAGACCACATGCGGTACTAGCACCAGATTAATCTGATGCACACACTAATGTTGCCTGTATGACACTTTATGCCACAAACCCGCATGGCAAAGCAGCCATTTCACACACACACACACACACACACACACACACACACACACACACACACACACACACACACACACACACACACACACACACACACACACATTATAAAAGTTCCAATCCTCCGCTGATCCCAAGCTAAAGTCTGCATGACTCTTACCTTATTAAGTAGCAGCAGAAGAGGAGGCTGAGGATGAAGACAAAGATGGCTGTCCCAAACACCACAATGTAGATGTTAAGGGGAAGGTTCTGGAACCCTATATTTGGCATCCTGAAACTGTAGTGTGGGAAATCGGAGCTCATGGATAGCCTGGATGGAAAGACACAAATGGACATAAGTACTTCCAGACACCAACACAGTCCACAGAAAGAAAAACCCTTTGTACCAGTAAGAAAACTAAATGACTCTAAGGAGCTGGAGCTGAGGCAGGTCTTTCACTCCCAACCGCAACCTTCAAAGTGTGATACCAAAAACAACAACATCTCTTTTTGCAGAAACATTTAAATGCTCACACAGCTTTTATTCTGCATCCTGTTCAGAAGACAGGTTAAACTTTCATAGCATTTGGACGACTCACTGTGGGTACTGTGCATGTTTGTGCTTCTCATATGACATAACAATAAACCTGACACAGCTTAAATTGAGCAGAAAGGTAATGAGATAAGTAAGCAATAGTGGCCACAGTATCCTGCTTTCACATTATTATACTGATGCTGTTTACTTTCCATCATTTTAGAAGTGCTGCTTAACTGTAATACCATATAACTACAAGTGTTACAATTAGTTAACCTTGATGAAGTGATATAAAATGCAATGTAATGATAAAACAGGGGTTAACTGGGACTTGTTGTCCAAAGACAAAAACCATCCTGCATGAAGGTAAACTTAAACCTCAGAATCTGCAATGAAAACAAACAGCAGGGCAATGATGCAACGAGTAATAAAGGGCAACTCAGAAAGCACAACTGTGACATTATAGCATTTACGACCTCTTGGTATCAAACCACTAAAGCTTTGTTTCTACCAAAACAAGGCAAGATAACAGAAAAAATGCTTATTTATGCATTTATATAATTTAAATAGAGTGTAAACACATGTGCAGGCAACTTTTGTTTAATATTTTCTTCCATGTTTGTACTGAAACTTAATCCATCAAATCCAAGGAACACTGACAAGGATAAACTGGCCAAGTGCTCTTACTCAACTCATGAAAAAGGACAAGACTAGGCATGTCTGAGCCTACCCACAGAAGATGAGGAGCGGGGACAGGAATAACTTTTGCTCCTTTTGGACCCGTGTCTTGTGCTCCTCCCCCTTTCCTAAAGGCTTCATTCCTGTACACTTCCCGAGTGGAAAGTTTTGGAGGCTTTACTGAGGCCATTAACAATCCCCTGCTCACTGTATAACTGTCCACCCCCCTCCCAAAAAAATGCTTTCTATTACATAACAGAGTCACCTCCATATGGTGAGCACTTTCTTAGTTTTATTTCGAGGCACTTGTACATGACATTACTCCAGCTGGTATTAGCAATCATGATAGCTGCCTTGCTCCAGAGCTGCAAGTCATCCATACATAAACGTGGTTGGCACAGCGTCTCTTTCTAGCTTTACACAAGAGCAATGCAAGGCACATGGTTTATGATACAGGAGAAGTAAAGGACCTGATGTTCTCCTTCTAACAGACTGTAAAAGCTACGAGGACCAAGATTTATCCCTTAAATATAAAGAGCTCTGAGTGAACTGAGCACATGGAGTCACCAGTTTAAAGGGGGATGAAACTGGAAAAATGTCCCAAATAGTAGGCACAACAGCCTTGTCAAGCTTGAGTAGTATCTCAGAGGAAACTGAGCCCAAATTGTATGTGTAAGTATCACATCCCAGAGGATGGAATCCGGCGTTTAAGATAAGCATAGCTTAGATAAGGAATGAAGCTAGCGTGCTGTCTTCAGAAGAGAGGCTATTGAACTCAAAAGCTAACGGTTGCCACGAGTTTTTTGTTTGTTTTTTCCTCCAAAGACACTTTCAAAAGACAATTGCTGACTCAGAATAGAAATGAAATTCTTGTGACTTTAACAACAGTTTCTTTTACATCCTCTGCTGGCCTGCAAAACATTGTGGTGCATGTAGAGATCAGAGTATTACACGAACATCAGGGAAAGTCTATTATATTCAATTTCAAATATCCTAAACTCATAGGGCTCCCGGTGGCCCTATGAGTTTAATCATTCATGAACAAGCAGCAAAAAAGACATTTTAGTTTATAATTTTGCCAGCTAACTGAAGCTTGGTAGCCTCACATGTGCCAAACTCAAGCCCCGAGCTCAACTGTCTTCTTCACATACACAGTCCAGGCAACCATGCTCTTGTTATCCGATAACAAACATGCCTCTGTGCTGCGTACCTTTGACACAATGTGAGAAACACCTCCAGAAACACCTCCAAAACTTGAAAACAAAACACACACTTTCATTTACAAGATTAGTCCTCTGTTGCAATCTTGCGTCAGTTCACACATTTCTTCGAGTAGTTCAAGCTACCAAGTTACACAACTACATGTTAATGAAATTATCTCCAGACTGTATCACTTATATTTTTGTTAAATATAGAATAAAGAAACTCACACATACATACCCTATTGGTGCTTTCATGCTGAAGAGCAGAAAAGTGTGCATCTATCTGTAACGCAGGCCTTTAAAAAGTGCCATGCTGTGTCCTTGAGAGCCTTTTCACTGAGTGCATCTGTTGACTTGTTTGGATCATATCTGCGCCCTGTTCATAAAGGCTCCCTGCCAAACTCGAGCCCCTCTCTGCTCTCTGACTCTTTTTGGCTTCTCTGTATTAACAAGAGCTGAGACGAAACTGAAGTTTTGGGGCCAATTCCGACTTACAAACTGTAGAGATGGAAGGTTGGAGACACGGCTCAACTCCAAACCGCATTGTGACGCATGCTCTGTTATTTGTGAGACAAAGAAACAATGGAGCCAAAGTGGACAAACTACTGTAACTACTGTAAGACACAGTTCCTTTATCTGCATTCAAGTTCAAAGGAAAAAAGCTTCTGTCTGATATATCAGGCCAATATTGGTCAACAATGTCCAACCAACACAGCATCAAACCCGAGCTTAACTAACCACAGAAACATGCTGTGCAAACACCTCTGGAGAAATCTGAGTGCGACACACTGACAAATCTGTTCCTCATAGTAGATAATTAGGACAGAGGTCTTCAGCACAATCTGGAAAAACAGACTGGAAAAACTAAAACCCTACTAGTATTTAGTCGTATTATATATTTTTATATTTCTAGTATTATTTTTTATTATTAAGTTTTTAAATGTCATTCATAAAGAGTGGCATTTTGTCAATGGGGAACAGTTTAAATACAATAATGAGACTAAAAACAATTCTTTCCACAGTTCTTAAATGTCACAAAGTAAACAAAAGCACATAAACTGACATGTGACCCATGAACTTTAACTCTGTTCTCTGAAATCCAGCACAGATATGACTCTACCTTTATGGTTTTATTGCTTGCTATATGAGAGACAAGTAGGATCTGGTTACTGGGATGTGTCATTTAGGTATGCTGGTCACGGCTAATACGATCACACTGAAAGAAAGGTTTAAGAAGTCTTTTGCCCTAAACCATGAGGCTGTATCTTTCACTCTGTGCAGCATCCCTTCAGTATCAAGATTCGCTGACTGACAAGGTCGTGGGTACATCAAGATCTTGAAATATAACCCCCTTGCAGTCAACAACTTACATACCTCCAATTTTTGTGTGTGTGTGTGTGTGTGTGTGTGCGTGGGGGGAGAGGTATCATGTTGTCAAACACAGGAGAGTATTAGAAAAGGAGCCAGTGTGAACTGGGCGATATAAATCATTCTTTTTGTATTAAATCTGCTCTCCTCATTCCTCCCTTTCTTTCACCACCTGCCTGTGTCCCTCAGACATTTTTACACGGCCTCACCCTATTACGTAACCAGCAACAAGGCTATGCACACTGCAGATGCATTGGAAATGAGGATGAGTGGGAAAATCTTCGCATTCCTTGTGCTTGGCTTTGTGAGACATGATTGAAGAAAAACAAAGCAAAAGTAATTATTCTATTTTCATCAAGAGTAAAATAGAAACGAGTACGTGCAAAGTACAAATGAGGGAAACATGACTTATGATGTTCACCTTTTGTCTGACCTGATATTTTATTGTCCAGATTCATGTGCGATGGGACTAGAAAGAGTTACTCCACATTGAGCTCCTATATGTGGGTTTCCTAATGATAACAGCATATTCTTGCACAGAGTTTATTTCAAGAAGTTGCATGATCCACACGACCAATCACAATTCTTCAGTTTAATGTCACATCTTGGGGATGAATACACACAGGAAGAGGCATGACGAGCAAAGGAGTTCCTCATAAAATGTTCACAACTGAACACTGAAATGTCCAGTACTTTGCGTTAATGCTGAACACACGTAAGCTTGTGATGCGTGTCACAAGCAGCAGAATCATGCATCGCTATCGTCAAGCGGTTACATACACGACTATTTTAGCAGAACTGACTGCACAATGCCCAAAGTACAGTGCCACAGCACAATGACTAAAGGACACAAAGGATACATTTTGCCTGCCGAATCATGGGATTAAAAAAAAACAACAACAACAACATTATCAGGGTGTATCTGCAGAATTTGTTGTTTTTGTGTCAGCAGGATGTACGTAAACACAATACACAGGGCACATAACATCACGAAGGTCAGCAGCAGACTGTAAAAACAACAACCATGTAATACGTGACAAGAGGAACAATTACACGCAAATTATACTTGTGCGTCAGATCTACGTCGTAACTTACACCATAAGTGGAACCCCACCTAACCCTACGCCGCAACCTTCTACGTAACCTGGTGTGCACCTCCCAATAAATGTAACTACAATTGAGTCCACGTTTTTGTTTTTGTTTTTACATTGTGTTTATAGCTGAAGATATTTGGTTATACAAACATAGTAAAATTATAAAGCGAGCACTGATAAAGCCAGCCAGCACGTGCAGAACATTTCTCTAACCAGAGAAAACTGAAAAACTTAACTCAGATTGTTTCCACAGTTTTATAAAATGAAGCAACACGTGCTGCCTAACTTACTGGGAAGTCTACAATCAATTTTCTACAAAAGAAAGTCATCATAAGGACACACATGAAGAAAAAAAATCAATGAAACTTCAGATATTTGTGTACATTCGCAGTCTGTGTTTGTTTTGTTCCTACCTACAACTGAGCCTGATTCTGATTCGATCACAAACTTTCAACTCCGTTTAATTTGAAGCAACAGCTCTCCTTAGACCCGAGACAAAAACAAGCCGGAAAAAATAATGGGAAAGCTGTTGCTTCCCATTTGTCGGAACACTGTGCTTCTCCTGGGGATAACATCAACTTCCTAACTAAGAGAGGAGCAAAGACAATGTCTCAGACTGCACTTTTTCACCTCTGCTGGCAGGCAGTTTCAACTTTTAAACTATTTCATAACTTTTTTTTTAACTGACTACAACCCATGAAGGAACTTTTCCAGTAAGCCAGTGACTCATGATTTATCTGTGCAACAGACTGAAAGTAAAACAATGTTATGCAGTTGTTTCACACTGTAAAACATTCACATCTACTTGAGTCTGATAGGTCCGCCTGATAGAAAAATCTACACGTACGTTAAACCCACTAAAACAAACCAGACGACAATGTAGCCACTACAGAATAAAGTCCTTCTAAGAACGTTAAAAAGGGTCACCCTTGGATACAGACCTAATATTTTCAATGAACAACCAGGATAGGAACCTTCCCTATCCATTTGCTCATCACCACACCTCCTGATGAGCATTGTGTAACTTATTAATGATATAACTCACTGTTTGTAAACCTTAAACGTAAAGAACACACCCCACATCCAACACCCACAATCCTGCCTTGACCTTCTGATCAATAGAAGCTGAACCTTTTTGAACGAGTACCACATGATCCCTCTATGTTTCTACTTTCTTTTGTCTAGCAGCTGATGAGTTTTACTGCCACTGGGTTCCAAAGAGGAAAAAGTAGTTAAAAGCTTAAAAAAAGGAAAAAAAAAACGTTACCTATATAAATAAACACCAAACTGCTTTTAAAACAACGCCTAAACTTTTAAATGTGTTGTACAGTTTCTTGTTATCAGCCCTCAGCATTATAATACACAAGATGCTGTATGAAGAGCAGTGGAAATTTCCACTAGCAGCCATGAACGGCCATGAGATTTGCACATCTGAAACTTAATATGCCAAAGGGCAGCAACAAACACCAGGGCCTCACAGGCAGAGTAAGGGGCTGTTTAAAATGTGCTGGCAGCGAAAAGTGAAATGTCTGCACTCACATGACACTTCACTTACATATCATATTTTCAGCAGTTTAATGTTCAGATAACTGAATCTAAACACAGCTGATCCTTATGCCTTAAGACAAGGGTATGATACAAGCCTCAGCGTGAGAGAAGAAAGCTTTAAAAAGCACATTTTTAAACAGTAATTCAATGAAAAAGATGGATTATGTTTTGTATGCAGCAGATAAAGATATGGTTGTGCATCTCACTATTTACTTTTGGCTAGCAGTGCCCACAAACGCTTGCTTTTCCAAAGTTGGACCAGGTTCTACAATAAGTAGGTCACTGTAGCTGTAATTCTAGTTATGGAGACGTGGGAGACAGGGTTGTCAACGGGGGCGAGCTCATAGCAACTGATGACACCTAACAGAACTACATGCGCACTTATACATTCAGAAACATGCATGAAATCCACACATATAACAAGCAGTCTTCGTCATCATTAAGTTTCCCTAGAAAGCGTTAACTGTAAGGCTCCTTTTCTAGTGCCGGAAATGTTGAGTATCCTTTGTCACTAGCAAAGACGCCGCCCCTCATTTGCTGATTGGCTGTTCGATATGGTGTTAGCCTTACTTTTTAATCTACCTGTGCATATTTACCGACTCAACACATGTGAATCAGTGAGGAGGGCGTTTTTACAATAGGTAACCAGTCATTTGTAGACACCTCAAAATAAATCACTCTTTATTAATTTTATCTCCCTGCAACAGAGACAGAAAGCCAGGAACAGTTTTATAAAAGGAAGTCATTAAAGAGACACTGGGGACTGGTGTGATTACTTAATAATAATAGATGAAACATGAATGCAGTAGTACAGGATTTTGAGGATTTTCTGGCATGTCCCAGTTCAAAAGCCAAAACGTTTACAAACCACAACGTTTAACCATCATTAACCAAAAAGAAAAAAGTCTCCAACATCAACAACCTCATATTCACTCGACTTTCATATTCATATTTTTTTCCCTGCTTGTCTGTACTCTACCTGCCTTGCCTCCACACCACAGCTTTAGAACCACTGGTGTAGTATACAGAAGGGCTGTATTTGCAGTAGGCTAATTAGAGTTTTATGATATCAGTACAGCCTGTTCCCATCCCGCCAGCATTAATTACTGTATATTGTCAAAGCTAGTGGCTCAGTCAGGTACAAGGTGGCCTTGGAAATTTTTGCTCCTGACACACTGGTCAAAACATGAGTGAATCAGAGCGGTCACTCCCACCTCATGGTTCAGTTTAAGATGTGACAAACAAAGCGGCAGTCAGTGCTGAAATATAAACAGCAAAATTAAAAGGCCTTGACAATTTGTTACAAGAAAAGCTAATTTAACTATAACTTCAAGCCACAATTGAGACAAAGGCTCATAGTAGGGGTGTCATGAGCGGGGAAATAACCTACAAACAGCAAAACCACTTGTGTACCAGGCTGTACATGGGCGTCTGTAGTCTATAGGGATTGACTCCCTTTTGGCGGAAGCAACAAATGGCCATTTGAAGCTTGGCATGTTTTGGCACTTGTGCTTTGGCTTAATGTTCAAACCCCAAAGGCTCACTTGTTTACAAGTTTCTTTGAGCGTTCTTTCGCTTTCACTAGTCTACCACGCTGTAATTCACTCATGTACCTTTGCGATTAGAGTTTACCTTCATGGTTTTTCATCTATGGTGTTTTGTGTGCGGTGATAAGTTGTTATTTTTCGCTTGGTTTAGCCTCGATAGTGTTGCTTCTAAATGAGAAAATCTGCTGCCTACTTCATGCTAACTTTTAGAGTATGTTTTTTGAGGCTATATTCAAGCCATACTTGAACATTTGATTGATTTCTCTTTCTTTTTAACCATTTTTGTCTGTCTCCGTCTCCATGAGCTCGTCATCGTTCCTCAGTGGACTTTCACAGTAACACAAGACGACACTAATACGAGAAAACTGACACACACAGCTGCCTCATAGCACTCTTGCCCCTGTGCTTCTCTGCAGTTTCTTTTTTCACCAGTTTCTTTTTTCACCCTCCTTTCAGCACTCCATGCAACCTCATTAATCAGTTTCCATTTGACTGTCAAAGTTTTACTTTCTTTTCTGCTCTTCATTTTATTTGCAACTTCTCGGCTGTTTATTTGCCTTCTAAAAAGCAGCACGATCGCTGAACAGGCTCGTGTTTAAATTGTAGCAAGCAGCGTCCTTTCACAACTACCTACTTTAGGGAAATGGGACCCTTGGATGTGCAAAGTGCAGGATCACAGTTAGTATAAATAACCTGTAGTCATGTGAGGGTGAGTAAGTCAAGTAGAAACATGAAAACAAGCTGAAGTCATATCAATTCTTAGTGTTATCTGCTATTCACCCACAGGGAATCAACAACCAGCCTACGTCAAGTGCAACTTATGTAAAGAAAACAAGCTGTAAAACTACTCAGTGAACCCATAGTTAGTATCAGTGAGACCATACATAAGTGAATTTAGTACTTTAGTACTTAGTTGAGGCCAAGAGCCGCAAGTGAATGATCAGTGGGTGAAATCTAAGCATTAGATGATTTTCAAAGGGGATCATAAGTATCTCTCTTCACCATATACTCACTAATAGAAACCCTATATTTTGGCTTATTTACTTGAGAAGAATAATTAAATTGTTATCATTTGTGAAGTCTTATTGTGATACAGATACATGTGAGCACAGGAGCGTACACAAGGATTTGTGGATCAATTACATCTCAAGTGCTGCAGCCATCAAGCTTGTATTTCCAGACCGGAGAATATTTGGAACATGTTGGACAGGCTTTAAGCATACACCATGAATTTGTTAAGTCACTAGTCTTTTTAACCTTTCCCTTAAGCATTAGAGCACTTGTGGTGTGTGTGTGTGTGTGTGGGGGGGGGGGGCTTCCCAGCTTAATATGATAATGCTCATTTCCTCTGAAACAGGACAATTACACAAGAAGCATTAACACACTGTAAGGAAGCATTTAGCAAGTTGACTGGAGTATAACTACTTGCTTCAATTCAATTTTATTTGTATAGCACCATATCACCCCAGCAGTTGCTTCAAAGTGCTTTGTATTTTCAGGTAAAGACTCTACAAAAATACAAAGAAAACCCCAACAATCATATGACTCCCTATAAGCAAGCGCTTTGGTGAAAGTGGGATGGAAAAACTTCCCTTTAACAGGAAGAAACTTCCAGCAAAACCAGGCTCAGGAAGAGGCGCCATCTGCCGCTACCAGTCGAGGATGAGCGGACAAAGACAGGACAAAGGCATGGAAGAAAGGCAGAGATTAATATTAACAAATAATTAAATGCAGATGTGTGTAGACACATAGTAGGTGAAAAATGTGACTGAAGAAGAAGTACTAAAGGCATCATGGGAATCCTCCAGCAGCCTAGACCTATTGCAGCGTAACTAAGAGATCACAGGTGGATGTTTTTGTATCTGTGACACAGCTTTGCCTAGTTTTTTCTGAGTATCTAACGAGTCTTCAAAGAAGGCATTAAAAATTAAAATTAAATTAAATTAAAAATTATTGATGCTCTGTCAGACAGTGAAGTAAGAGGAAGCCCAACCCCTTACTGTTACAGACATCCAGTGTTGCATCACCAGGTGCCCTTGAGGAAAAAAAACAGCCCACTTTTTAAGTAAATGGGCATGGACTTCACTCCTTCCCTCATGGAAAATTTCTGTGTAATCGGTTGCACCATCAATTCATAGATAGATGACTTTTTCCTTCTTTCTTTTATTTTTTAATGCTGTCTTACTTCACTTTGCTTCATTCAGCTACCTAATGATATCAACATGCCAGTTGTGTTATGTCAAATAATTTGAGAAGTACAAACTAACAGCTGTGAAAACAGATGCCTGGTGCTTTCCTGAAAGTGAAAAATTTAAAATAGATAAAAGAACACACTGTAAGTGTGCATACACGAACCTACATTTTTTCCTCCAACTAACACTATTTTTCATAGACTCACAAGCTATTACCATCATGGACTGTTCGCTGCCTGCTCTCACTGAATATTTACTTACATTTTCTGGTAGTAAACTTTTGTTACAATGTTTGTTACAATGTTACAATTCTTTTCTTTTTGATGCCTGAAACTGCACAGAATCAAACCTGCTACTTCAAATGCTTGAAGGCTGTTAAAATAAGCGTTATTAAATGGACTTCACATTTATGAGCAGGTTAGTGTTAATGTACAACCAATCCACTTGAAGACTGAGTGATTGCTAATGCTACTATCTTTATCAATACACTAGATATAGGCATTATACATACATAACCCAATTATTACATTGTACAAATTAAATATCCCTGTTTGCCTTACTTGTAGAGGAAAGAAAAAATTGGGGGGAACTACCAAGCCATTTTTACTCAGTTTTGTACATATCATTCAGTCACATGCACCAACCTGTCATTAGTACTGGTGGATAACGTCTAAACTTTTGGAACAAGCCATTTAATTACTTCATAGCCCGAAGTCACAAAGCAACAGTTCATACAGCGTGCCCAAGGACTCTATTCTTAGACCCCTGAACGTCAGGGAACAGTTGAAATATAAACTGTTCGATGCTGCGACTGCATGTTTTCTTTTCCTAGAATGAGTGGGTGATTACACCACTGAATGTGTGATTACACTTTACATTGTCTCAAATTGTCTACTTCACAGCTGAGACCACCGCTGCAAGTCAGGTTTGCAAGAGTCAGTGCAATACTGCAACATTGCATCTAGAGTTCACAAACAAGTTCAGCACAAAGACAGCATAACACTTTTTTTTGGCCACAATCAATGAAGTTTGCTCTTATTGTCTCATACTCTTTATATTATGTGCATTGTCTGTATTTTCAGCTGCTTTTCTGTCTGCTGATCATCACTGGAGCTCAGCAGGGATGCACCCATCAATCGTTGTGCTTTTTTAAAGCCATATCTGATGATTTTGATCATTTATGTGTCACTTCAGGCCACATTTTCCTCTGTGTGAAATTGAAGAAAAACTGTATTTCCCACTGTCGTTTCATTTTCTTTGAAGTAGTTTCTGTTACATTCATTTCTGGTGAATTCTTTCTCTGATGGGCACAGATGGGCTCAGACAGGCTAACCTCTACTTGAACATAGTAAAAAGCCTTCCCTGCTTTCTTCACATGCATTAAAAGCCAGACTTTAAAAAACTACAAGTACTGCAGAGCCAGTCAAAATTTAGGCCACTGTCTCAACATGTGGAACAAAGGTGACAAGGCAATAAAATGCTGTGCAGTCCCACATAATGAGGGGCATCTGGTCACTCCCCATGTACAGGGGCAATAACTGTACTGCTGTGAGAAGTTGGTGCAAAGCGAGCATGATTTCTCCCAATAAAGGTGGGCTTGGGCCTCATTTTTGATCACACCACGATGATTCATGAAAACGCAAACTAAATGAACATGCCATCTAAACAGCCTCATAAACTACTACAAGCTACACCCACTTGCACTGATTAACGTGTCGGATGTTTTTTCACACCGTGTTATCAGTGTTGCCGGAAGCACTGGCTACCACGCGAGGGTTATTACTATCCACGATACAGCGAAGAAGTGGGTTTACGATTAACCTGCGGTGGATGAGGGGAGAGGGAGACCACTGCGATAAGCACAAAGTGGGAATTTCATAGAGATAGGAGGACATCCCTGAGCTACTTTACTTTGGGTCAGCCGTTGAGCTCAGATAGACAGATAATGTTTTATGTATTGTTATCCACACGAGGCTGGGATCTCTGTGGAGTAACTGAGCCATTCATGATATGGTTGTTGCTCATTAAAGAACAGGAGACCAATTGGGCGTGGGCTCCCTAGCTAGTAGCCGTCAGGCTAACCCTAGCTTCAAATGACATAGCATTACTTAACGTGAGCAGCCCCCCTCCACCCCCTTTCCTTTACTACTGAAAAACCATTTAAGTTCACTTACACAGATTCATAAGCATTCAGTCATTTCCCTGAAACATTTTAAGTTGCTTTATAATAACTCGAAGAGTAATTTAGTGCAATACTGTTAGTTTTGGCTGGCTTTGAACTTAAACTGGGAGCATCAGTGCTTTTTACCAAGTTGGGCTCATTGGATGTTAACAGTTGACAGTGAGCTAGCAGCTACAGATAACAGGTTAATTAAAATAAAAAGAAAGTACTATCAACTCACCAGCGATCCCCCAGCAGCCCCAGTAGTAGCCGTGCTCTTCTACAGCGTGCTTCTTCTAATAGGCTTTAAAAAAAGGCGACAAGTCGATCCAAACCGAAACTCGTCCTGGCAGCAAAAAGCCGTCTTATCTCTGCGTTACCAAATCCCCACTGTACGGCGATCTCATCACACAACCCCCAGGCCTGCGGTGTTCACGACTCCTGGCTGTTGTGGTTATCACGATTCTTGATTAATTTGATTCAAAATCAGCGATGAGTAAGAGAGCAGCTTGCAGTGGCGAATAACTGTCTCAGAGGCGGGCGGTCTTAGTTTTTTTCCAGAGAAAAAAGAGCGCTTATGGGAGTGGTAACCGAGCTTGGCAGTCTGCACGGTTCGCACGTAGTCGTTTGTTAGCCCACTACCACAACTAGCATATAGATCCCACCTCCTCCTGCTAGTCGGATCAGCGTGCACAGACCGAGACGGGCAACGCCACTGGAGGTTTTGAGGACAGCCTGTACGAGGGGAGTGATGCTAGGGATGGAGGGAGGGGGATGCTGCACATGATGGTCACGTAGCTGATTGCAAAGCTGCACTCACAAATAATGGTTGGAGTCAGAACGGATGCTAGTTCTCTAAATGTTCATAGGTTTCAAAGAAGCTGCTGACTTTTAGTGCAGTCATTTCCTGATTTATCGACATAAATATTGAGCTCACCTTTTTGAGGCTTTGAACTTCAAACATTTGTTTTGTTACCGCCCCTAACTGTGCAGCACAAGTTCGTGCGTTTAACATTCACATGGTAAAACAAAGTCCTATCTTCTGAATTAAATTTTTATGTTTTCTAAATATTTTCTTGTAAAAACAGAATATCGTCTCCAACTAAGTTCTGTTTTAATGTTTTAAAGTATTTCTATTCCCAAAGAGCAAACAATTATTTGAAAACTTTAATACAGTTTTTCTTGGTTCTCTCGGTTTTCTTGGTGAATTACTAAATTCAGTTGTAATAACAACACGTTGCGTTTTGTAACAAAACTTGTAATGGTTGAGTAAACTTCAAATACATATTACAAAATTGTTTTAGCTCCGGTCAAGCAATAATATCTCCATTTCTGTACATTCTGTAACCATAATGACAAAAAAGTAAACCTACACTTATTTTAAATTATTATTTATTGGCTTTAGTTTATTTTATACTGAGTATTATATGCATTGTAGTTCATTATATACTGCATGTAACAACTTTCAAAGCTTACTAGGTCACAAAACATTGGAAAGACCTTACATGAATTATATATCTCTTTACATGTTAGCCTGAATTTGAAATAACTAATGAACCGTATTATAGTGCCCATTTGCTTTTAGCTACAACATATTTATTTCCTTTTGCTGTTTTAGTCCCCACAGGTGATATTATTATGTGTGTTTTACTTTGATTTGGTTGTGGAAGTTGTGCTCAGATCCTCAAGGTAGGGTTAGACTTAAAAGAATTTAAAGTAAAAATGTCCACATGGCCTCATATGATCAGTCTTTATAATCTGATCATCGATTAGTTCTTTCAGCGTTTTATTCTTACAGGGATGAAACTGAAGCTTACTAGCCTGCATTTTATTTACTGAGCACAGCTGGCTCACAGATTTTTGAAGTATTTAAGTGCCTCAAAGTCAGAGCTAAATAAATGCTCATCACTAAAGATGAGGGTATGAGTCATAGTGTATATACTTAACATATTTCATGAAAAGCATACAAGGTTACTGAGTGAAAATCTATTAATTTACATGCTACTAACATGTTTAACTATAGTGACTCAACTGTTACCATGTTAAAGAAGCAAACACCCTTCAGTATTATTTAATGTTATTCAAACCTACAATTGTTTGTAATCTATCTCTAAATATCTAAAAGAAACAACTATTATTAGTCATTAAACCATCCAACATTATACTTTATTAGAAGGTGAAATGTTAGTAGTTCAATATGATGTAAACATCCTAAATATTTTTCGCCATTGCTAGCCTAAAACATTTACATAGGATTCATTATTTTAAGAAGCAAATCAAAAAGACAGAATAATTTCTTTGCTGTTAAGAACCAGCACAGGTTCTAAAGTGAACCCTTGTTTTAAGGGTGGTTGTAATAGCAGCAGACATTGTTTATTCATGTCTGCTGTAGTGAACTGCATGCTCAGGTTTTTCTCAGATTTAAAAATAAATGTGGTTCTTGTCCTTTTTTTTAGTGAGGGCAGAGAAGCAGAACCGTAACTGGCAGTAATATCTTAAAATGACCTAATTTGGAGATCAGTGCCTAATTTTAGGTTAATCTTTACCGCACAGAAAGGCAAGTGGGGATTTTCTCTGAAATCGGTTTTATTTTAATGAAATCTAATATGATAATAATACATGACAGAGATTTAGAGACATTTTGGTAGGTGACTCATGCTTCATCAGATTACTTACCTCTTGATTTCCTTTGCTGCTAAAGCACTGACAAGCAAAACCTGTTGCAAGGGCTCTTCTTTCTTTGTTCATTTATTTTTATAGCAAGTCTCATCCTTTCTTATCAGCCAATGTTCGGCCTGAGGTCCTCAGATAAGATCATCTTTGAAAACTACTTTTTAAAAGATTCTTTTTAGCAGTTAGTCTATGTTTGTGTTTCCGTCTGTATTTAGCATATTGCAGATGTTCAGTTTTTATCTTGTTCCTCTTACCCTGGTTTATGAGGTCAGTTTATGAGTTTTATCTACATATCTCTGTTCTGTTTGTTCAAATTGATTTTTTTTCTTCATTTTATGGCAAATACCAGATTTGATTATTAAACTTGAGCACATCAAACTAATAAAAATATGTCAACTTTAAGGTTTTTTTTTTACATATATATGTATATATATATATATATATATATATATATATATATATATATATATATATATATACATATATACATATATATATATATACGTATATGTATCTGCAGGCTAAGAATTATTTATCCACCCACAGGTGACAAAATGCCATCATTGGCACTAAAATGAGATTTAAACACAACAAAAGAAAATTAGTTATTTTGAAAACTTTAACTGTAACTCATTCTACACTCTTATTGTATTAGCAAGACTATCGTTATCGTCATTGCAATTTGCCATTCATTCACAGTAGTAACGGAGTTAAAGGTTGTGGGAGGTTGGCATGTTACTTTTGCTGAAACTCGTTGCCAGCTCCTGACACACATTTCAGCACTTCCTTCCAAGAAATATGAACACCGTATCCAGGAAGCCACACTTTGGCCACCCAGCCCGGCACTTCATTTCCTTTGAAACTAGTGGAAGAGCACGACCATTCCCCGATGCACATCACCATGAGCGCATGTCAATGAGGTGCCAATGACAGGGCCACATTGTAAGATGGGACCAGAGTGGGAGTGCCATGTGACACTCCTGAATGGGCTGCCGGGGTTGGCTGGGGGAGGAGGATGGCAGCATCCACAAAAGCCCATTGAAGGATTGCAGACTAGGTACAAGTCTGGCACTGGTCCTCCTTCCCTTCCATGGGACAGCAGGAGGAGGCTGCTGCTTGGTACTGCCTGAATGGTGGGATTATTTCAGAAGAATTGGAGAGAGGAGGTTTATTATCACCGTATTACACTTCCTCCAGTATGTCGATTGCCATTATGCCCAGATCTGCATATACACTACTGTCTTGTGTGCTTCACCAGCATAGAAAAGACTGTTGTGTTAACGTATTTTCAGCAGCACAGATGAGCATTGTGGTAAATGGCCCATAATGTGAGCCATGCACACACGCTTGCATACATCCACCCTGTACCAAGGGCTTAAGTAACTGTGACACTCCTGTAAGTCTACTTTTAGCCATAAAATCACTTTGTTCAATCACCATAAACTGATACGTATGTTTAATGACTTGTAAAACATGCTTGAAGTTTGATATATTTTTTGTGAAAAAGTACATTTACCATGGTTCACTATGTCTAATGATCCTGGTAGTGTTTGTAAAACAAAGGCTTGCGTAGAGGAAATAACCAGTAGTAACTAATGGTTAATGGTCTGCCATTTATATAGTGCCTTTCTAGTCAAACTGAGCGCTCAAAGTACTTTTTACTATAAGTGTCATTCACCCAGCCACATGCATGTTTCATGCAGCACTTTTATATGTGCCTAAGCACTTTGTCTAACATTCACACTCTCACTCACACTCCGATGGATTCAGTATCTTCAGGTCTACTTGGTGTGCAGAAAATCATAGCAAATCTCAAATCTACTGTAGCAGCGTGAACTATGACATATTATGGAGTTTGCAGATTGCCACAGCTTTTTGGATAATTAAGAAAGAAAACCAGAGTTAAGTATCAACAAAAAACAAAACAGATTTATTACAGTACGTGAAGCCTTTATAGTACACGATATAATTGTCAATCGGGGCAATATTTTTCAAAGATTTTCACCCTGTTTTATTTCTTGAGGTTACAGGAATCTATCACAATCCACAAGTCCAGTCCAGGGCAGAGAAACATACCTTTGCTTGGTGTAATTTGTGACTGGCCCTCATGGCAGAGTCGTATTAATGCATATTTGCTTCCCTCCAGTGGTGATGATGATGAATTACACAGGACCCAAAATATTTCACATGTGAAGACGCTGTACATCCACTGCACAGAAAGACTGTTACACTCTCTGTACGTGAGAAAAATACAAACAGGAAAACACCAATTATTATTTGACATAATACCACCTTTCAAAAATGATAAGATATAAAAAAAAAAAGCTTTTTTTTATTAGTTGTACCAGAAAGGGATCAAGACAAAATGTAAAAACACAGGTGAATTAAATTTCAAGGGTTAAATAGCATATATGATATATGATAAAATGACTGTTTAAAGTAAGGCAGCACTGGTTGATAGCGGATTAAAAGCAACAGTAAACAGCTAAGCTGTAAAGCCCAGTTGTATCCCAGATACAGTGCATTAAAAACTTAATGTGTAGTTTTGACTCTTAGAGAAAGTAAGCAGACCCATCCACATGTTATGCTTCATAACAGATCAGCACGAATGGTGTTTTTCAGTGCTTTACTGTATAAACCAAAAACAGACATTTAAAGTCAATGTGAGAAAAGAATGGGGCAAACTAACTGTGCTAAATTAATAAAAAGCCAAAGTTCAGTATGATGTCACTTCATTGTGCTTTTATTCTTACCAGCAATTACAGTGCCAGTGACACTTTAACACAAGGGAAGCTGGGACTTTTACACAGAGAAAGTCATTAGGAAGGTTAGAAAACATCAGTAGGAAACATGAAAGGAATGTTAAAGTTATTGGACGGATTTATCCACAGCAGTGCTGAACTTTGCCTGTAGAGGGCAGAGTTGTGGTTTTTAGGCTGTGCTGCACTCAAAAAATGGGAAACCTGAAGGATTTTGTTTATGTTGGATCTAAAATATTTTTGAGAACATTAATGCAGTATTTCTATATTTCTGTGTTTGAGGACAGACCATAGTTTCTGTCCTCAAACTGAAATACTAATAAAAAATATATATAATTTTTGTGTCCTAAAATGCTTCAGTTAAAACAGCCACGTGTTATATGTTACATACTGTTGCCCTTTGCCCTCTGACATTATAACTTGCTGCATGTATCCTTTCAGAGGATGAAAGTGGGTGTGATGTATTCATTCAAAGGTGCTGCTGTCACTCCGTGTTTACATTTCAGAGACAAGTTGTTCTTGTACTTGTGTAAGTACAGTTCCCCTGCCCGCTTGGGTGTGTTAGCACTATACAGTCTTGTCGTTTACATGCGTAGATATTAAAATGCAAAACTTAGAGCAGCAATAAAATAGTTAATATATACATGCAGTTTAAAAGATGTGCAGAATATAAACAGATGACTGTATTTATGTACAGTGGGGCAAAAAAGTATTTAGTCAGCCACCGATTGTGCAAGTTCCCCCACTTAAAATGATGACAGAGGTCAGTAATTTGCACCAGAGGTACACTTCAACTGTGAGAGACAGAATGTGAAAAAAAAATCCATGAATTCACATGGTAGGATTTGTAAAGAATTTATTCGTAAATCAGGGTGGAAAATAAGTATTTGGTCAATAACAAAAATACAACTCAATACTTTGTAACATAACCTTTGTTGGCAATAACAGAGGTCAAACGTTTACTATAGGTCTTTACCAGGTTTGCACACACAGTAGCTGGTATTTTGGCCCATTCCTCCATGCAGATCTCAAGAGCAGTGATGTTTTGGGGCTGTCGCCGAGCAACACGGACTTTCAACTCCCGCCACAGATTTTCTATGGGGTTGAGGTCTGGAGACTGGCTAGGCCACTCCAGGACTTTCAAATGCTTCTTACGGAGCCACTCCTTTGTTGCCCGGGCGGTGTATTTTGGATCATTGTCATGTTGGAAGACCCAGCCTCGTTTCATCTTCAAAGTTCTCACTGATGGAAGGAGGTTTTGGCTCAAAATCTCACGATACTTGGCCCCATTCATTCTGTCCTTAACACGGATCAGTCGTCCTGTCCCCTTGGCAGAAAAACAGCCCCATAGCATGATGTTTCCACCCCCATGCTTCACAGTAGGTATGGTGTTCTTGGGATGCAACTCAGTATTCTTCTTCCTCCAAACACGACGAGTTGAGTTTATACCAAAAAGTTCTACTTTGGTTTCATCTGACCACATGACATTCTCCCAATCCTCTGCTGTATCATCCATGTGCTCTCTGGCAAACTTCAGACGGGCCTGGACATGCACTGGCTTCAGCAGCGGAACACGTCTGGCACTGCGGGATTTGATTCCCTGCCGTTGTAGTGTGTTACTGATGGTGACCTTTGTTACTTTGGTCCCAGCTCTCTGCAGGTCATTCACCAGGTCCCCCCGTGTGGTTCTGGGATCTTTGCTCACCGTTCTCATGATCATTTTGACCCCACAGGATGAGATCTTGCGTGGAGCCCCAGATCGAGGGAGATTATCAGTGGTCTTGTATGTCTTCCATTTTCTGATGATTGCTCCCACAGTTGATTTTTTCACACCAAGCTGCTTGCCTATTGTAGATTCACTCTTCCCAGTCTGGTGCAGGTCTACAATTCTTTTCCTGGTGTCCTTCGAAAGCTCTTTGGTCTTGGCCATGGCGGAGTTTGGAGTCTGACTGGTTGAGGCTGTGGACAGGTGTCTTTTATACAGATGATGAGGTCAAACAGGTGCCATTCATACAGGTAACGAGTGGGGGACAGAAAAGCTTCTTACAGAAGACGTTACAGGTCTGTGAGAGCCAGGGATTTTCCTTGTTTGAGGTGACCAAATACTTATTTTCCACCCTGATTTACAAATAAATTCTTTACAAATCCTACCATGTGAATTCATGGATTTTTTTTTCACATTCTGTCTCTCACAGTTGAAGTGTACCTCTGGTGCAAATTACTGACCTCTGTCATCATTTTAAGTGGGGGAACTTGCACAATCGGTGGCTGACTAAATACTTTTTTGCCCCACTGTAGCATATTGTCTATGGTAGCAACAGGAAAATGAATGTTGCTGTATTTTAATGGGATATAGTCTCAAGACGTTAATAATAATACTTTGGTATTTCTTAAGCATAACAAACATAAATAATTTGAACTTGAATTGCATTCCTGCTACTTTGATGTAAATAAATATGGTAAAAATTTAATATCTGCTTTCCAAAAATGATTTATCTAGTGAAAATAGATGGTTTGTAGTTGTATTAATTGTATTTTCAGCAGTGTCAGTTGTGCTTTACCATCACTGGCATCATTGATAGTATACTGTATGTTAGCTGGTGGGCCGTCAGCTACCTCACAAAACAAATGAATCGAGTCTCACCAGCTGTCATTAAGGATGCCTGAGGCAGGGTGGGGGGGATTCCCATTCCTGCCACTCCCCATTGGCCGTAAATAAATAAAATAGAAAAGATTAACAAGAGGAGCCCACAGAGAGTGTATAGTGGTCCTATTGGGAAAACCAATGTGTTTGGCACAGCAAGCAGGACGGGTGTTTAAAAAATGAAATAAAATAAAGGATGCCTGGGGAGCAACTGAACTTAAACTATGATAGGATGAAAACTGCGCCTTCTTTTTCAGCATCCCAAACTTGCCCTATTGGACTGTGATTTGGTGACAGTGGAGGACATCTGAGCACTTATCATACTGGAAGCAGCCAGCAGAAGATGGGTAAACTGTGGTCCTGAAGGGATGGACGTGATCAGCTCCAAGCAGTTGACCATTCACATTTGACCTCTGGCATCGATGAGGCATTTTCACCCATTAGAACTGCGGCTCACTGGATAATTTCTATTTTTTTCCAGGCTATTCCGTGTAAACCATAGAGATGGTTGTGTGGGAAAATCCTAGTAGACCATCAGTTTCTGAAATGGTGTGTTTACACCATACACCATGCCACATTCAAAGTCACTTAAATCACCTTTGTTCCTTATTCTCATGCTCAGTTTGAACATCAGCAGGTTGCCTTGACTATGTCTACATGGTCAAATGCATTGAGATACTGCTATATAATCCTATTTTATATGAGGGTTTTAAAATGCGTCATTGTGTTGACTCTTTAATAACGCTGTTATTGTCCAACTTTAACCTCTTAGGAGTCCACCTTCTTTCATTTAAAGTTTGTGCTGCTGTGCAGATCACCCATGTTCAAGACTTTGTTTACAAAGCCGACGAGCTGTGATTAAAAACTTGAAGAACATGCAGCATGTGAGAGAGTCAGCATCTCCTGCAGTTTCTGTGACATTTAGAATCAGCAAGGCTGTTCAGCTGCAGTGCATGTTTTGTAACAAGAGAGGCCTACAGTCTAATAACTCCCCCAGTGCTCCCAGTGGGATACACATAGCAGAGTGGCTTGTAACGAGGCGGCATATCCAGTGACAAACACAGCAAACACAGCCCAGATGGAAACAACAGTGTGTTTGTTGACCTCACGTGGATCAAAGAATGAAGGAGGGCGAGTACTAGCGATGCACAACTGTAGCTGTGATCCTTCTGTCCATTTTCTCTTGCTTAACCAATTCAGGCTCGGGAGGGGGGCTGAAGACTATCCCAGCTGTCATAGGACGAAAGACAGGGTACAGAACAGCCTGTAGCAGAGCTAACAGACAGAGACAGGCAATCATTCACACCTACGGCCAATTTAGAATTGCCAGTTAACTCATGCATGGATTGTGGGACGGAGCCAGAGAGCCCAGAGAGAGCCCACACAGGCATGGAGAGAACATGCAGCCTCCACACAGAAAAGCCCCAGCTGGCCATGGATTCAAATACAGCACCTTCTTGCTGTGAGGCGACAATGCCAACCGGCACACCATCATCTGTAGTTATGAGTTAAATCTAATTCAGAGTCTGCAATCTATTTTTCGCACCGTGGCTTCATTTTGAACATGTTAAAATACAATAACAACAACAATAATTATAAGAATAAATTTAATAAGGTCAAAAAGGAGTAGGAAGAAACATGTGCTTATTTAATCCCACCAACTTTCTACAATTCAGTAACTACTAATCATTACATTTGTTTCCTTGTTTATGCCCTATCCTATCACAAATCCTTCTTTTCAATTTGTTACATTTATTTGGCTTTAATTGCAAGTAACATGCCAAGAGAGAAACAAATATACAAATACATAATCACATACAAAAGTATACACACACATATACATACACATACATGTCCATACACACACATATGTCAGAACACCCAGTCAAAGCCCTACCTCCTCCTTGAACTTTGCGAGAACTACATTTCTGTATTGGTTTTTCCTCACTGAGCCTGTTCCTCAGCTTCATTTAACTTTTGAGTGTGGTCAATTTAATTCCCCCCTTAAATTGTATCCACCATCTCTTTTGGACAACAAAAGGATGACATTATGAGGAAGTAGCTTGTTTACTGTTCCATAAATAATTTGTGTCATAATTTTAGATGCAGCACATCATACCACTTTTTTAAGGCTTTATAACAATTGTTCTGTTTCACTGGATTCCAAATGCAGCAGGTCACTGCTTCTTCTGATAAACTCTACATTTAATCACTTCCAATCAGAGACATGCTGGCAGGATGGAAAATGAAGTCTTCTAGACATTGTCGTAAGTTGAGCTGCAAAAAGAAAAAGAAAAAAATGAGTTAGTTAATTAGCTCTATACACTCTTGTCTTTTACATGGGTAGAGATATAGATATATTCAAAAGGTTAAACATGGACGTTTTCCCCACTACTGAGCATTGTAGGTTCACATATAGTTTATTACCACCGTATTTTTCCATGACAGAGCACCAAAAATAACTGCTTTAAGGGGAAAAATACAGTAATTATATTTGAAATCCTTCTTATTTGTAATATACTGCCCTCCCAAACTTTTTGTCTGAGGTGTTGCTTCTGTTCTTAGCTGATGATTGGAAATGGGTTCACAGCTGCACTTCAGTGAAACACTGCATCTGGGTGTTGGTCACTCATCCTTTTCCTGGACTTCTAAAATAACCTCAACATGTGTACAGGCCAGGTCAGCAGGTTACCGCTAGCTTCCCCCTGCCCTGTAGGAGCACCGGATGACTCACTGCAAAGAGCCTGGATGCTAATGTGATTATCATGCGTCATTTTTTTGTTCTTCAGGCTAAAGATAAAGCAGGAAATTGTATTCACTATCATTCCCGTCACTCTACATGTCTATCTTTGTCTACTTCCTGCCTCCTGAAACTCATCATCCATCTTAGTGCTTATTTTATCTTCATGTAGCGACCCATTGAAGTGATTGTATCAGGAACCGCTTTTTTCACCTTGACTTATGCTGTTTTTTTTCTACTGATTGAGTAAACAAGAGCTATTGTTTTAATAAATTAATTTATAGAGGTGTTAGCAGAATGATGCAGCAACAATCTTTGGACTACCTAGTGCCAGTTGCTTTATATTTAGAGTACAAATAAATTTGTACAACGTTACTCAAAAAGCAAGCCTTATAGCATGATCTTAGTTTCTTCAGTTTGCTGTATTTGCTATAATGTAGATGTTTTGATTTTATAAGCCATGTCAACTTCATAGGCTGCAAGCCCTGTTGTTTGACAACAGGGGTGTCAAACATAAAGCCCAGGGGCTAGAATCGGCCCAGCAAAAAGTCCAATCTGCCCTGCTGGGTGTCTTTGGAAATTGTGAAGGCACAGATTTTTTTACTTTTAACTGTATTTTCATAAATTTTTTACAGCTTTTCCTACTATTAAAGACCTCTCCTGTTATTCATACTACACCAAAGAAATTAGAGGTCATTTTGGCATCTCTTCATTGGCACCAAGTTTAATTTAAATGTTGGGAGTAATTATTATATAGCGTTTTTCTACTCTCCCAGATTCAAAACATTGCGCATATATTAACAGTTTTTCTATGCTTAAGTGCTTTTATCTAACAGTCACACCTGTTCATATTCCAATGGGCATCAGTATCTTGCCCAAGGCATCTATACTGGAGCCAGGAATCAATCCACTAACTGATTAGTAGATGCTTTACCTCCAGGTTAGGCTGACTGGTTTGTGAGAGCAATATGTCAGCTGTGAAGTTGAGAACTACGCTGTGAGCAGGATTTGAACCTGCGCAAGGAAACCCCATTGGATTTCAAGTCTAACGCCTTAACCACTTGGCCATCACAGCTGCAAGTTAGCACCCTTCCCCTCAAATACAAGGTCTTAAATAATGAGGTTTTAAATAATAAGGCCAAATCTTGTCTTGAAGAGCTCATAGTGCCATATCACTCCAATAAAGTACTGTTGGGGCTTCCCATGATGAACGGAGTGTTTCCTGTTCACTCACCTTTTTTCATTCACTATGCGCTTACAAACCTCTTCATTTAATCAGTTTTTATTTCTATCTGGCTCTCTTCCACAACATGTTTTTTGCCCTGTCTTTGCTCCCATCATCCCCATTTGGTTGCAGGTGGCTGCCCTGCCTCGAGCCTGGTTCCGATGGAGGTTTCTTCCTGTTAAGAGGGAGTTTTTCCTTTCCACGGTCGCCAAAGCTCTTTCTCAAAGGGAGTAATTTCATTGTTGAGGTATCTTTGCATTATTGTAGGTTCATTACCCGACAATATAAAGCACCTATTTGGCATAAATAAAATGTCATTGATTTAAGTAACAGATAAACACCTACAACCCAGAAAAATTGCCATGTTTTTTTCTTTTAACTATATTGTCTATGGAAATTTCTGCTCCTAACAATGAAATTTTCTGTGAATTTATGTAGACTGTCAGGGTAATTTACAATAAAAAATGTTGTGGAACATTTTCTGTAACTTTACATGTGTTTATTCGTAGATACAGCACCTGCTTTTCTTTTACTAAGTGCAATTGAATGTGTAATTAAACATCTTTACACCACAGAAATGGAGTTTCGCTGGTTGGGCCCACTTAAGTTTAGACAGGGTTTAATATGGCCCTCAATGTAAAATGAGTTTGACATCTCTGCTCTAGAATTTATTTTTCAGAGATTCAAAGAGATAAAGAGTTACAAAAAAAAATGTTGTTATAAGGTTAAGAAGCACAAAATAATAATTTTGCTCTTCAGACTTCAGCAATTGCACCACCGGAACTCTTAAGGGATCTTACCTGCCAATACGTTGAGTAGGCTGCAGACATTTGAGTCCTTGCTGCCTAAAGGAGGGACTGGGACAAATGCACCAAACTGTGACTGTTGTGAAAGCAACCCTGTTTTACCCTTCTTGTAAAGAAGACTTTTACAACTCTGGAAAGAAACAGCATCGTCTTTATTGACATTGTCACCGGTGTGCTGCTATGGCTGTTATTACGCTAATATTTGAGGAGCTCCAGAGTATTTGTTTCTCTATAGTGTTACGTCCCCTGGCTAGTCTAGGGGGTTGGAGGGACGAACATAAAGGTGGATAGAGAAGGAGGAGCCAAGATGGTAATTTTAGTAGGTTTATTTAACATTGGAGATGGGATTTGAGTCCACACTGAGGTGTAACGTCAGGGAGAGCCAAGGCCAACATAACAAACATAACATCCCTGATGTAGAAATAAAAGAAACTTACCTAACTCCAAAGAAACAAAACATACAACCTATAACCATAACCTACCTAACAGCACATAAACAGGAAAAAACAGGGTGTCAAAGCAAAAGGCAGCTCTCCCCTACAAGCAGTCTGGACATGACAACAACAATGCTCATACCAGCTACAAAGGCATGCAAGCCTGCTCAAGTATGGCAACCAAAATGGCCAATTCCTTTATCCTGTTTGCTTTTTTAGTTTGGGTCAACAGACATCTTTAGCTTAAAAAATGCATCATTGCAGCATGTTCTGCTGATTCAGATGGAGAAGTAAAAATGGGCCAAGGAATTGAATATGCTGAGTAGAAACAAACATCCAAGTGAACAGACAATGACAAAGTGAGCAGCTCAGTGTTACCACAGTGTACTTACTACTGATCTGATGTATTTACAGAAATCCATCCATGCTTCTATGCTTGATTTTCTGGAGTGCAAAAACAGAATCCTTTAAAAAAGCCACCAGCTGTTAGACTGGAACTACCAGATTTGACTAAAGAGAAACAAACAAAGAAAAAATAGAGTGAGACAAACCACATACAACACTGTATAAGAGATTGCAGCTGTTCATTTGGTGCAAATCTCTATTGGCATTATATCAAAAATGTCAAAAATGTCCTTATGTAGATTTTTTTCACTGTGCAATTTTTAAAAAATGAGTGGTATTGTTATTATTTTATTGTAGGGGTACATATAAATACTAAAGTATTGTTGGTAAGAAACACAAAGCAGCCATAATATCTGATATAGATAAAAACCTTCAGGGATATAACATGCACGCATGTGCTGATTTTGTTTGCTAAACTCCTGATCATGTAGGATGAAGTTTGAAATTTCCCCTCATAAGAGCCATTTAGTTTTGTTTCTTATATTTTTACATGTTACATGTGTGTTCCCTCACATGTAATATGACATTGTCACTTTTCAACAATGCTTTCCTCCAAAACTCCTTTTGTTTTAATCGCAGGGGAGATCATTACTGGTTCAGTGTAGACTCCTTCAATCCTGCAGCTTCATAGATTCATAGGCTCTTTGTAAATGTACAGTTTTTAGTATGGTCGCATATACCGTCTTTATTCTATAATCAAACCTGCAATAACCTGAAGCTGTGATTCAGAGATGTTCATGGTTACCATGCCTTTGTTTGTTTTTGGCCATGGTTTTCTTTGCTTGACAGTGACTTCAAATGGGAACACAGTGGCCTTCAAAGCTAAATTAAATTAGCACATCGAGATCATGCGGAGAAAATAATCCTAGCACAGACGTAGTTCAGAAAAGCAAAGCGGTACATCTAATGGGAAGTCTTTATTTCCAAAAGCATGGATCTGGAGACAGCCACAAACCTGATGAAAACAGGTTAACTGTAGAAGAAATAAAAAGAAATAAAAGAAACTGAGAAATAAAAAATAAGAATCTCCCACCCGTTCACTCTTAGTTTAGCTGATGTTTAGAAGCCCAGATGTGCATTTATTGAAAACACAGTTCTAAAATGGGTAATTTAATCACCCCTTTCAGATTCATGTTCACTATAAAGACTTCTTTTAGTAACACGTCTTTCACTTCCTATATCCTACTAAGCACATGTCCTTGCTTTATGTTTTTCTTATGAAATAAAAAGTAAGAGGGAGGGAGGCCAGGATAGATTTTTACAGCTCTGGTATAATAGTCTAAACTGAGTTGTGTTATTCTTTTGGACCTTCTCAACAGGCAGTTTAATAGTTAGCATGTTTGATATAAGACAACTTGAGACTAGAGAGAGCTGAGGAGGAGGGAAGCATCACTTTCAGCGAGCAGGGAAAGATTTGGCCGAAACACTTCGTCACAGGGCTCCTTGTTACACTACAACAACAGAAAACTCAGACCTCTGGCCAAGACCTGTTGCATAACCGGTGGTGTGATAGTATACACAAAAGGGAGAGTAAGGGGCAGCAGGGATGAAAGGATACAAAGGAAAATGGAGCTGACAGTGAAGTCTCTGGAGAATTAACGCCTGCCGTGATTAGCACTTAAAACTTATACATTCCCATAGATGCTTTAACATGCTGTGGTGTGATTATATGATATTACTTAACTCAGCTTAGTCATGACATGAAAAATATCTATCTAAAATCTTCAGATGTCACTTTAAGTTGTGTAAATGTATGCAAAGAGGGTCATTCATGGTGTGAACGTGTCTAATTTTATACTGTGGTGAGACACAGCAGATGCTCTGCTTTGTTCTTGGACCACTCGTAAATGCAGCGGAAGCATAATCTGTGCAGGCAGCGGTCAAGGTGGGAAATGTTGCTGAATGCTTCCAAACAGATGGGGCTACTTGAAGTCAGGTCACACCTCTGCAGATGTCATTTCAACTGATTTTTTCTGCCATTCTTGGCTCGGATGCAGGCCGATCTTGAATGCTGATATGATCTGACGCGATAACACAAATGAAATATAAATTAATTAGTAATTTGGAAATACTCACATTTACCAAAAAAGGCACTTCATTGAGTGGATCAGATTAAATTACACCCTAATGTTCTGTGATATTCATATTGTTATATATCATGCAACATAAACAAACCATGAGACATGTCTGTACATATACACAGGAAAGATCTGCAATTGTTAGTATGCTAACTGCTGCCAGTGGTAAAACCAGTAATACAAGTAATCTGTGAAAATGTAACCACATTAGTTTCAGTGAAAAGCACTGCTTATGACTAGCCTGTCCTTTGTGTTAGTGCTTATGTCCTATCACAATCATGATAATCCTGTATGTGACAGAGACATTCTCAGGACTATAAAGCCAGCTTGAAGGTCCTGCCACAGCATTTTTCAATCAGGTTGAGGTCTGGACTTGACTGTGTCGTTGCAACACCTTCATTATTTAAATTTTCAGCTATACTGGTGTAGATTTATTGACATGCTCAGGATCATTGTCTTGTTTGTCTTTGGTATACAGAGGAATTCATGGTCAATTCAAGGTAACTGCAAGGTGCCCAGATCCTGTGTGCTGATATGCTGTGCTTAGTGTTAAAATGGCACTCTGTATTATTTCCTAAAAGCCCCACTTTGGTCTATCCATAGGACATTGTCCCAGAAGTCTTTGTTTGTTACGTTTGTTAAGATTCAACGTTACAAAACTACACCATGCTAAGTGCTCTTTCAGAAAGAAGAGGTTTTCTCCTGGCAGTCCTTCCAAATAATTTACACTTGTTCCATTTTTTTCTAATTGTACTTGAACTTTAATTTTTAACACGCTAACTGAGGTCTAGGGATGGGTACCGGTATCCGGTGCCATCATGGCACCGGTTCTGACATAAACGGTAGTAACCAGACCGAAAAGCAGCGCGCATTTCGGTGCTTTATTTCGGTGCTTTTTTTTCCTGAGCTGTGATACACTTTCTTCTTCCTTACATTTCTATTGGCGGTTGGCAAACAACTGAAAGGTGCATTACCGCCACCAACTGGTATGGAATGATACACTTTAGATTCTAGCCAATCATTTTACGTTTCGAGGATAGTAGGCGGGTCCAGGTACGTACGTTCTTTTAGAGCAGAGCTACAGATTAAAAATGCCCAAGGCAAAGCGGTCAAAAGTCTGGCTGTACTTCACAGCAAAAGATGCAAACTCAGCAGCCTGCAACAAGTGCTTTAAGCTGATACTGTCAAAGGAGGTCACACTTTAAATCCGATGAACCTAGCCCTGCCAGTGTAGCAGAAATGATGATGGCAGCAGCAGCCGTTCTTCTCTGCGTGAGTAGCTTAATGTTGTTCGTGTGTAATTTACGTTGAGTAAGCTAACCGCGTTATTAAATTAATGCATGTAACGTGAACTAGCAAACACCATCATAGCTACATGCGGCTGTCTTCTTGTTTGATGTCAGATACTCCCTTCACCCTGGCCAAAAAGGCTAAAATGACCGAAGAAAAAGTGGAAAACAGCTAAACATGAGAGGTTTTTGGACAAAGTTTGTGTTTTTTCCATTGTTTAAGCACTGCTTCCAGCCCAGAGTGATACCATATATGCCGTATACCTGCAGAAAAGACTAACATTGTTATCTTTTTACAAAAAAACAGCTGAACATGAGAGGTTTTTGGACCAATTTTGTGTTTTCCATTCTTTAAGCACCGGTTTGGGCACCGTTTAAGCACCGGCACCGTTTCAAAAGTACCGGTTTGGCACCGGTATCGGATAAAACCTAAACGATACCCATCCCTACTGAGGTCTATAGAGTCTGAGATGTAGCTTACGGGGTTTTTACAGTTTCTCTGAGCATTGCTCAGTCTGATCTTGGGGTGAATTTGTTGGGACCTCCACTGTCAGGAAGACTGTGGCATTGTGATGACACACACCTGAATGCTCCAGACCAGCAAACTGACAATACTTGGTCTTTTACAGAGATGCTCACACTTGCTGATGATTTGTTAATAAAGTCTATTTTAGTAACATCAGCCGTTATTTAGCCTCTTAACTCCTAATGGAAGCAATCAGAATCAGAATACTTCATTAATCTCTAAGAAAAACATGTAAACATTTGCTTGCAAGAAATGTGCTGTCAGAAGTGGGATTTGAACCCACGCCTCTAGGGGAAACAGCAGGCTAAACGCTGCGCCTTGGACCTCTCGGCCATCCTGACGAGGAAACGAATGGTGCACTTAATTTTTCACAGGACTACATACAGTCCTGTGAGAACTCTTTTAGGTGGTTTTAATAGCAAAGGTGAGCTGGATATAGTGTCTTCAAGCTTATCTTACTTGTCTAATTATATCTAATAAAAGCAAGAGTAGTTGAGGTGGGTAGGGCTTGTGAAAAGGTAAATTACAATTGGACCCGGAGAGTCCACAGCTACTGTCGTTATTACACTGTTGCCTATTAATGATAAATCTGAATGTTGAATTAAGTCTCCCAATGCTAATAAATGTGCTAATAAATAAAATACAGCTTTTATAAAGGCAGACTTTTCATTTATTCCAGAAAACATTTGGGCCTCTTACATAAGTAAGGAAACTTTTCAAAATGTTCTGCACTGAATGCCCTGAGACTCAGTAGCAAATGCTCTAATAGGGTGATATGGTACTACAAGGTCATTAAGATAAGATGGGGCCTGATTATTTAAGAACTTGTATGTGAGAAGCAGGATTTTGAATTCAATTCTGGATTTAACAGGAAGCTAATGAAGGGAAGCCAAAACAGGAGCAATCTGCTCTCTCTTTCTAGTCCCTGTCAGTACTCTTGCTGCAGCATTTTGGATCAGCTGAAGGCTTTTCAGCGAGGTTTTTGGACATCCTGATAATAATGAATTGCAGCACTCCAGCCTGGAAGTAATAAATGCATGAACTAGTTTTTCAGCGTCACTCTGAGACAGGATATTTCTAACTTTCGAGATGTTGCGCAAATAGAAGAACGCAGTCTTACATATTTGTTTAATATGTGCGTTGAAGGACATGTCCTGGTCAAAAATGACTCCAAGGTTCCTCACAGTGTTACTGGAGGCCAAGGTAATGCCTTCCAGAGTAAGAATCTGGTTAGACACCATATTTCTACTTGGAGTCAGGTCACACCTCTGCAGATGTCATTTCAACTGATTTTTTCTGCCATTCTTGGCTCGGATGCAGGCCGATCTTGAATGCTGATATGATCTGACGCGATAACACAAATGAAATATAAATTAATTAGTAATTTGGAAATACTCACATTTACCAAAAAAGGCACTTTATTGAGTGGATCACATTAAATTACACCCTAATGTTCTGTGATATTCATATTGTTATATATCATGCAACATAAACAAACCATGAGACATGTCTGTACATATACACAGGAAAGATCTGCAATTGTTAGCATGCTAACTGCTGCCAGTGGTAAAACCAGTAATACAAGTAATCTGTGAAAATGTAACCACATTAGTTTCAGTGAAAAGCACTGCTTATGACTAGCCTGTCCTTTGTGTTAGTGCTTATGTCCTATCACAATCATGATAATCCTGTATGTGACAGAGACATTCTCAGGACTATAAAGCCAGCTTGAAGGTCCTGCCACAGCATTTTTCAATCAGGTTGAGGTCTGGACTTGACTGTGTCGTTGCAACACCTTCATTATTTAAATTTTCAGCTATACTGGTGTAGATTTATTGACATGCTCAGGATCATTGTCTTGTTTGTCTTTGGTATACAGAGGAATTCATGGTCAATTCAAGGTAACTGCAAGGTGCCCAGATCCTGTGTGCTGATATGCTGTGCTTAGTGTTAAAATGGCACTCTGTATTATTTCCTAAAAGCCCCACTTTGGTCTATCCATAGGACATTGTCCCAGAAGTCTTTGTTTGTTACGTTTGTTAAGATTCAACGTTACAAAACTACACCATGCTAAGTGCTCTTTCAGAAAGAAGAGGTTTTCTCCTGGCAGTCCTTCCAAATAATTTACACTTGTTCCATTTTTTTCTAATTGTACTTGAACTTTAATTTTTAACACGCTAACTGAGGTCTAGGGATGGGTACCGGTATCCGGTGCCATCATGGCACCGGTTCTGACATAAACGGTAGTAACCAGACCGAAAAGCAGCGCGCATTTCGGTGCTTTATTTCGGTGCTTTTTTTTCCTGAGCTGTGATACACTTTCTTCTTCCTTACATTTCTATTGGCGGTTGGCAAACAACTGAAAGGTGCATTACCGCCACCAACTGGTATGGAATGATACACTTTAGATTCTAGCCAATCATTTTACGTTTCGAGGATAGTAGGCGGGTCCAGGTACGTACGTTCTTTTAGAGCAGAGCTACAGATTAAAAATGCCCAAGGCAAAGCGGTCAAAAGTCTGGCTGTACTTCACAGCAAAAGATGCAAACTCAGCAGCCTGCAACAAGTGCTTTAAGCTGATACTGTCAAAGGAGGTCACACTTTAAATCCGATGAACCTAGCCCTGCCAGTGTAGCAGAAATGATGATGGCAGCAGCAGCCGTTCTTCTCTGCGTGAGTAGCTTAATGTTGTTCGTGTGTAATTTACGTTGAGTAAGCTAACCGCGTTATTAAATTAATGCATGTAACGTGAACTAGCAAACACCATCATAGCTACATGCGGCTGTCTTCTTGTTTGATGTCAGATACTCCCTTCACCCTGGCCAAAAAGGCTAAAATGACCGAAGAAAAAGTGGAAAACAGCTAAACATGAGAGGTTTTTGGACAAAGTTTGTGTTTTTTCCATTGTTTAAGCACTGCTTCCAGCCCAGAGTGATACCATATATGCCGTATACCTGCAGAAAAGACTAACATTGTTATCTTTTTACAAAAAAACAGCTGAACATGAGAGGTTTTTGGACCAATTTTGTGTTTTCCATTCTTTAAGCACCGGTTTGGGCACCGTTTAAGCACCGGCACCGTTTCAAAAGTACCGGTTTGGCACCGGTATCGGATAAAACCTAAACGATACCCATCCCTACTGAGGTCTATAGAGTCTGAGATGTAGCTTACGGGGTTTTTACAGTTTCTCTGAGCATTGCTCAGTCTGATCTTGGGGTGAATTTGTTGGGACCTCCACTGTCAGGAAGACTGTGGCATTGTGATGACACACACCTGAATGCTCCAGACCAGCAAACTGACAATACTTGGTCTTTTACAGAGATGCTCACACTTGCTGATGATTTGTTAATAAAGTCTATTTTAGTAACATCAGCCGTTATTTAGCCTCTTAACTCCTAATGGAAGCAATCAGAATCAGAATACTTCATTAATCTCTAAGAAAAACATGTAAACATTTGCTTGCAAGAAATGTGCTGTCAGAAGTGGGATTTGAACCCACGCCTCTAGGGGAAACAGCAGGCTAAACGCTGCGCCTTGGACCTCTCGGCCATCCTGACGAGGAAACGAATGGTGCACTTAATTTTTCACAGGACTACATACAGTCCTGTGAGAACTCTTTTAGGTGGTTTTAATAGCAAAGGTGAGCTGGATATAGTGTCTTCAAGCTTATCTTACTTGTCTAATTATATCTAATAAAAGCAAGAGTAGTTGAGGTGGGTAGGGCTTGTGAAAAGGTAAATTACAATTGGACCCGGAGAGTCCACAGCTACTGTCGTTATTACACTGTTGCCTATTAATGATAAATCTGAATGTTGAATTAAGTCTCCCAATGCTAATAAATGTGCTAATAAATAAAATACAGCTTTTATAAAGGCAGACTTTTCATTTATTCCAGAAAACATTTGGGCCTCTTACATAAGTAAGGAAACTTTTCAAAATGTTCTGCACTGAATGCCCTGAGACTCAGTAGCAAATGCTCTAATAGGGTGATATGGTACTACAAGGTCATTAAGATAAGATGGGGCCTGATTATTTAAGAACTTGTATGTGAGAAGCAGGATTTTGAATTCAATTCTGGATTTAACAGGAAGCTAATGAAGGGAAGCCAAAACAGGAGCAATCTGCTCTCTCTTTCTAGTCCCTGTCAGTACTCTTGCTGCAGCATTTTGGATCAGCTGAAGGCTTTTCAGCGAGGTTTTTGGACATCCTGATAATAATGAATTGCAGCACTCCAGCCTGGAAGTAATAAATGCATGAACTAGTTTTTCAGCGTCACTCTGAGACAGGATATTTCTAACTTTCGAGATGTTGCGCAAATAGAAGAACGCAGTCTTACATATTTGTTTAATATGTGCGTTGAAGGACATGTCCTGGTCAAAAATGACTCCAAGGTTCCTCACAGTGTTACTGGAGGCCAAGGTAATGCCTTCCAGAGTAAGAATCTGGTTAGACACCATATTTCTACTTGGAGTCAGGTCACACCTCTGCAGATGTCATTTCAACTGATTTTTTCTGCCATTCTTGGCTCGGATGCAGGCCGATCTTGAATGCTGATATGATCTGACGCGATAACACAAATGAAATATAAATTAATTAGTAATTTGGAAATACTCACATTTACCAAAAAAGGCACTTTATTGAGTGGATCACATTAAATTACACCCTAATGTTCTGTGATATTCATATTGTTATATATCATGCAACATAAACAAACCATGAGACATGTCTGTACATATACACAGGAAAGATCTGCAATTGTTAGCATGCTAACTGCTGCCAGTGGTAAAACCAGTAATACAAGTAATCTGTGAAAATGTAACCACATTAGTTTCAGTGAAAAGCACTGCTTATGACTAGCCTGTCCTTTGTGTTAGTGCTTATGTCCTATCACAATCATGATAATCCTGTATGTGACAGAGACATTCTCAGGACTATAAAGCCAGCTTGAAGGTCCTGCCACAGCATTTTTCAATCAGGTTGAGGTCTGGACTTGACTGTGTCGTTGCAACACCTTCATTATTTAAATTTTCAGCTATACTGGTGTAGATTTATTGACATGCTCAGGATCATTGTCTTGTTTGTCTTTGGTATACAGAGGAATTCATGGTCAATTCAAGGTAACTGCAAGGTGCCCAGATCCTGTGTGCTGATATGCTGTGCTTAGTGTTAAAATGGCACTCTGTATTATTTCCTAAAAGCCCCACTTTGGTCTATCCATAGGACATTGTCCCAGAAGTCTTTGTTTGTTACGTTTGTTAAGATTCAACGTTACAAAACTACACCATGCTAAGTGCTCTTTCAGAAAGAAGAGGTTTTCTCCTGGCAGTCCTTCCAAATAATTTACACTTGTTCCATTTTTTTCTAATTGTACTTGAACTTTAATTTTTAACACGCTAACTGAGGTCTATAGAGTCTGAGATGTAGCTTACGGAGTTTTTACAGTTTCTCTGAGCATTGCTCAGTCTGATCTTGGGGTGAATTTGCTGGGACCTCCACTGTCAGGAAGACTGTGGCATTGTGATGACACACACCTGAATGCTCCAGACCAGCAAACTGACAATACTTGGTCTTTTACAGAGATGCTCACACTTGCTGATGATTTGTTAATAAAGTCTATTTTAGTAACATCAGCCGTTATTTAGCCTCTTAACTCCTAATGGAAGCAATCAGAATCAGAATACTTCATTAATCTCTAAGAAAAACATGTAAACATTTGCTTGCAAGAAATGTGCTGTCAGAAGTGGGATTTGAACCCACGCCTCTAGGGGAAACAGCGGGCTAAACGCTGCGCCTTGGACCTCTCGGCCATCCTGACGAGGAAAAGAATGGTGCACTTAATTTTTAATGCTAATAAATGTGCTAATAAATAAAATAAAGCTTTTATAAAGGCAGACTTTTCATTTATTCCAGAAAACATTTGGGCCTCTTACATAACTAAGGAAACTTTTCAAAATGTTCTGCACTGAATGCCCTGAGACTCAGTAGCGAATGCTCGTTTGAACTCAAAGTAGACCTTGAAGTCTGAAGTTACACTGCAGCAATAAAGCCTGCTAGTAAAGATTGCACTCTGATTGGTCTTTTGCACCCTGGTTACTGCTTCCTGGTGGTGCTGGAGGTAATGAGTCACTCTGTAGTGTTCATGCAAGTTGCTTGTTGCTGGGAAATGGCTCAAGATCATAAAAGGCAGTTGTAGCCAGCTGACTGGCTCCCCTCTTCATTGAGTTCCTGTGCATGCTCCAAGTTACCCATGAATGAAAAGCCACTTTCTTCCTCTTCTCTGGTGCGTGGCTACGCAGGAGAGTGAAAGGGAGGTGGGAAAGCAACGGACAATACAGTAACCCAGCGCTGGCCTGACACACAATGTGAGGTCTCTGTGCCCTGGTGGACCAACACACAGAGAGGCCTTTCTCGTGATCCAACTGCTTCTCCAAACCCACGCCAGCATCTCTGTGCACTTTAATTACGCAGCAAGCACATGCATATTCACGTGCTAATCACGTCACCTCAGCAGAGACACCCTGTAAAGTAATTAAGACAGCAGAGGAACATGTGATCAAAGTGGATCAGCACAAAGAAAGGACATTAATTGTCTGGCGCTTATATAATACTGTCAGTCAAAGCAGGCTGATTGTTCTGTGTTGATATGTTTTGCTGTGACCAAAGGGTTTCCTGCTGTGTCCTTCAATGAGCTAAAATAACAAAACAATGATCTCATCAGCACTCGTATTCAAGAAAGTGTGCAACATAATGTACATTTACCTCAACTGCTGTTTATTAAACTACAGATTATTTGCACTTTGCATTTATACTGTAAGTTTTGTCCAAAAAACCTAAATTTTGATAATGCTGAAAGATACTGTACAGACAAATTAAGCAAAGGCTGCTTAGTATATTACACAGGAACATATGTACACAGGGCATCCTTCCATATAATATTCCACTAGACTGATTTTCTTGCACAGGATGCTACTTTCAGTAAAGTTAGAGGACAATTCAGTGAGATGCTTCTATTTTCCTTTCATACAATAGAATATAAAGCACCTTACTTTATAACTTAATGGTAAAACAGCTCATCAGTGGTGTAGCATCTGTTAAGGTACTGATTAAGGTACTTCTGTTTTGAAGTTACTCGTGCCTTACAGTGTAAGGATTTTTACAACAAATTTTTACAACAAATTAACCATTTAAAAACTTGGGCACCCATGAAACTTAAGACATACGTATGATCATTCTTCACTGTAACATAGAAATATGTTAAAATGATATAAATAAAAATTGAAGCATCAGTTTTGAAGTTTTGTTTGCCTCAATGTACAATAATTAGCTCCAGAGAATACATTATTGTCTGTAGGAACAGAAATGAACTTTTACTGCATCCCTCTGTCCAAGATGTTTGCTACATGACTGAAATAGATAATAACATAATAAAAATAAACTAACCCTTAGATTTGCTCATGCTCAAAAATCCCTGCTGGAACCCCAGCACACAGCAGCACAGAAAGGCTTGTTCAGCAGAAAAAGCAGAGTAGTGTTGTGGCTGATACTTGATCTTTTACTGGATTTTATTTTCTGGGCACGCACCCAGTTAGAAAAACAAAGACAAAATGTTTTGTTAGCTTGATATTCTGCAGGATGATTTGTCAAGCTCCCAAGAACAGACAGCATAAAGTAGCAACACTTTGCCCTGAAATTTAATAGTACCATTTATATGCAAAGCCTCTTAAATTGAAGGCATTCACAGTGGAGCTCTTGAAGCTTTCTGCTTCACAAGTTTCTGAAGACTCAGCTGAGTTACAGTGCTTTGTGGGAATATAGCTTTGATGGCATAAGCTGCATCCTTCCAGGAGACTTCTAGTGGAAGAAATTGTTGCACAAGTTTTAATTTTGTAAAACTTCGGGGGGGGGGGGGGGGGGGGGGGGGATTCTCTTATCAACACAGGGTAAAAAAAAATATATACCTATAATCCTATCTGCAAATATATCCATACATCCTCATTATTATTTGTTTTAATGTACTTCAGCAAGTTGCACCTGAACCAGATGCTTCCTATAGGCATCAATGAGACTCTGGTATAATCGTGAACACGCTTCTTGACAGAATTTGCAGAGTTTCATTAAACTTGGTTGGCACAAACTCAGTCCTTAAGCATAGTCCACAAATTTTCTGTATTTTCAGGTCGGCACTTTGGGAAGGCCATTCCAGAAGTTTGACGTTAGCCTGCTTTATCTTTCAAAAAGCAATTTTGATTTTTTGTTTGGGATCATTTTGACCATCTAACTGTTGATTTCTTTCTTCATTATTCAACCCAATTTATGCGATAACCCAGTACCACTGGCAGCCCCAGAGCATGATGCTACCACCACCGTGCTTGACAGCTGGTACAGTGTTCTTAGGTTTGAAAGTCTCACCTTTACGCCACCAAGCATTTCTCTTGTCATTGTGTCCACATAGTTGAACCTTTATTTCATCTGACCATTAAACCTTTCTCCAGAAGGCATTTGGCCTGTCCTGGTTTAAAGATACTGTAAAACCTTTATCAGCGCTTATTTAAAGATTTAAGTCAGTGTATGCTTACACAATAACATTCATGCCAATGATGAGTGCATGTATATTTCCTTTATTACTTCACACTGTGACTGGTGAGCTATACAGAGTTTTCTGAACTCTAACAGTTAAAGAGAGCACAGGTCATATACTCACACATTTAACACAGAACATTGTTTGAAATATGTGAACAACAGCAGAGTTTTATCAATTTTAGGTGTACAAGAGGGAACACACACAGTTTTGTCATTGCTGCTTCAATGCAAACCCTCAGTGAAAGGCTAGGCTGGGGTTGGGTGGTTTCTGGCATGATTCAGTCATTTCAGTTCTTCAGAAAAAGGAAATACGTAAAAGAAATTAAGCCAGGACTGTTGGAGGTGTGTGCTGATAATTCCAAAAAGCATCTAAACTGAAGGTTTCAAGGTGAGATTCAGGGAACAAAGTAAAGTAAAGCCTTAAACCTGAACAGGAAAGAGCAAGTAAGCCAATTTAATGATTAGCGCACAACTTCAGTCGGACTAGTTACACTTTCACCAAACTGTCATTGTTTCACTGGCACAAAAAATATTGCTGGAAACATTTCTGAGTCTGTGTAATCCATTTCAGACTTGGTAACTTGGAGCATTGATAAGAGAAATACCCCGCTGTCATGCACAGAAAAGCAGGTTCCATTTTTTCAGCAGCATGATCATGCTTTATAGTTTATCTGTTGAGGTTCTACTGAGCCATTTACTAATGGTGATTTACACACAGGGATTAGTCATGTGGTGTTAAACTATGTCAGATTTATTTACCAACATATTTTTGAATTATATCTCCACGTGTTTCAATAATGTCCTAAGAGTCAGCTGATATTTTTTTGGACTGGGACAATGTGCCTCAAAGACTAAATCAGCAGATTATGAATAATCTGCTGATTATTCAAAAGATTCAAACTTCCGTCTTTCGACTAAGCACCGAAAAAGCACAGCACAGGAAGGGTGGCAACGTGCAAGATCAACGTCTACAATTATCAGCCAGAGCACAAACGCCGAAGACATCCGAGAGGTGCACAACTGAATCATCAAGATAACTTCCTGTTGACTTATGGGTTTGGACTTGTGGACAAAACAGCCAGGGGTGGTCTAGAAGTTAAACTAAGGGTCAATCCATTAAACAAACAGCTCCTGCTTCCCATGGAATTTCCTCCTCCACATGAAACAAGTCCACTGCAGGGATTTGATTTGTATACTGTGTCTTGTCACGGAGAAGACAGTCTCCACAGTGTTTAACAGATGTCTGTAAAACTCTCTCATACCTCTCTCTTCTCCCCCTCGTGTACGTACTGATAACAATTTGAGCCAAATTTTGGATTTATCACTCCATAACAAGTGTTTCTACTGATTTTCCACCCAGTTCTAGTGTAATTTGGTATACCTCAGCCTTTTCTCCCTGTTTCCTGTCCTTAAGAATGGCTTCTTGACAGCCAACCTTCCACTGAGACCATTTCTGATGAGGCTTCAGTGAACAGTAAATGGATCATCTGAAGGTTCAGATGCATCATCCAGGTCGTGTGTCAGGTCTTTGTTTGGATTTTTCCTATTTCTGAAGGACAGGACTTTCAGATACTGTTCATCTGCTGTATATAATTTTCTAGGCCTGCCACTTCTTTTTTTGTCCTGCACTTGTCCAGTTTTCTCAGCCACACTGTACACCACACACTGAGATATGCCAAATTTTGGCTATAGCTTATATTTCCACATCACGCTGATTGATACAAATACTTACTGACCTTGTATTGATTATTGACAAATATTACCCTGCTGCCCTGCAGTTCCTAAATTCTTTTTTGATCTCATCATTGTTTTATCACTGGTTCAATATTTCACCTCCCTACAAACAAGAAGAACTGGTCACTCTGTGGTATTTAAACCTCTGATATCCTTTAGTATTTACTCTTGTTTTTTTTTTTTTGTAAAAGTAAAAGTATTTACTCCTTTACGACTTCCCAGTCGTTATATAAACTTTGATTTTCTTTATGCAACTCAAACCCTGAACAAACTGGTTTTAGGTTCATTAAATCTTTCTTATGAAAGACTCAACCTGTGGTCATTGTGTAGATTTTTTAAAGGTTACTTTACATTAACCCCTTAACTGTGTTAAATCTGTTTGTTGTTTGATACTTTTTTCTTATTTGTAATGTTTTACATGCTCCTATTCACACCTTAAGAGGGAGTGCAATGGAAAAATTATGTTAAAGGGTAATAATGCACCTCTACTCTGCAGTTGTTTGCTTTGACTATTTTTATGACCAGTTCTTTGTACACCACACATTACTGTGTACTTAATGATCCTGGTCCTATCAAAACAAATTAATCTATTTTAATTATAAAACCATGCTGGATAAACACCCTATTTATCTGTCTAATCTTCTATCATGTACCAACAGATGTTATAATTCACCCTCCTTAATAGCCACTTACCCTGGATTTACTCAGAACTATACAACATCTTTTTGTTTGCACACAGGTCAGGCAATAATCTTTAAAACACACACACACGGTGCAAAATCTCAAAGAAATTTTAAACTGCTATTCCTACTCTGGATTGTTCATTATGTACAATCCATAATGAACAATCCAGCCCTGTGAAAAATATATACAATATACAATATATTAAAAATAAAAAAACAAAATTTTAAAATTTACCATATTTTAAAATTTACCATATACATCAACTCTTCCAAAAGCATGCTTTCTGGCTATAATTGACAAAAGTATGGTTGGTACAAATCATCAGCAGAACGCCATAACCTTAATGATAGATGGTGGTAGTAGCATCATGCTTTGGGGCTCTTTTTGGCAGCTTCACTCGAGGTGGAGAAAGTTATGAACAATTACAGATAACAGTAAATTTTTACACTGAACCTTCAGGCCTGGTTCAACTAAAGGCCCAGACCTGAATACAAATTGAAAATTTGTACTGATGCTCTCAGTATTTTATTACATGGAGGGCACAAAATTAGTCTCAATAAACACATCCATCAAAGCCTCATCAGCCAAGCTGTGATAAAAACTACAAAAATAAAATAATTTTTTTATGAGTGAAAACTACAACATCCTGGTTATATCGATGGGCACATCCTTAAACTAATACTGTTGAAGTACTATTTCATTTTAATAGAGCATTCAGACTGTCTTCATTTAGCCACACTTGCCCACTCTCCCGTGTTAAAAGCGCTCCAGATCTGTCAGACTGTGAGGGCATCTCCTGTGAGCAGCCCTCTTCTCACAGCCTCACAGATATTTCTACTGGATCCAGGTCTTGGTTTTAGCCTTGTTCTGGTGAAGCCATTCTTTTCATGATTTGAAAGCATGCTTTGGATTGTTGTGCTGAAAGTCATTCAGCATCCTTTATGTAAGACTTCCCTCTTTACGAATAACTTTTTTAAATGTTGGCTGAACTGCAATTTTAAAAGATTTAGATAAAAAAAAAATCACACGTAACACAGGTCATCAGACACGTGGCGAAAGAAATCACATGTAACACAGCTGACGCGAGATAGACAATTGATCAGACACATGTGGATAAATACCACTGCTATGGTAGCTGTGTGGTGGCCTATGTCACTGTGTTCAGTCTCGTGCCCCTCCAAAGTGCAACAAACTGTGACTTGGTGCTCTGACCCCCATGAAGTTAACTCATATGTTTATGACAAAATTTCATCAACAGCAAAATGCAACAACTCCTGGTGTAGAACACCAACACCAATTTTGGCTCAAATTTTCTCTGTCAGATTTGGATAGCCATCGGTTGTAACATCTACCCATTTTTCCCTGTCTGTTCAAGCATGCAGTTATTTCCAGGAACCTTTCAGTGAGTGCATTGTTGCCAACTCCATAATCTCAAACTCATTTGTTAACCCACATACAAATATGAGTAACTAAGGTGTCTAGTGTACAATAACCGAAGGGCTGGATGTGACCCAGGGGCCGTGCAAAGCCCAGGTCTGATTATGTGACTCTGGAGCAAACTGTTCATGTTTTAATGATTATTTTCACTGTTACATCATATTTTCTCCACTTTTAGACGACTGTCTTCACTATCTCACACAGTATACCGTATCTAATGCCTTTGAATATCATTTGCACTCTTCTCCTGACTGATACCATATCTTTCATCAATGCTTTGTAAGCTCTTTGTAAGATGCAACCAAGTAAAGTCAGAAAAGTCTTAGGACAGCTGATCTTTGACTTTAATCAGCCACACTGGTGGCAGGTGTGTTCTGAATACTATTTAACATGAATTTGAATCTGATTGTTTATTTTGAACACAGTCATATCCTGACAGTATAGCTAGATATTGGTGTCTTTTATTTTTTACATCACAAAAACTTCCATTTTAACAGGGCTGTGCAGATCCTGATGACTGAAATCATACACTATCCATCAGATGCATGTAAGTAAAATGTATTTATATAGCTCTCTTTAAGACAAGAAACCAATCACAACGTGCTTTACGTAGGTCTTAGTAAGAAAAGACGACTACTACACGGTCAAAAATAACACACATGAACCAAGTAAAATAACGCGGAACGCAACGTTACCCGAACGTCTGTCTGAATAGATGAGCATGTGTGTGGGGCTGTTTGTACAGCCCACAGCTCTACGGGCACAGGCGGAGCGGAGGGCAGGTCTGTCGTCATCGCTCCTGCTGCATTATTAATGAGGAGGCAGCGGCCACGGAAAAACTGGCTCCTTCTGGTTTCCAGGCATAAATACAAAGCGCAGCCGGTCTGAGGAAAAAACGGCACAAAGGAAAACGGAGCACTCTGAGGTTTTACAGCTAAAGACCAAGAGAGTCAGGTAACCAGCTCTTCTACTAAAGGGAAAAACTGGCATATTTAACAGGTTATTATTCAGCAGCGGGACGGTAAAGAGGACCGCCGTGATTTTAATTGTTAACGTAAGGGGGGGAAAGAGGCTCTGTTATCTGTGGAAACACTGTGACAGCTCGGGGGGTCCTGAAGGCAACCGTACACACAAAACGTCACCCACTTGTTTGTGTTGAAAAAACATGAACGGACACTGCTGCCTGTGTTTAAGCTCGCCGGTGGACGAGCACATCAGATGTTAGTTGATGTATCGCAGGTCTTTCTCTCTTTGTGTGTGTGTGTGTGTGTGTGTGTGTGTGTCGGGACAAAGTGCTCAGGCTAGAATAAGGTGGGTTTTTGCTTTTCGCTAAATGTCCGCTTTGAGGTGCCTTCAGGTGTTGTATGTTTGTTGTTGTTCTCACCATCACGTATTGTCTTTCACAGATAATTAGTTAAAGTAACGCAGTAACGGAGTTTGCTTTGTTTCAAACTGCTGCCACTTTGGCATCACAGCTGAGCTATACGTGGCAGGGGGAGGCTTGTACTCCAGCTGATCCAAGCAGGATATCCACCAGGGAATCAAACAGTCTGATTTCCACTGATTTTTACCTTCTATCTGCTCTGCTGCTTTTCTAAGGATGTTTGAACTCGTTATCTTCATTTTATCGGATTTTTTTTAGACCTAACTAATTAATTTTATTCTTAATCATTTATTTATTGATCAGTTCTATTTTATCAGCTTCTCACTTTCTCGTACTCCCCCCGTCAAGGGGATTTTTACATCTCGGCAACCCCAAAAACAAAACCCGTTGTTAACCTCTGTCGTGATTTCCTACAAATATAGCTTAAAATACCTTTAATTGGTTTTCTCACTTTACATGTTTTCTGATTTGTGAATTTTATGCTCTGACTCTGTCAGTGGTCATTTATATACCCTCATTGTGCATCTCTAATTGATTTCATTAATTATTGGATGCAGCAGCATCTTAGGGCACGGCTCTCTTTATCTGCATTTGGAGAAGAACAGTGTGGTGTATAAAGGGGCACGTCGGTGGAGTGTTTGTCTTTGTGAGCGGGGTGCCTCCGGTCCTTCCTCCCAGCTTGGGAAATGCAGAGATGGGAGAGAAGTGTGGAATGTCTGGCCTTTGGAAACACCCCCCACCCGACTACCCTGCATTTTTCTTCCCCTATCTTTTGTCATGTAAGGATGTAGAAATGTCCATTTCCATGCTACTGCTCGCATGGGACCAAAAGAGGAAATGCAGATGTGAGTGTGGACACAGCTGGAAAGGGCTGTGTTCACAATTAAAGCAGAGAGGAAAGCAGTAAAGATGAGAGCCACGAATGAGCTCAGACTCAGTGATTTAAGACATTCCAGCCCAAGACTCGCCCTGCAACTTGACAAGTCCACCAGCACACACACTGTACTGTAGATTGCTATTTCTAGGTCAATGGTAGCCCTACCCCCTCCCCTCCCCGTCTATTCTCCTCACTCCACCCCACCCTCAGCCGTCTATCTACCCAAGGCCAAGCCACACATTAATCTGCTCTAGTGGTGTAAAGCCTGGTGCGGTGACATGTGGCGAGTGTATTACCCAGCCATAGAATTACATGCTACCGCGGAGTGATGCGCAATCTGTCTGTTCTGAGTGTGTGTGTGAGTGTGAGATTAAATGCTTTCCATCAATTAGATCCATCATCCGTTCAGGTGAATTTTAACAGTGAAATAGGATTTATTTTGTAGGTCAAGCCAGATTTCATCAGAGTTATTCTAGATGGGTATGTTGCACTTATGTTTCAGCGCAAAGAAGAAAATGAACCTTACATGATTTCCAACATGGCCTAAACCTGGTTTGGGGTCTTGTTTTAGGCACAAGTTCACCCACGTCTGAGTGTCTTAGTCCAAGTGTGTGGAGAAGCGGGGAGGGGGGAGACAAAGCCTGTAAAATCCCAGTTCTGCAATATAGAGGGTAGATAGAAAGCATTTCTGAAAAATTAACAACTGGGACTGTCACAATGTTGTCATATACAACATTGGAAAGTGCTGACACAAGAAGCTGAGGCATTTATCATAATGTAAACAGTAAGTACAAGTCACACATGAAGGTGGGTCTTTATTGGCTGCTGGAGATGATTCACATAGTGACTTGTGTTTTCTGTGGACTGTGTCTGAGGAAACGCTTGCGTAATTCATCCGTAGAAACTAGTTTAACATCATACACATTTGCATTATGTGAAATAAAGAATTTAGCTTAAAAGGTTTTGCACATACATACATTTGATCAGAGGCAATGGGCTGCAGGATATAAACCAAAAGGTACCCAACTAATAGCTCACCAGCATCCTTTTCTCTTTTCTGTTGTTGTCATTGTGTTTTGTGTTTTGTTTTTTGCCACAAATCAGTTTCCTGTGTGATGTTCAAAGTTAACAGCTGCAGAATTAAAAAAATCAAAATCACATAATGCCACAAAAACACATTTGTACACCACATTCTTAAACAAACTGCCTTTGAAGCAGCAGAGCAAAGAGACATGGTAGTTCCCGACTGGGTTTAACCCCCCCCCCCCCCCCCCCAAAAAAAAAAAAAGCATTTTTGAGTCCTTCATGAATATAATATTGTTCCAGAAATACGTACAGCAGACTAACACCAACCTCTTTTAAAGCCTGTGAATGAGTCCATTCATGTTGATGCTGAATTCATATTTCAATTTTAGATCCAGGGGGATGTAACTGATGATTGGTGTCGTTGTTAAAACTGTTTTGATGTTGTTGTTGTTGTTGTTGTTTCTGTGTGCAGAGAGTGAATGGAACATTTCTCAGCTCAAAGCATTCATGGCTTGGATTAGTTTCAGAGAAAAAGGCAAAACTGAAACTCGGCCTCATTTAATACTTACAAAGATGCGATTCAGTGTTTTAATTGGTAGCTTGTTCATAAGTGCTAATACAGAATGGAGTCAGTGGAGCGTTGTGCATGGATTAACCACTTAATATTCTTATATTTTAGTAATAATACAGTTTGAGAAAATCAATAGATTGTGTGTTCATGGATACACAATATTGTTCCAGTTTACAGAGTGTATAGAAAAGATAGACATAGCTTCTTGGTCTGAAAAGTAAAACCAATGTAAAGGTGCCTCGAACCTGCACTCTTTCCAGTTCCCAGTATTGGGAGACTCCTCTTGTTGTAAAAAGAAGTCAGATTGGGAATTGTGACTGTGATAGTCATCTGATTTCAAAACACGTGAAACTCCCAAATCCTGTTTTTCTGGGTAGGAAAATAAGAAGAAAATTATTTTATTCACAGTGTTGCTCCGTGATTTGAAACATTGCTGAAAAAAGCACCCCTCAAACATAGTAAATATTGGAAGAAGCCCCTGTTTTACAAATCCAGGAAGTCTGACCTGTATTCACGAGGAGGATCATGAAGTCAGGCCACATGTCATGTACTGACGGGCAGATTTGAGGGTTTAACCCACATCTGTTTCAGCAGTCGGATACAAGCGTTTCTCGCACAGATGTTCTATCAAAGCTTGTGGTTTCCTCTCTGACAGCCTTTTTGTTCTTTGTTCCTTGATCAGCTGATCTTGCAACTGCACTATCACTCCTCACAACTTTCTTACAACACAGTTCCTCAGACTCCAAAATCAAGTCAAAGTTTAATATCTGTGCAGAGGCCTATTGTGTGTCACAGTTATGTCTATTTGCGGTCTGCAGAGTGCGTGTACGTCTTTCAGCTGGGTGGCCTCAAGCTAAAGGAAACTCTGTCTATTTTCTAAACAGTATATTATGTACTGAACTCTCTCTGGTGTTGCTGTGGTAACAAAGCAGGGAGTTTTTGTGTGTGTGTGTGTGTGTGTGTGTGTGTGTGTGTGTGTGTGTGTGTGTGTGTGTGTGTGTGTGTGTGTGTGTGTGTGTGTGTGTGTGTGTGTGTGTGTGTGTGTGTGTGTGTGTGTGTGTGTGTGTGTGTGTGTGTGTGTGTGTGTGTTTGTGTGTGTGTTGGCAGGATATGGGTTACCTCAGAAGACATTATACTGATGCTTGTACAAGTCAGGAGTAGGAAAACAGACCTAAACGTTATCATATAATGGAGATAACTTTTGACTGATATATCTCCCATAGGGAACTACAGTGTTAGTGCGTAGTGACGTTCAGGAATGTCCTCCGTGCTGTTTCCCACACTCATCCGCAGCTGTCCATACATCGATAGTGAACAGCCTTGTGTGGCTGAACAACAAGGTTGTCTTTGTGTTATGTCTTCACAGTCATGGTGTCTCTGAGCAGTTTCAGTTAAATTAGAGGGACTCTGACAAGAAATGAGCAAGGGTTTGCCTTTGTGCCTTTGTATAGTCTATTCTCTGATGGAAATAACAGGGTTGTCTCATCGCTTCTAATTTGGCCTTGTGCTTAATAATAAACAGACACACTATGGGAAGGCAGAACATTAGCCGCATGGCATGGGGGTGGGGGGGGGGGGTAAATTAAGTTAATCACAGGTATAAACACAGCTGTAAATGTTGGGTTATATACACAGGAATGCCAATAAGCAGGACTTACCAGTTGTAAAATAGGTTGTGTGTTTTGATTTGGGGGGTTTTTTGAGGAGGGGTGGCTTTATTTTTGTGTTAAAACAAGCACATACTTAGACCAACAAGCAGAGCACCAAAGAGGCCCAGATTTGACTCTGGTTTGAGGTCCTCTGGTCAAAAAGTTCTGGTTTGGTTGGGTAGTGTGAATAAATCATCGTCTTGTGTATGCTACATTCGCTGAACAAGATCATTTTATTATCTTATTTTCACCACGTCCTTGTTATTCTTGTTATTCTGTAGGTGAAACTGGTGAGAGAGTATTTAAATTCCATTCTTTTTATATGTCTTTTTATATTTATCATCAATTCCTCTCCAAGGTAACTGCCTTTAACAAACCCTGCCACTTTTTTCTGTCATCATCCTGAGGGTGGTGAAGTCATGCCCAGGCAATACGTTTGTCAGGCAGCCAACAGCACAGTTGTGCAGGGCACACCTGTAAATGTTTTGGGTTTCGAAAAGTCCTCAAACTGAAATCATCACCATGGATAGTCGCCTCAGGCTCTAAAAACAGGGTTTTAGAAGCTAAGAGTTTAACAAACTTAAAGCTGATCTTTCTTGATGTAGAACCTCTGAGCAAATTGGCACTTTACGAACACACACACGCACAGATATACACATGTTGTGTTGTTGTTACACTTGTTTTACATGTACATAGCAAATTTGAGTTAAATAGCTTTAGACTTTATCGTCCTCTTGGGTAGTTTTGCTCTAAAGGTTTCCGTGTAAAGTAAAAAATGCACTCTCAGTAGTTTCCCCAACCTCTCCTATACATAGCAAAACTACATAATGTGGAGTTTATGAGTTTTACATGTGTATTTTTCACCTTCCTGTCAGTGTCATCATTTGTAACTTGGTTCTTGTTCTTTTCTCTGTCCCCAGCCTTCATTGCAGAGGAGTTTGGACGGCATGCAAAGTTGTGAAATTTCCTCAGACAGCACTGATGATCCTCTTAGTAGCGGCCTACGTATTCATCGGCAGCCTCGAATAGTAGTGATTGGAGCTGGCTTGGCTGGCCTGGCCGCAACTAAGATCCTACTGAAAAACGGCTTCACTGATGTCTCTGTCCTAGAGGCATCGGACCACATTGGCGGGAGAGTTCAGAGCGTTCAGCACGGTGGGAGGATTTTTCTGTCTTAACCCAAAAATTATCATCACACACTAATTGGGTTAACGGGTAGAATGAACATCTCCAGCTGATTAAATCATGAAGTTCTACGTCAAGTTAGAAAACCATTGTGCTTACTGGCAATCATTTGAATGGATCGTGGACGAGGTTCACTGGTTAAGTCGTTTGGAAAGCTTCTCTGTTTTGATTTTGTTTGGTTAGTAAGAAGTCACATTACCCACACGAGTGTGATTAAGAGTCTAAGTTGGCTGTTAAAGATATTGGGAAACAGCAATTTATCAGCCCCGAGAGTGTGATTGAATCGACTTTATCCACTCAAGACAACATTAGAAAGCTGGCTGTTTATCAGCATGAGCACCTAAATTAGCATTAGCTAATAGATCATTAAAAACTGTTTTAATATATGAAAATTGCTACATGTTGCACTTTTAAATGGATTTCAGTTTTATCTGTTAACTAAAATATGAGGGCATCTACCTTAACTTAAACGGTGAATAAAATAGTTGGGCGTAGCCACCATCTCGTCACTCACACGTAAATGAAGTCCTGTTATGGTGAGCTGAGCATTTTCGCTGCTGCCGTCTTATTGGTCACTAAATGCACATAGTCCTGACCCAAGCAGGCATTTAGAATGAAAATAATTTACAAAATGTTTTATTTGATGTAATCTGAAACTAGTAATTGAGCCAATAGCCAAACAGCCCCTGTAGTCACGCGGCTGTTTGCTCAAAGGTCCTTCCCTGATGACCGTATAAATGCCATAAGGCACTTCAGCACTGACTTCACCTGTCATACCTGGAAGCTATGTCCATCTTTATGGATGAAGCCCAAAAGCTTTAAAAAAAAATTGATGAATGGATAAAACACAAAAACTTGCAAAATGGTTTCTGTAGGTAGCTAGCTACTAGCTTTAGGAAGCCACTTCACTTCACCGTTAAACAAAATGTGCTAATTAGGTAAACTGACCTAGCCATGTGACTCTTAGTTTTAACTTGCAGCGTCTTATTGATCTTATTTTAAACATACAGACCTGCATAAGGCCCCTTATGAACCCAATAACTGTACAGAAAAGGTTTTGAATTTTATGCCAGAAAAACTAAGTTAACAATTTTGCCCTATTTAGGTAAAAAAAATTTCCAGGTAACAGTTTAAAATCTGCTAAGGTTTTCCCAAGAAGGCAATATTTGACATATGGTTAGTTTTTAACTTTGATTGGTTAGTTTCAGTTAAACTGTGCTGTTAATCAGTCATACAGTCGCACAATCAAGATTTCCTGAATATGCCAAAAACCGCACTTCCTCAAATGTATTTCTACATATTTTAGTGACGTTGTTGTGATTATCTTACAAAATCAACTGAACTGTGAGTCTTAGGCAAGAAAAATTTAGCCTTCCACTGATTTCCACCATGATGAATTCTTCTAACTGGCAAGAACAAACGAGCGGTTAATAAAGAGAGCCTGGCTCTGTGCGCATAAAAGGAGCCACATGTAAAAAAACATGCACGTATTCGGTTACACGTAAGTCTGTATGTTAGGTGCTGTGTTAGTTGTGTGTTATGTAAATGCATGTTTGTGTGCTTGAGTGCATGTGGTTACTTCTGTCGTTTTATCAAAAAGTGAACACATACAGTGGGTTTGATGCTATAATCCTCAGAAAAGAAAATTCATGGTATTCCACTGGGGCTTTAGCTTTGGTATTTTAATTGCGTTGACCTTCTTTTGAACTCTATAATTACCCAAAACTCCAGAGTGATTGTGCTTGAGCCAAGAAGACCGTATATACTGCATCACTCAGGGGCACTTAAGAGTCCCTGTGTTCTTTAAATTAATCTCTATTGATTTTTCTGTACTGCAGGAAAAGCAACTTTGGAGCTTGGCGCTACCTGGATCCATGGTGCCAATGGGAACCCAGTATACCACCTGGCGGAGGACAACGGGCTGCTTGAACACACCACAGATGGGGAGAGGAGCGTGGGACGCATCAGCCTGTACACCAAGAACGGTGTGGCTCACTACCAGACCAATGTCGGGAAGAGGATCCCCAAGGACCTGGTGGAAGAGTTCAGTGACCTGTACAATGAGGTGAGGGGACACATGTGCGCACAATTGGATGCACACATCAGCATGCAAAAATGGAAGTGTGCACAAACAGAGATGCTCGATGTTCAACCTGCATAACAACTCAATATGCAAGTGAAATTTTGCCACGTATTGTCGGCAGTAGCCAGATTATATAAGGTCAGCGGTAACCATTGAAAAAAAACTCACTGTGCAGGCTCACTTTGTTCTAGCTGTAATCCATGATTTTAAATCCAGAATATGTTAGGCTGGATTAATAAGAATGTGGATTAAGTGATGCACAAGAGCAACGCATTTGTGCAGACATGGAAAAACAGGCTGGAACAGCTTCAATAAATTATTGTAGTGAGCAAGGTGATTTTACTGTAGCAAGTCTTCTCACGCTCATTACTTTTTTTTTCTTTTTTTCTTTTTTTTAACTGTTGTGTAAGTTGTTGTTTAAGTAGGTCACATCTGGAAAAGCACTTACAGAGAGAAGGTATAGCAGCACACACACATTTTTCTTATCAGCATCTGTGCAGTGACGAATCTGAATTTTAAAGCTTCGCAGATATGAGCAGAAAAAAGAGGTTTACATTATTTTTAAACCTGAAGATTTCTGGTGAATTGTCCTCTTACAGTGAAATGAGTCTATGCTGTTCAAATCACTCCAGTTTTCCGGCTCTTGTGAATGTAGTGCATGCTTTGATGCACATATTGCACAAGCTCTCTTGGTATTTGTGATGCGTATAAAAAATTGGTTTGACTTGGGGGCCGCAAAGTTGCACAGGATCTATTCCCTTTTACCACACTGTGTACTGTGATATCATCCAGCCCAGGCTGAGGAGTGATGTGGACAGGGGTGAACACTCTGTCACCCTTAATAATGATTATGGTCCGTGTCATATGAAGGTTACTTCTTATGCTCTGTGCTGGGTTTATCCTTGAGGTTCAGCATTGGTTACTGTCCCTTTCACATGTGTAATATTGAGTTGTTTCCTTAATGAATAAAGTTGAATATGTTTAATATTTATGTGGTATAGTTTAATTATTCTCTCTATATTAACTGTTAGGTCTTATTCATTCATTTGTAATATATTTATGCAGCAATCTAAAAGGTTTTTTTTCATTGTATATCAAGTTAAATCAACCCTCATTTTTCACTAGAAAATCACTATGAAATGTCAAAAATCAGAATTTAATAAAAGCCAAATTCTGATCAGTGTTCCTGTCAGTTTACACTCACAGCACCTGCAGCCAGCAAAAAAGAAAAATGTCACAAGCAATGAAAACAAAAATAACTTCAGTGATTTAAGGAGCTTGGAAAGAAAAGCGTCTGGATTTCTTTAGGTTGCTTGAAGACGTTTCACCTCTCATCCAAGAAGCTTCTTTAGTTCTAGGGTCAAATGGTGGAGAGTCCCAGATTTAAACCCTGTGGGAGTTCTTCTCCCCCCCCCCCCCCCCCCCCCCCCCCCCCCCCCCCCCCCCCCCCCCCCCCCCCCAAAGAGGGACAAAAGGACCCCCTGAAGATCCTCTACCTAATCACATGAGCCAAGGTGTGAAAATGGGTGTGGTTCAGTGATTATTCCTTGAGCGAAACAGTAGTTTGTAACTGTCAGCAAATAGCTCAGCATTGTGCACATGCTGATTTAAAACAGAGCTGGGAGAGAGATCAGAGCTACGAGAATGACCAACACACATGCAATCAAGCAAGAAACCATCAGGCACAAGGGGAATTTGGGGGTTGGGAAGACGAGGTAGAGTCAGGAAGTCAGTTGGAACCATTTGTACTTAGGCCCAAGCGTAACATTCAACCTGAAATGTCTAAACTCCAGTACATGGGCTGCATTCGGAAAGTCAGGGATTCATTAACTGGAAGTCGAGACAACAGCTTTGCGCTGTTATGTTTTGACTCAATACATGTTGATGCATAACTGATGTTGTCCTTACTGGCTGTTCTTTCTAGGAAATGGTTTATAATCAACATTGTGTAAGCACATTTTGTCAGCACAGCAGCATTTCTTCATAGTGTCCTTTACCGCTGTCTTTGTTCTGCTTTTTACCGGCCTGTAATGTGTTGTAATTTGTTCTGTCTGTAGTGTTTCGCCATGATGCCAGTGTTTAGTCATGCAAGTAAAGAAATCTGGCCTGGACTGAAATAAACTGGTTTCTTTTAGGTCCTCATTTCACAATGCCCTGCTTTCTTTACATCGTTCCTTGCCTTTTGCCCTCGTTTAGGTGTACGAGCTGACTCAGGAGTTCTTCAAGAATGGGAAACCCGTCTGTGCTGAGAGCCAGAACAGCGTTGGCGTTTTTACACGAGACGTGGTCCGCAAGAAGATCATGTTGGATCCTGATGACTCTGAGAGCACTAAGAAACTCAAACTGTCCATGCTACAGCAGTACCTCAAGGTGTGCGTTGTTTCATTTGAAGACAAACATTTGTAAATTTGGAGTCCTAGAAAATAACTGATACTCATGAACCCTGAAACTTTTTGGTTTGTTTCCTTATCGCTGCCTATAATCCATGTAGCTATCAATGGACAAATAAATATTATAAATTTTAAAAAGCGGCGTAAATACAACTTGCAGAACTTGCAGATAAATAAAAACAATCTTGCTAACATACGTCATTTACATGGGAATGGGGCATCTGTCTGGTATGATTGCCATAGCAACCCTAATCTTTCATTCATAAAGTAGGCTAACATTGCTGTGGTTAGCATTTAGCATAGGCTAGCTTCCTGTAATTCACTTTAATCAGTTAAATTGGGGTGACAAGTCACAGCAATGATCACATTTTCCAGTTTAATGTGAGCCTGCATAGTCCACCTCTCAGGATACTGCTTAGTGATCACCCTGGATTGTTTTAATTGGGGTGAGCGATTAATTTTCCTAGAGACTACATGAGAATCTGGGACTGTTACTTTAAGCTGCTGCCTTTAACAGTCGCATCGTAGTAGCAGATCCTCTGCCTCCATCTTCCTCTTTCGTTACCATCCTCTTCTGTCGCCAATTAGCTCATGAAGGGATGAAGTCAATAACATGGCATAACAGTCCCAGTTTGTCATGTGTCCCCTAGGGAGATTTACTTGACCACAACTGGTAAATAGATCTTGATTGACTGTCGCATACATACATAGTAGTTGAAAACATTAATTTTCTATCAACCCTGCAAGTAGTACAAGCAAAGCTATGCTAACCTAGCTCATTAGTGGCCTAGGTACATCCTCATAGAACTGAAGTTATAGCCTGTATAACTTTAGATTTCAAAGTGGATATAAACTGAGTGCATGTGGGGAAACGCAGCAGGGAAGCAAACGGCAAACATTAGGTAACTGCTGCCATACTGGTTCACCAGCTAATGAGCCAGAAGCAGGTGTAGCTGTCCTTTAAACCCTGTGTATTCCCAGTATGTTTAAACTAGTTAATTCATGTTGATTTGTTGAGTGCAGTAGCTGCAGAGATGACTTGATGACACGCAGTAAATACTTTTAATGGCTGCAGAGGTTTGATTTTGAATGTTAGCATTGCTACTTTAGTGACACCCGATCCTCTATGTTGATGTTGTATCATGTTTCAGGTGGAAAGTTGCGAAAGCAGTTCTCCCAGTATGGACGAGGTGTCCCTGAGTGAGTTTGGTGAGTGGACGGAGATCCCCGGGGCCCATTATGTCATCCCTGAAGGTTTTATGAAGATCATGGAGCTCCTGGCCCAGGACATCCCCTCCCACACCATCTGCCTTCGCAAGCCGGTGCGCTGCATCCACTGGAACTACTCAGCCCAGCATCAGGAGGTGATCACTAAGAGCAGCGACGACAACCACAATGAAAACAACCACAGCAGCCAGCCTGTGATGCGGGGTCACCCTGTCAGCGTGGAGTGCGAGGATGAGGAGTGGATCATGGCCGACCACGTGATCGTGACGACTTCTCTGGGCGTGCTGAAGCAAAACCACGAAGCCATGTTCTCGCCCTCTCTTCCTGAGGACAAGGTCCTCGCCATCGAGAAGTTGGGCATCAGCACCACCGACAAGATATTCTTGGAGTTTGAGGAGCCCTTCTGGAGCCCCGAGTGTAACAGCATCCAATTTGTGTGGGAGGACGAGGCCCAACTGGAGCAGCTGGCCTACCCCGAGGAGCTGTGGTACAAAAAAATCTGCAGCTTTGATGTCCTCTATCCACCTGAGCGCTACGGCTACATGCTGAGCGGCTGGATCTGTGGGCAGGAGGCGCTGTACATGGAGCGCTGCGATGACGAAACGGTGGCCGAGACCTGCACTGAGCTGCTGAGGCGCTTTACAGGTGAGGGCATGCAGACGCAGATGTATAGAGCTTGGACAGTTTTACGCTCATAACAAGATATGCTATTCTTATGACTTTTTAGAACTGTATTTAAAATAGGATCTAGTTTAACTAACAAAGAACTATTGAGGACAAATAAGAGATCTCTACTTTTATAATATTCACTTCTGTGGTTTTAATGATAAACCAGGCAAATTCAGCTGTAACCTCCTTCTTTAATTCTAGTGAAGCCTTCACTAAGAATCAGTCATCTAAAACTAACACGGTTCAGTCTGAGGCTGTGAGGTCAGCGACTCATTTGTACTATGATTAAGGTTGGGTCATTGTACTCCATAGAAAGGAAATGATGTCACCTTTCAGCTGTGATGTAAGCACCTTTTTTTTTCTGCAAAGAAAGGCTGAGAGATAATACCGCTGAATGACTCAGGTGCCTTCTTTGTGTTCGGTGAACAGCAGCTTACCAGTCTCATGTCACCGCTCAGAGAGCTGATGTTGCACAAGGCAGAGAGTCATTTATTGTCGCTGGGATTTTTAACCATCCCTTCTTTTCTACATACACAAACAATCCAGTACTTGCTGCTACCAGTTACATGATGCACGTCACATCTTGCGCAACTGGGGAAAAAACAGAAGGCTAACTAACTGCTTCAAGGTGACTGGAAGCTAAAATGTAACACGCACTGCTGTTTGGCAACTTGCATAAGGTAAGAAGTGCAGAGAGGAAAGGTCTCGGATTATATTCTACCTCAGAAGTAGGTCACAGAGACACTTACTGTCACTTCATGATAAGGTTAGTGGACTGTAATTTGCACAGAGAAGCCAAACACTTACAGTCACTCCTCATTTAGGTCAGCGTGGTTTAATCCCTTCAGCTGTTTGCTTAATTGCATCACTCACTGGTGCCTCTCTGCTCGCACACAGTCACAAGTTGATCGGTGTTGGCAGATTAAATATCCAAGTATAAAAGCTAGTCCAGGTTAGCTGCTGGTCTTTCATATAATTTTACCATTTTAGAGGTATCTGAAAAACATCTCAACAACTTGGATTTGCTTTGAAATTGTTGTACAGACATTTCTTTCATTCACACCTGATGATGATGATGATGATGATGGCTCATGAAATGTCAACCATCAGTTATCATTCTCTGCTTTTGTTGTTTTAGGGATGGTTTTTAAATCTTAGCATCCTAACCCCCTGACGTGGTAGCTCCTAAACATGTTGGATCTGCCACAGTGAGAGCTGAGAGGGATAATAAGAGCTGCTATTGTCGACTTGCTGACTGTCATTGTCTTTTTATCTCAGCTGACTCCTTTGTCTTTCCACCCTTTCGTCCATCTCCAGGGAACCCCGACATTCCAAAGCCCCGGCGCATCTTGCGCTCCTCATGGGGCAGCAACCCGTACATCCGAGGCTCCTACTCCTTCACCAGAGTCGGATCCAGTGGTGCGGACTGTGAAAACCTGGCCATGCCACTACCTTATGCCAATAGCACCAAGGCTCCAGTAAGAACTGCTTACATTACAGTTGGTAGATATTTAGTTGTCATTTATTGATTAGTAGACATCCTTTTTTTTAATACACTACACAAACTCTTTGAGTAGAACAGTGTAAGTGCCAGTCTATTGACCATTTTACCACTTTTATCCATATATTGTATGTTGACTTTACACTTTTTCTTTAGAATTATTTCCACAGTTCCCTTTCTAGAAAATGTTTTACTGATTATTTTATAGTTTGAAATCTTAAATTTTTTACTTAGAAGCTGAACTGTTCTGAGTGTAGAAGTTTGGGATGGCAGTGTTTTTGCCCTCATGGTTTGTTTACAACCTTCAGCCACACTCAGGGATCATGTGCCCAGTGTGGCCGCGTCATCACATACATGTCAGAGCCCAGCTCGTGCAGAGCGAATACAGCTGGTGTCAGGAAGGTCCGAAGTGCTGATTCCAGGCCAAAAGTCTAGACCATGAAACTCGATGCATTCTGGGTGAAAGGGAGAAGGGGCTAGGAGTGTGGGGGTGGAGGTTCCGTGTGTTCACTTGACACTGCTGAAGGAACGGCATGACCCCCTTCTGCTGAAGTGTACAACCCTGTCAAAGCGAAATCCTGAGCCCTCAGGAAAGTTTCTGTAGCCTCCTACATGTGGAGCACTAACAAGGGAGTGAAATAGGAGCGAGTGCCTCAGGAGAAACAAAAAACTCAACATGATGACATTGATGGATCGTGATTGAATCTCATTTTTGTTCCCTCTCTTGTTTCCTCTCCTCCCCTCTTTGCTCAGCCCTTACAGGTCCTGTTTGCTGGAGAGGCCACCCACAGAAAATACTATTCCACTACCCATGGTGCTTTGCTATCAGGGCAGAGAGAGGCCACTCGCCTGATGGAGATTTACCAGGACTTGAACAGCGCGGAAACCACGAAGCCTAATATATAAAAATAAATGAACCTCTGACTAGTGAAAAAAATACAAACCTGTTGAGTTGAAGCTTTTTATCCTGATGATTAAGTTATACTTAAAAGCATAGCTCGGGCATTATTACACTTGTAACAAATGACTTTTGTTTCTATTGTACTGTAGATTTGAATCATGCTAAATTTTTATTTGAGATGTACTGTTCAGAAGTTGCCAATGGTGCTGTTATTTCATTTCTTTATCATTCTTTTTTTAATCAGTAATTTAATGTTTATAATAACAGCATCTGTAATTTAACTTGTTTTTGTAAGTGCCTTCTGTACGTAATGCTATGTTATTTCGAAAATAATGAAAATACTAAACAAAAAAAAAAAGTTTTATCATCATTTAATACTGTTTTGTTTTGTTTTCTTGATTCATTAAATTTATTAAACACACCAGTGGATGTGCAGATGCTCTCATTATTTTGAGTGAGAGGGAGCACAAAGTGGTGCACGTGGAAAGAAGAGGAAAAAGGCTCCAAAGTGACAGATGGTGTTAGAACAGGCCTCAGCCCAGCCTCCACTTCTGTTGGACAACACTGTCAATCCTCTAATCAGAGACTGAAAAGACAAGGGAAGGTTTCAATTAGCAACAAATGAAAACAGGTTTTAAATTCTGTGTTTACGCCCCACCAATCATCATTTTCCAGAGTCAGGTGGTCGTGTGAAAACAAGCCCTCTTTAACTACAAACCCTCACCGGCTGGTTTGTTAATGCACCTGTTCAGCTGCTTGTTAACACACAAATCTAACCAGCTAATCGCATGACAGCAACTGCACGATTCAGGCATGGTAGGTCTGAATCTGTCGCGATTGTTGGTGCCAAATAGGCAGGTCTGAGTATTTTAGAAACTGATGAGCAGCTAGAATTTTACTCAAAAATTTTCGGGAATTACTTAAATGTTTTAAAGTATTACAAAGAATGCTCTGAAAAAGAAAATGTCCAGTGAGAGGCAGTTCTGAGGAAAAGTGCCTTATTAATGTAAGAGGAGAATGGCCAGACTGCTTTAATGTTAAGTGAGGGGTAATATTAACTCAAATAACTACTGGTTAGAACTGAGGTATGCAGCAGAGCATTTCAAGATGGACCACAAGCAGCAGAAGACCGATTCACACATGCTGACCAAAATTGGATATTAAAATGTTGTCTGGTTTGATGAGTCTCAATTTTCTTGGCACACTTTGGGCCCTTTAGCACCAGATAACCATCATTTAAAAAATGAACTCACCCGAAAGGCTGATTGTGACCTACACCCATTTTCACACCTTGGCTCGTGTGATTAGGTAGAGGATCATTAGGGGGTCCATTGTCCCTCTTGGGGGGCACTCCCACAGGGCTTAAATCTGGGACTCTCCACCATTTGACCCTAGAACTGAAGAAGCTTCTCAGATTAGAGGTGAAACGTCTTCAAGCTACTTAATGAAATGGCCTGTATTTGTATAGCACTTTACTTAGTCCCTAAGGACCCCAAAGCGCTTTACACTACATGTAGTCATTCACCCATTCATTCACACACTGGTGATGGCAAGCTACATTGTAGCCATAGCTGCCCTGGGGCGCACTGATGGAGGCGAGGCTGCCAGACACTGGTGCCAGCAGTAAATCAATCAATCAATCAATCTTTATTTATAAAGCACTTTTCATACAAAAAAAAATGTAGCACAAAGTGCTTTACATGGTTAAAAGAAGCCCCCCCACACACACACACACACACGCGCGCGCGCGCGCACACTTAAAAAGTAAAATTGGACTGGGTACGCATGAGCCAAGTGAGGAAACACTATCATGGGGAGCCGTCTGCACCGGAAGCCGGTCACAGACCGCAGCCTCCAGGCTGGGCACACAGCAGGAGGGAGGCAAAGAAGCCCCCCAGCCAGGCTGAGAGGACCCCCAGAGCCCCAGCAGCCACGGTCGATCACAGCCCCGGTGCAGAGAGCGCCCTCCGAGGAAACACTGGAGATATGACACAATAGGATATATACTGGGTAAAAAGATAAAATAAATAAGAACGGGATAGAGTATAAATATAAATATAAATAGAGTAAGAAGATTAAAAAATGAATAAGAATAAAATCAATAAATATTAGGTAAAACCTAAATTAACAATAGAATAACAGGATAGAATAAATAAGCGTAAAATAAATAAACGTTAAGTAAAAGCCAAATTAAAAAGGTGGGTCTTGAGCCTGTTCTTAAAAACATGTACGTTCTCTGCGGCCCTGAGCTCCTCCGGCAGGCTGTTCCACAGACGAGGACCATACCACTGAAAAGCTGCCTCTCCGTGAGTATGTGTCCTGACTTTAGGGACAATCAAAAGGCCAGTACCAGAGGACCTCAAGGTCCGCGAGGGTTCATATGGTAAAAGCAGATCTGAGAGATAAGAAGGCCCAAGAACCAATAAAAGAACTTTAAAATCGATCCTGAAACACACGGGGAGCCAGTGCAGCGATTCTAAATCCGGTGTAATGTGGGCCCGCCCTCTCGTCTTCGTCAGCACACGAGCTGCAGAGTTTTGTAAAAGTTGAAATATTCTTTTTAGGAAGACCAGAGAGCAGGGCATTACAGTAATCAATGCGACTGGTAATAAAAGCATGCATCAACATCTCCGTGTTGGCCCGAGAGAGAATTGGGCGGACTCTGGCTATATTTTTTTGGTGATAAAATCCAATTTTGGTTACATGTTTAATATGTGGGATAAAACCAAGCTCAGAGTCAAAAATAACACCCAGGTTTTTCACTTGTAGCGAAGGACATAGTGAAAATGCCTGTAATTTAGACAAGAGTTTCTCTCTCTGAGCCTCAGGACCGACGATTAAAACTTCAGGGTGAAGTGTCTTGCCCAAGGACACAACAACTGAGGCTGTCCGAGCCGGAGCTCGAACCAGCAACCTTCAGATTACAAGACGAACTCATGAGCCACAGGGCGATCGTGGCTCAAGAAGTTCAGATGCTTTTCTTTTCAAATTCCTTAGACCATCATTTGAACACCACAGACGACCTTCATATTGTTGCTGCTCATGTCCATCCCTTTATGATCACAGTGCACGTATCTACTGATAGTTGCTTCCAGCAGGATAACACACCATGTCACAAAGCCATGAAGAATAAAGGCAGTTGTGAAGATAAAGGAGGTCCGACCTATTTCTAGCAAGGTATAGTTGATGAAGTTGCCTGTGACTGTAGAAATGTGATGTGTCAGCAACAAAAGTTTCATCACATCAGGAGAGCTAAAATGACGAAATTTTTCATTTGTTTTTTTAACATTTAAGCTATTTTTCATTAGGGGAAAGAGTAAGTGGCCTTTCCAAGACTGAATATGGGAAGCTTTAAGGAGAAAAGTTCACAACATTGATTTTCACCAATTTATGCTAGCCACGTCAACAAACACGCTAACTGTTGGACTTTGTAGAGCATGGAAGGAAATAACTTGGCAGGCAGATGTCAGTTCAGTGCATTATTTGTTTCAGTTGCTTGCAGATTGTTCAGAATTAATCTCAAAGAATTGATAAATGGTTCAGAAAAGTGTTTTATTTTAATGCATTCACATATAATTAGAGAACTCCAAGACCGGCACAAAAAATAACTGCAGAGGAAAGTAACTCAAAATTGCCCCTCTGTGCTTTAAGGATAAATCGGTGCACCCTGACAAGCACCATGTCACGAATGGTTACCCAGAATCCATTACTGATCACGTGTTTGGTTGGAAGTTTCCAATTAAAATCTACTTAGGCTGCAGATCTATAGTTGTGGTCAGCTTTATTTAAGCCACATTAAGGAAGCAGCCGAAAGAAGCCTACAGTACTACATATCAGTTCTGCACAGAGACTTTTACCTGATTTCCAAAGTATTGCAAACAGTATGCGTTTCATATTTTTGCCTCAATGTCTCTTTTTCAACCCAGACACTTCTTTTTTATTTTCCTATTTGCCCCGAAACCTCTTAGGGGAATGTAACAAATCTCAAAAACTCACAAAAATCCGTGCATCAAACATTACACACTTGGCATTACAGGGTTAAAGCACAGAGACGAGATAATTTGAGGGTTGCGAATCTGCACCCTACAGGCAGCTCGGCTCTTATGGGAAACAGCTGAAGCACAGACTGACAACCACATAAGCAGCAAGGACACAGATCCATCTTCGTGGTGTAAACTTGCTGCCAGATATGAAAATCAAGCAGCGTCAGATGGTGAACTAGAAGGAGAATAGACTCAAGTTCAAACGTGAGAATGACGTGCATCCAAGAGTTTAACGTGTCAGTACTGAGGGACACGGCGCCCCCCGAAGATGAACAGACGACCTGTAGGCTCTTTAATTTTGTGTTTGGGAACTAAAGCCTCTAAATGGTCACGGGCCACCCACACAGGTGTTTTCACTTTGTCTGATTAGACCTCGTCTCATTACTGTGTGGGCATGTGCAGACAGAGCCTGACTGAAGTCTCTGTTATTGCTCCTTTCAAGGTGGAACAATTCGTACTGTCACACAGAAAAAAAAAAGGGGAGTTTTAATTCACGACTGAGAAAAGATGTCTGTTCTCTAGCATGGGGCGCATTCTGTTCTCACTCAGTGCAATCCACAAAGACCATCACACACACATTCAAAACAACATTTCAATGCATTCCCCAAATCTTGGGAAAACGTAAAAGCAGTAAAATTACAAAGTCGAAAGGCCGATTTATAAAACTAGATAGTCGTAATTCCTGGTATCCAATAATAGAGTGTTGATATTTGTGCACGCTAGCTGCTTAAATGTATTTGAATTTGAACAAAGGTGACCTGCTGCTCAGCTGCAGTTCCCAGAAAAAGCAAACACGTTTCAGAAGTCATCAGCGGTTTGGCCTTCACAACAGACTTTCTACTTGTAACTGCAGGAAAACCATTAAAAGCATTAACAATGACTCACTTCAATGCTTCTCTGTGAGCATGCAGGCACACAATGTCAGGACAATCCCTCAGAGAAAGGCAGTAATGGTTTATACATTATACACCTGTGTTTTTCTGCACTGAGCTCGAAGCGTCGCTTGTGAATGATGTATGTGCTGGATCGATGGATGGCTCGGTGTGAGAAAATGAGTTCCTCCTGTTCCTATCGTCTTTTAATTTGAGCAAGAGGCGGAATAAATATTCAACCTTTATCTTTTCTGAATCTGCACCAAGCCTGTGGGCAACTTTCAGCCCATCTAAGCAGAGGTGGAAAACCCCTGAGTGGGTTTGTAATTAAGAATGAGTGAAACCCTTCTTCTTTTTTCAATATTATGCAATTAACTGTATATTTACTTGTACGTGGGGCACTTAATAGATCAGCTAAAGCTAGGATTTGTAAGTAAATACATTTAAAGATTACCAATATATCTACTACACTTGTTAGCTTAATTTATATTATATGCATGTATATTGTGCTTTCCTTCCTCCCTACTTGTCTAGGTTGGTCTCAGTTCCTCCATCCTGGATCCTAAGCAGACCATGCTGTGCCATGTAGAGACCAACACCTTATATTTGTGAAATACCGCTAAAATAGAAACACACTTCCTCATATTGAAAGGTTAGTTCATGCATGTATGACTTCTAGGCTTGACTACTGTTATTCATTATTATATCACGTTGCTGTAAAAGCTCCCTGAAAAACATTCATCCAGAATGCTGTGGCAAAAGTAGACGTGCTCTCTGCTATTAGGATTAGGCTCGAACGCTTATAGTTTGGGCTGGATCATCACTCTAGCAGAGACGAAACTTTTGAAAAACACATATGCCTGTGTCAACTCCACTGCCTGCTGTTCTCTGCTTCCCTTTGCAACAGGATGTTAGTAATTGCTTTCACTTCTTCCACTTAACAGAATTGAAACTAGAAGTACAATACATAAAGAGCAGCGCGGTGGTTAGCACTGCTGTCTCACAGCAAGAAAGAACAAGGTTCAAATTCACCATCTGGCCTGTGTGGAGTTTGCATGTCTACCTTTGTCTGCGTGGGTTCACTTCCAGCTTCCTCCCACAGTCCAAACACATGCAGTTAGTGGGGTTAGGTTCAGTGGTGATTCTAAACTGACCATAGGTGTAAATGCGAGTGTCTGTCTGTTAGCCCTGCAACAGACCTGGATCTGTCTAGGGTGTACCCCGCCTCTCGCCCTGCGGTAGCTGGGATAGACTCCAGCTGCCCCTCTGACCCTGATAAGGATAAGTGGAAGAAAATGGATGAAAATACATAGAGCATGAGCCAGGGGATTTTGTGTGTTTGTGCGTGGAGAAGGCTCGGAGAGCACTATGCTGATTGCTTCACTGATATGCTAACAGCTTTTACCGTGATGGAATTGATGAGATTCTGCAACCAGCGGCAGTCCCATATCTCCACACACTATGACTGAACTCAGTCCACCAACAGGACAATGCTCGCCCCACAGAGTGGGGTTTATCAGAGACTACGTTAAGTTTGGGAGTGGAGAGGACAGATGACTGCAGTCCTGACCTCAACCTCACTAACACTTGTTGGATTAGGGTGGGCATGCGGTTTGGGCTAGAGTGACCAGTACAACCACACTGGCTGACTTGCGGCAAATTGGGGAAGAAGAATGGGATCCCATCCCACAGCAGTGCGTGACCAAGGTGGTGACAAGGAGGTGGCAGACAGTTGTGTCTGTGTATGGTTCTTCCACATGCTGTTGAGGCCTCTCTGTGTTCAATGAATAAACTGTTAAATTGACAGTACCCTCTTGTTACTTTAGACTTCCAATACTCCAATAAATACGGACACCAAGCATGAATAAGCTGTTTAACATTGGCAGAGAAGGTTTAGGAAGCTTTTCATGGGCACAACCCACAAATGCATTTTGCTTACAAATGTGGTAACATTTAGTGGAAGTAAACAGGCTTTCCAGCAGTATAGGATTTATTGCAAGAAGCTTTGGGACAACAAAGAAAAAAACCAAACACAAATTTCCTTAGTTTTTGTCCTCAGTTTGTTTACATAATGGTTTCTGTGGCAATTTTACTGTTATTGTGGTGTTCGAAGTTTTGATTTTCATGTTTGTTGAACTTTCAGTTTCTTGTTTTTATTATAGTAGATTGTGGTGTTTTTAAATTGTTGGTTCCTTATTTTATTTTGCTTATTTGAGTAGAAGTATAGCCACCCCAGTGTTTCACTCGTCTTTTTTCTTAGTGTTGTTAGCCTTCTGCTTACTTTGAAGGTTAATTTTCATCCATGTTTTGTGTTACTTTTACTAAAACAGGGGTTAAAAGAGAGATGTTCGGGGCTCATGAGAGCGTTAAAGCACCTCCACTGCCATTTCAGTAAGCGTGGGAAATGCATGCAAGTCCCACACACACAAAGTTTCCTGCCACTGCTTTGCATGCTTCAATAACCTTTCAATAAGAAGTTTTGATTGTTCCATTTTCATTATTTTCTTTAAGAAATAATATATCATTATGATTTAGCTGTTGTACGAACGGCTCCAGAATATTTGTACCATTTTCACTTTCAATAAAATATCCTTAAATTATTATTATTATTGTCTGTTGTGTTTTCATGTTTTCCTTAACCTTCTGAAATATGAGATTATACCATACTATAGTAATAAAATCAAAAGCTAAAGAGAAAAAAGAAAAAAAAAGTCTCACTGCAGATTGTTTGTATTTTCATTAACTATGAATCATCTTTTTCGGATGACATCCTGCCGTTTGACTCATTTTAAAAACATTCATTAGTGGAGCTTTGAAACATTCACTTGTTTCAGCAAGTTAAGAAATCAGCTGTGCTGGGAAATTGTTTGTGTGTAAGAGGCAGCAAAGCTGAAACTTTTTTCTCCGTGTGCAGCGTACTCAGCCTCCTCCTCCTCCATTCAGACTGTAAGAAAGCAGAGAGGAAACATGGGGACAAAGTTCTGGCAGGAGTTCCGGTCCAGCAGGGAACACGTGAAGCTGAAGAGAGAGAGGATTTAACCATTCAGCTACATCTTTCCAGGCCAAGGCTAAAGTGATCTGCTCTGCTGTTTTGAGTGGCTCATTACATGTAGGGACGGTGCTTTTATTTCATTTCCTTTTTTCTTTTTCTTTTCAAAAGTATGCACACGTTGACAAGTCGCCTCATCGGGTGTTCCTTATCAATTTAAGTCACAGATTTCTAATTTTACAATAATAAATGACATTTTTATAAAAAAAATAGATGGTAAAATTTGATTTTGGGGTGGATTTATTACAGTCACGTGCATCATACCCAGAAATGTACCAACTGAACATCATTTAAACACTACAGCCTATGAGAGTATAGCTGCTGATGTCCATCCCTTCATGACCACAGTGTACCCATCTTCTGATAACACACCGTGTCACAAAGCTCAAATCATCTCAAACTGCATTTTTTAACATGATGAAGAGTTCACAGTACTCAAATGGCCTCCACAGTCACCACATCTCAATCCAACAGAGCACCTTTGGTTTCTAGCAAGGTGTAGATAATAAAGTGGCCTGTGAAACCGTGATCTTTCTGTTTTAAAGGATTTTCTACTACATAGTCATATCTTAAAATATTACTAGGATATGATTTTATTCTAAAATGACAAAAAAAATTATTTAAAAAATGAGCCAGTACAATTTAAAGCAGTTTTTATTGATGACAACAAAATGAGTGAAAATGAGCAGTAAAACATTTCCATCTATTGCAGTCATCAGAGAAGGCTGATCATGTTTTGGGAAAGTTATTTGGGTTTTTTGTTGTTGTTGTTTTTCCAGCAACAGAATTAATTTCGTCTCAAGCAAATCGGATGAAGTTCATGGATCAGCCGGCGATCAAAAAATAAAAGGAAAACAAAGATTACAAAGACAAACGGCACACTTAATTGCCCAGTTAAGTGTTGAGGTAATGTGTAAAATACTGTTCAGATGAATGGGCAGAATACAATCAATCACACATAAAATATGTACAGAGAGGTACATGAACACTCAGACACCATTTTTCTATTGCACACTATGATAAACTGGCGTAACTGCAACAGAGGATACTTGATTTAAATAAAACAAACAAAACAAAAGTGAATGAGAAAGTACCTTCCAATTTCAAAACGAAACAACTACAGGATCATAACTCGAACCAAAAGGAGTCACTCGAGCACGCTTGGCACCTCTAATCTGCAGCTTTAGAGGGCAACAAAAGGGCTCTGCAACACCCTCAGCAGGCCAACTTCAAAATAAAGCAACTGATGTAATGATGGGTGTGCGCGTGAAATCGGCAAATAAAAGCAAAACTAAAGCAAATCAATTAAAAACGTTTCAAAATACATGAGCGTAAGGTCATATCGGTAACCTAAAAAACACTTGAATGTAGCTGAATCAGGTTCGATCTTTTCCCCTTCCCAACATGAAGAGATATGACAGATGAGAAACCGTATGTCTGTTCACTTATAGAAGTTCGTAAAGGTATCGTTTATCGTGTTTCCGAAATCACCTTCCCAATGAAACCGACATGTAAGCGAAGAGTTCCTTTTTAGTAGCCCATCAGAAGGCGCCGACGGGCAGGCCGACCGCCGTCGCCCCCGACACAACCGACGACCGGCCGGCCAATAAAAGGGGGGAAAATAGTGCATCATATTTCTGTTAAAATACTGAGAGATAGCTGAACATTAAAAACAACACTCTTATAATAAACATCTGAAATATCTTCTTTTTTTTTAAATCCTGTTTTGTTTTTCACTAGTGCAACAACAGACGGGTTGAAATAAAGATTATTAACCTGCAGGCAATCAAAGCTCTTTAAACATCGAATAATTTTCTCGCCACAGTAGCAGAACAGTAAAGAAGGCAACTCAATGACTGATGCGTGAACACAAACATGCCAACAGTATTACACATCGCTCTTTTTTTATAGAAATAAATAGCTGATTATTAACTTTAACCTCTTCTTAAATAATTTCCATCTCTATATGACTCTGATGCACATTTAATATAAAGTATCTAGTACACAACTGCAATTTCAACACTACTGTTATACATAATATAATTCTCTCTCTGCTCGTCTGTCGTCAACCTTTGGAGAGAAAACGCTTACAGAGTGAACACCTGTAAACTTCAACTTTGCCACTCGTTAGTATGACCTTAATATTATATAACATCAAAGGTTGGTCATTTTTGTTGCTTTTTTTTTTTTTAAGCAAACATTATGTACAGAGTAGCTGATAACCAAGGCAGGATTGTCTAAAACTAAAAAAATAAAATAAAATCAATAAGTGCTTTTGTGTTTTCCCTATTGTGTCAGCAAACCTTTACACCATTCCCCACATTTCCTTCACCTGCACCCAGCAAACAATCTGTGACCAGTGTGGGATAATAAATATGTGGTACTGGAAGAACACGGAGAAATGGACATCCAAGACTGTTCCCGAATTATCGTCACAACAATTTGCAGTTACACAAGTCTGCGTACGTATATCTGACTGTGAAGCAGAGCGGCTAAGAGCTTTGTTTATCTGGGAATTTTAAAGAGCTCACGTGACAGACACCCACACAGGGCTCCTTGAAAATGTCAACCTGCTCTGCTCTGCTGCTGTTCCGCCCACAAATGATGCAGCCTGGCGTGGCGAGGCAGGGCCGTCGGGCGAATAAGGTGTGTAAAGTGACAGAGTAGAAGAAGAAGTGATGTTCTGCACGTCTCTTGATTAATTTTGAAACTTGTTACAGAACTGTGCTCGTGATTTGTTTATAGCGAGGGACCTGCTATGCTTTCCTTTCATATTGCTCCTCATAATCGCTGTGAACCAAAAGCCAAGGCTTATCAGGCTACAGATGACATTTTTATGATGTCACCGAGAGAGCGGAAATCCTTGATACGTCATCTGAGGCAGATAACTGTGAGCACAGAATCTCCACCCACCTCTCACGTGACTTCCTGAATCTTTCTGAAGGCTTAGATTGCTTAGATTAAGCAAAATAAGGATTTTCTTTTGTCTGTGAATCATCTACTCTACCTAGTAGAGCCCAAGAATAAAAATATGGCACTCTTTACCCTCAGCACCCAACCGGTCGCAGCAGATGGCTGCCCCTCCCTGAGCCCTGTTCTGCTGGAGGTTTCTTCCCTTTAAAGGGGAGTTTTTCCTTCCCACTGTTGCCAGGTTCTTGCTCACTGGTAGGCGGGAGTGTCATATGATTGTTGGGGTTTCTTTCCAATATTGTGGTTTCTTCGTTACTCCACAATATTAAGCGCCTTGAGGCGAATGTTTTTGGGAATATAAATAAAATTGAATTGAAATGAGCACAATAGGTCCCCTTTACAACTGATTGTGAGCTCCGTTTAGAGATTTAGTATTGCACTTCCATAAAGTCAAGGAACTCATTAGAGAGACATTTAAAATTCAGTGCAGCAGAATTTTGGTCCATAGAATCATCAAGTTTCAAAAACTATAAAAAATAAATAAATAAAACAGTCCATCGCAGCACTCCGAAATACAGTTTTTTGGTAACCACCTACATCTTTCTACACCCACAGTTCAGATCCCAGGTTTTCTGTTAGAAATGTGAGATAACCACCAGATCACAATTTCTATTTTCTCAGACAGGACAACGCTCCTGCAGAGCCTCAGCATATATTAAGATACTGTTTTCACAGGCTGTGTTACTGTGTGTATCTGTGTGTGTATACGGGCGATCTGGCTGTATAAAAATCACTGGCGCTCCTCCCTTTTAAGTTATTTGCAGCACAGAAGAGTGAACACAGTAAGTTTAACTACTGCAGGTATTGCTACTCATACTTTTTGAGGATTTCCAAAACATACGCTAAACTGTAGTCAGGTCGCTTTTCCAATTTTAAAGGTGACACCGAAGACCTGATCCCTTATGTCTGCAAAATAGTAAAAGGTGATCCTTGTTCCATGCTGCAAAGGGTACAAAGTGTCACATAACGCCAGCTGCACGTCAGCGCTGCATCTGCATGGAATCACCAGCAGAGGGAGGCAGAGGACGTTAATGTTAAATGAATACAAATGAGGAATCGCACAAGAGCTTTGGCCACGAGAAGCTCCGTGAACAGGAATGGCACTGATTCAGGTGGCAAACGAATAAAGTCGGATGACGTCCAAACTCTACGACACCTGCATACACCTGGAGACTTTGTCCCATATGAAACACAACGCCTTAAATTCACACACATTTAAATCAAACATCAACACTGCTTTTGATTTTAGTGATCAAACACTTGGTCCCCCTTTCCCCCTCGTTAATGGCACATTGGAGAAAACGCTCACTGGAATGAGGACACTGTTACGAATGGCACCGGTAACGTCAGGTATTAAATCCTGCTGTCTGGGATGAACAGGCCCAAATATTTAAAAACACAAGATTTGTGACCTTGTTTGTTTTTGTTTTTTTTAAACATATGGAAACAGAGGATGTTAGAGAAGAGGAGGCAAAATGCATCACTGCCAGGCAGTGTTTAGAAGACTGAAGGTCTGTGTGTGTTTGTGTGTGGCTGTCCTTTGCGCTCTGTCCATGGAACCCGGAGCTGGTGCAGCATATTTCTGTTCTGGGTGGAAGCAGTAAGTGTTCAAAGTCATCCATTGTCCAGTTTCAATGTACAGGCTTGATCCAGTACTTTGTCACAATTTCCATTTATGTGTTTAAGTCATCCACGCAGACACAAACACAACGTGAACTTGAATAAGAGAAGTCACATTTGCCTGTGATCATGTTCTGCAGCCCGTCAGCCCATCAGCTATTGGTGTTAGTCTACATCAAGCACTGTGTGGATGCGGACAGCTAAAAAGCGCTGTCGTGTGGCTTCAAGGGTTGCAATAAAAGGGATCTGCTCTGTGCAATGACACGAACCACTTTTTTGAATGGAAAAAGCAAAAAGGTTACTGCAAAGGAAAATTTAGAGTAAGCTGTTGCGTTTCTTGAGTTTGTCAGGTTTAAAACAAGCCCCCCTTTCTGATACATAGTGCCGCTGCAAGTCAAACTGGCTAACCGATATTAACGAGATAACTGTATCAAGTTTTTCTGTCTTAGATTTGTACTTTAGCAAAATGCACACTGAGCCCTCGATACTACTTCTTCACGATGCTGCAGACGCATTCAACTCCAGGAACAGCTGGGTCTTTTTGATTGACTGGAGCCGTGATGGCACCTTCTCCAAGGCTTGAGTAACCTGCACAAAAGACGTTAGCAGAGACTGTCTGCTTTCACGTGGAGGATTTTGGAGAAGCCGGGTCTCTTCTTTAGAGCCTGAAAGTAAAAGAGAGAGTGATATCATAATCTCGTTTCCTGTAGAGACACACGATGTGTATGACTTATCTCTAAATACCTGCAAGCCAAATAGTCTATCCTCTATAAATCTCCATCTCGTCATGCTCTTTTATTTTCGTACAGTTGCACCTTTTTTGCCCTTTATGCTTCACCTTTACATGACTTGTTTGACAAAACAGATGATTCACTTTGATGTTTCTTTCTCCACAGCAATCGTGAGGAAGGAGGGATAAAAGTGAATCAGAGCTGTTTGCACCTTTTGGAGAGAAAAGAAAAAAATACCTCAAACTAAAAAAATCTCTTGATTCTACAGCTTTGTGTGTGTGTGTGTGTGGGGGGGGGGGGGGGGGGGGGGTAAACTTCAACAACAGCCAAAGCATCTTGGCAGCATAGCGGCAGCACATCCACAACAAACCACCACTGGGGCTTTGAGGACTGAGTCATGGTCTAATGGTATGCAACTGTGATAAAGATAGATGCACTGTACCCACTTAACAACTATTGCCCTAACTCTTAGTCATGTGTATACAGGACCTTTGTTACCAGATACAGTAACTATAATGTCAGACATTAACATTGCACAGTCGACCTTTGATGAATGAATGGCTGTTACTTTAGTAAAATAGTAACTGCTCATTCAGGAAGACTCATAACGGGGGCTGACAAAGAATCAATTTCTTTGATTGGGGGGTGTATATAAAAAGGAGTTATGTTTCCAAATTATAAATCATATTCACTCCTACATAAAAGTTACACTAACAAACAATAATACAAACTGATACTGTAAAGTTATTTAAACAAAAACGTCTCGCTCTCATTGGCATAAACTCTTTTTATTTATTCTGGATGTTTGACTATCACAGCACTAAGTCAGCTGTGATAGTCAACTTTGCCTGAGAGGAAAACGACAACAGCAGAAGAACACAGAGATGCAAAACAACAGCGAGATAAGGTGGCGCCACCTTGGCACATTTTCCGGTGCTTGTGGTTTGTTTGACAGTCACATTGTGTTTGGCTGCATGTTTTTAGAAGGAAATAACACAGAATAAAGTTTCCATCAGTCCTTTGGCCTTCAAAACTGCCTTAATTCTTCAAGGTGCTGGTGTGATGATATGCCCATATTGACATGACACCATCACACAGCTGCTGCAGACTTGTCAGCTGCACATCCATGATGTGAATCCCCTATGCCAGTGGTCCCCAACCCCCAGGCCTCGGACCGGTATCAGTCCGTGAGTCGTTTGGTACCGGGCCGCGAGAGTTGAGGCTCAGGTGTGAAATGTATGGTTTTCAGGGTTTTTATTGGTTTTCAGCGTTATTTTGTTATCGTTTTTATCGTTAACTTGGTTTTCCTGGGTCTTTTCACGTGTGTTATGAATAAATCTTCTTTTTTTCGGTACCGGTACTAGTTTTATTTTGTTGTATTTATCCGCGACACCTTAAAGACCTGCGGCCGCAAGGTGGTTGGTGCCTGCCGTGGTGGTAATCCCCGAACCAAATGGTGGACACCAGAGGTGAAGGGAGCCACCAGGCTGAAGAAGGAGTCCTATCGGGCTTGGTTAGCCTGTGGGACTCCGGAGGCAGCCGACAGGTATCGACAGGCCAAGCGGAATGCGGCTCGGGCAGTGGCTGAAGCAAAAACTCGGGTGTGGGAGGAGTTCGGAGAGGCCATGGAAAAAGACTTTCGGACTGCCTCGAAGAGGTTCTGGCAAACTGTCAGGCGTCTCAGGAGGGGAAAGCGGTGCTCTACCTGCACTGTGTATAGTGCTGGCGGAGCGCTGCTGACGTCGACTGAGAAAATTGTCAGGCGGTGGAAGGAATACTTCGAGGACCTCCTTAATCCCACTGACGCGTCTTCCGAGGAGGAAGCAGAGTCTGGGGATGAGGGGAATGACTCGCCAATTTCCGGGGGCGAGGTCACTGAGGCAGTTAAACAACTCCTTGGTGGCAGAGCCCCTGGTGTTGATGAGGTCCGCCCCGAGTTCCTGAAGGCTCTGGACGTTGTAGGGCTGTCCTGGTTGACACGCCTCTGCAATGTTGCGTGGAGATCAGGGGCAGTACCCGTGGATTGGCAGACCGGGGTGGTGGTCCCCATCTTTAAGAAGGGGGACCGGAGGGTGTGTTCCAACTACAGGGGGATCACACTCCTCAGCCTCCCCGGGAAAGTCTATGCCAGGGTGCTGGAAAGGAGAGTTCGTCCGCTAGTCGAACCTCTGATGCAGGAGGAACAATGCGGTTTTCGTCCTGGTCGCGGAACACTGGACCAGCTCTTCATCCTCTCGAGGATACTTGAGGGTGCATGGGAGTTTGCCCAACCAGTCTACATGTGTTTTGTGGACTTGGAGAAGGCATTCGACCGTGTCCCTCGGGGTGTCCTGTGGGAGGTGTTGCGGGAGTATGGGGTGTCTGGCCCATTGCTACGGGCCATTCGATCCCTATACAACCGTTGCAAGAGCTTGGTTCGCATTGCCGGCAATAAGTCGGACTCGTTCCCGGTGGGTGATGGGCTCCGCCAGGGCTGCCCTTTGTCACCGGTTCTGTTCATAATTTTTATGGACAGGATTTCTAGGCGCAGCCAAGTGGCGGAGGGCTTTCGCTTTGGTGGCCTCAGGATCTCATCTCTGATTTTTGCGGATGATGTGGTTCTGTTGGCTTCATCGGGTGAGGGCCTCCAGCTCGCACTGGAGCGGTTCGCAGCCGAGTGTGAAGCAGCGGGAATGAGGATCAGCACCTCCAAATCTGAGGCCATGGTTCTCAGCCGGAAAAGGGTGGAGTGCCCACTCCGGGTCGGGGATGAGGTCTTGCCCCAAGTGGAGGAGTTTAAGTATCTCGGGGTCTTGTTCGCGAGTGATGGGAGAAGGGAGCCGGAGATCGACAGACGGATTGGGGCTGCAGCTGCAGTAATGCAGACGCTGCACCGGTCCGTCGTGGTGAAGAGGGAGCTGAGTGTAAAAGCGAAGCTCTCAATTTACCGGTCGATCTACGTCCCTACCCTCACCTATGGCCACGAGCTGTGGGTAGTGACCGAAAGGACGAGATCGCGGATACAAGCGGCGGAAATGAGCTTCCTCCGAAGGGTGGCTGGCATCTCCCTTAGAGATAGGGTGAGAAGTTCGGCCATCCGGGAGGGGCTCAGAGTAGAGCCGCTGCTGCTCCACATCGAAAGGAGCCAGCTGAGGTGGTTTGGGCATCTGACAAGGATGCCCCCTGGGCGCCTCCTGGGTGAGGTGTTCCAGGCATGTCCCACCGGGAGGAGGCCCCGGGGCAGACCCAGGACACGCTGGAGAGATTATATCTCTCGGCTGGCCTGGGAACGCCTTGGTGTTCCCCCGGATGAGCTGGAGGAGGTGGCTGGGGAGAGGGAGGTCTGGGCCTCTTTGCTTAGGCTGCTGCCCCCGCGACCCGGCCCCGGATAAAGCGGATGAAGATGGATGGATGGATGGACCTTAAAGACCGGTCCGTGAAAATATTGTCAGGCATAAACCGGTCCGTGGCGCAAAAAAGGTTGGGGACCGCTGCCCTATGCCACTGCATCCTAAAGTTCCTCTACTGGATTGAGATCTGCTGACTGTGGAGGTCATTTGACTACAGTGAACTCAGTGTTATGTTCAAGAAACCAGTTTGAGATGGCACCCTGTGTGGTGTTCTGCTGTTGTAGTTGCGCTTCTGCATACCTCATGGTTGCCTTCCTATCAGCTCAAAGTAGTCCGGTCATTCTCCTCTAACCTCTGACATCAACAAGGTATCTTCACTATAGGAGCTGCTGCTCACTGGATATTTCCTATTTTCCAGACCATCTCTGTAAACTGCAGAGATGGTTGTGTGGGGATGTTTGAGTAAAAAAGCAGTTTCTGAAATACTCAGACCAGCTCGCCTGGCTCAAACAGCGGTCAGCATCTAAAGTCACTAAAATCACCTCAGTGTGAACTTCCACAGGTCACCTCAATCATGCACTGCATTTCCTAAAAATGGGAAATTTATTTTTAACTGAGAGGTTAGGAGGCAGGTTTGGGTTTCTGTTGGTTTCCTCCTCTTGAGTAATGAATGCCTGTAACTTGATTTTGTCTGTGAACAGTACTGGATGTCTCATCAGATGAAAAACTGGTGTATCAAACTATGTATGTGAAGTGTGGGTGGACTGTGAGACACAAAGGTGCTGTTACCTGGAGCTTGTTAACCATCTCATCAAACAGTTTTCTAGCTTCTGGGCTGTTCGGGTCCTCAAAGTAATCTTCTATACCGATCTGAACCACAATGGATTTGAGGTTGCGGCAAACACCTACATAAATGGAAGGAGCGTTAACACACATAAGTAACAACACCGGCAGTAATGTAACAGCAAAAACATGGCTCTGCTTAGAGTTCTGCTTTAATATTATTGACTACACAGCCACACTAGTTAACTGCAAAGCTACTTAGCCTGATTTATTTTTTTCAAACTCACTGTTGAAGTGGAGCAGGGCTTTCGGGGTGACTGGTGTGGAGGTGAGCACCAGCATCTCGAGGCCCTTCAAGCCCTCTCTGCAAACCTCTGCTGCCACCTCCTGGTTGATTTCACTCACATGGTCCAACTCTAACACCTGCAGGCGCATGCAGTTCCTCGCTGCACAGAGAGGGAGGATTTCAAAATAAATCACAGCAGAGGTTACTGCAGCACACAAAGACTCACTTATATTTATAGGAGCTGTAGCAGAAATGCAGGTCTTTTAAACTAAATAATGTCAGGACAACAAAGAATGGACAAGACTCATTTGGATAAAAACATCAAATACAAGAAAATACACAAAGTAATTAGATCAGTGAAGCTCAAACTCTAATTTGTAATCGCTAAGGAGTGGAATTATTATTCTAGTTACCCAACGAGGCCAGTCCCTGAATCCCACACCCAGCACCGCCCACACCAAGAGCACGGAGGTGCGGCCAGCATCTTCCAATGGTCTGCAGACATCGGTTACTGAAGCGAGCGGGTTGTTGGCTGAAGGGAAAAGACTGGGTTTGAAATGTTCATTCATTTGTTTGCAATCCTATATTTTAACAGAGTTTCTAGGTATGAGATGGAGTGTGTTACCATGGATGTAATGGCGCCACCTGTAGCGATATAATGTCTCTACATCCAGCTCCAAGGGCCCAGATAACCTCCTGACCAACTGGATCTGTGGCACTCCTGAAACAGAATAAATATGCACAAATAACCAAATTGCACGCAATATTATACAGATTAGAGCATGTCTTTGGGATAAAAAGCAGGATAGTTTCTATTTGTTTTTATAGAGCGGTTTGAGTGTACGTTATTTCACAAAAGACAGGACCTGGATGTCAGTGTGAGAGTCTACCTGTATGTTACAGCCTGAAGGGCTCGGCAATAGCAGCTGGCCAGCCAAAGGGAGCGATCAGTCAGCAGGTTGGGGCAGTGTGAAATCTTCAGTATCAGCAGGTTACTTCCTGTGGCCTTTAACAACGCCTCTAGACCCTCCTCCAGACAGCCACTTAGACAAAGATTTAAGGGAAGGTCAACAGAAAAAGACAGAAAGTGATATTTTTGCTTTTTGACACTCCAAAAGTACCATTTATAGAAAATAACAAAAAAGGGTCCACTAACATTTGCAGCATATCCAAGTTGTATCAGCGTAACCTGGGAGCACCTACTTAACTCTAATTCATTTCCTTCACTCCACGTTCCACTCGTCCACTCATATCAAATATCTACTTTTCTACTTCCAGGAAATCATAACTGATCTTTTACATGCCGAGCATAATCAGGCAGCACGGAAATGTCAGTATTCATCAATTATCCTTCTCCTGGTAGCTTCCGCTTATCAATCACTCTTTGAGGAGTCATTTGGTATGTCACTTAGTTTGACAGTTTGCACAGCAATGCTTAATAAAGCCAAAACAACACACACTGCAGTAACAGGTGTGAATGAGCCACTAGGCAGGGATTTGAAAACAGGAACTGAGCTTATCGGTCGAGCAGTGAGCTTCAGGGCTTTTTATCACATGGCCTGCTTGAGGCTGTCACCATGAGCTCTCATGTTAAACTGTCCAACAGTGAAAAATAAGCATACTAAAAGTCAGATTTTTGGTTTTTGTAGCTGAAGAATTTTTTTTAACAACTCATCAATTTTTGAGTTAAGATTTAAAGCTCTGAATTATTTTACCACGGACAGTTCAAGTCATTCAACTGCATCTCTCCACTGCGTCTCAGAGCTTTTAATACAGTCCATAGCTTGCTGACATCAGCTGACAGCTTAGCATTCCACCCTCTCCTCTGAAGGTGAAACTAAGTTAGCAACAACATCAAAACGCGAATCCACAAAGCAGTGGAAGACACTGTGGTGGGAGTGACCATATTTTACATGCAGTCTTTGGCAGCTATATGTTGGATGTGTGCCTCACCGTGTGCTTTTCAGGTAATCCTCCTTGGTTTCCTTCTTGCCCCGCTGTCTTGGTTTAAGGTTTTGCAGGATCAGAGAGTGTGTCTGAGTGCACCACTGAGACATTGTGCTAAGAAACTGAGAAAAAAAATACATGTACATAAGAAAATACACCTTAAATAATAACAGTAAGCACATGGTTATCTTGACTGTTACATATATCACAATATCTTCATGTTCACTAAGCACCTTGGAAGAAATGCGAGCGTTCTCTAGCAGCACTCTGGTCCACACGGCTGGGTGGCGGGCCACAAACTTCCAATTGCGGCAGACCTCGGCAGCTCTCAGCAGGGTCTTAGTATCCAGGTAGGTGAAGATACAAAAGAGGGCAGCACGTATCTTCAGGATCTCTGGACTGATCACCTCATTGGATTTGGAAGGACTCTTTTCATGTCTGCATGGCTTGCTGTAGACGCCTTCAGACCGACCTGTGGGAATAGAAGGGTCTTTAACCCAGTTCCTAATTGTACTAGATTAACAAAATTATTGTGCAAATACAGTACTGTGCAAAAATCTTGAGCCAACACTCATTTCTTTATATTTTGCTTTGAAGGAGCCAGACTTTGTCTTTTTTTTTTTTTTTTTTTTAAGAAAGTGGTCTTAAACAATAGTTCAATAGCTTTCTAAACATCTGCTTGTTCACTCACTCTTTCAGAGGAATGTTTGGGGGGGGGGGGGGGGTTGTGTGTTAAACCACTTAGCACTGACCTATGAATCAGTCAAACGAAAGCACCCTAGTCAAGTGAGGAACCGTGCTGTGTTTGCAACTTAGTAAAGCACCCATTTCTTTAGTTGAATCTAAGAAAAATACCAAATATTACACTTTGGCAAGCATCAAATATTATTTTTGCAACAACAAGGTGACTCCCAAAGATCTATTAGCCAAAAATTTGGAACATCTTGGAATATGGTGTACTTTCAAAACATAATGAGGGAGCTGGACATGTGGAGGAAATAACTATTTAGCATAGATTAACAATTAACAGTATCTGAAAGTCAAATCCTTAAGATACAGGGAAGAAATCCAGCAAAGGGCTGACAGTTCACTGAAGCATTGTCAAAAATCTTGTTTCAGGCTACATTTACACTGTGGGGTTTTGTCAAAACCGAGGGAATTATGAACACAGACAAGAACCATTTTGATTTTTGACAATACTTTACCTTCAAAGAAGCGCTTTGAATGTCTTTTAAGAAGCCTGAAGAACTATTCCTAATTTTTTAAACACTATTTCAACACCGCCTTAAAGGCGGCCACGTTAAACTCTGACTTTCAAGGTCAGTAAAGTTACACACACTGTGTTTTTGCCCTGTATGCTGTATTTCCATGTATGTTTGCACATTTTAATAAATCACTGCAACTGTTTCCCATTTTTCTAGCAAAATGTAAAAGAAATGATGGGTGAGTTGAGACTCTCACAAAGTACTTTAAATCCTCTTTAAAAAAGAAAAAAAAAACATTCTGTCACACGGTGGCGCCAACTTTCTGAAGGACACTAATTAACATTGCTCTTTTTTCACCTTCTCATCTTTTCATTCTGTGGATTTTTATCTATCAGCTGACATCATGCGTCCATTCCTCTTAGCAAGATTGCTCCGAGATGACTCATTTCGTCTTTGGCCTTGGAAGGCGTCCGCTCGAAACCAACAGGGCTACGAACCATTGCTTACACTCTTACTGTTCCTCGTTCACTCTCTCTCTTTGTCTCTCTCTCTCTCACACACACACACACACACACACACACACACACACACACACACACACACACACACACACACACACACCACCTACGCTCAAGATTGCCAAGTGAACTAAAAAAAAATAAAGAAGCCAAACTATGTGTTGCATGCTGGGAAAACAACTCTGTCTTTGCTTGTAGATACATAAACCTCCATCACAACCTGGCAGAGACTCTCCCGAAAAGAAGGACTACGTCAGAGCAGAGGGATGCCAGTAACACGATGAGAGGAATCTTTTGTATTAATGGGGCCATTATAGCAGTTTACACAAATTTGTCAGAGATTTGGCCCAGCTTTGCTTCTTCGCAGACCGCCCCAGTCCAACTGGTATTTAAAAGATGGAGGGGCCACAGCAGTGAGTTCAAAGATCTTGGCATTACAAGAAGTTAAGAGAGAAATGCACAATCTGTGGTGGATTTCAGTTGTGCAGGAAAGACTAGCTGCCTAGCTTGGCTGAGCACAAAACCTAGTATGAGGGGAGGAACTGAGACAATATGACAGACAAATATCGCAACACACAAAGGCGCACAAAGGCACACAAAGGAAGAACAGCAGAGTCACCTGCAGCAATGTTTGACTTGATTTACTCAGCATCTACAACAAAAACGCTGGCAAAACATCTCATTAAAAAGGACTCAAGATTTTAAATTGTGTTGGATTAGCCTGTGAGCCTGCTAGAAATATTTATAGACCCTAAACTTTGTGCGTTTATCTTGTCCCTCGTTGCTTCATTTATTTTGTTTATCGGAAGCAAACGTAAAGAAGCTGCATTTAGCTCCAACACTGCAGATGGAGCCATCTTCCTGATGACCCCTGATGCACCACAGCTGAACTGAAGCTGTGTACCTGCACTGCAAACACAATAAGCATATGTGTGGTCCAATATTAGAGTTTTTAATCATTTGTACCTATTTTCATGTTATTTATTAATTTAAATACAATTTATTTAACTTTGTTTTCTTAGATGGTATAGATTTTTTCCTTGTCTTGCATGAATATCATACGAGACCTGCAGCAGATAAAAGGCCTCAATGATAAACCCCAATCAGTTTGTAGAACGAGCTTCGGCCACTGACGCAGCTCCTGCAATATTACATTACAGCAAGCTGACCCAGATCTACATCTGTCACTTCTATTATGGGACTCATTTCAAAACCTCGACTCGGAATCCTGGCTCCCAGATATTAAATTGTAGGGAGTGTCGGATTTACAGGATGGAGATTTCTACTAATTTTCCTTCACTTGACAAACATGCACCAACATCTGGGACCTGAAAATCAAGCCAACAAAGTACTAAAAAATGCAGGTCCTACAGTGAGTTAATCCCCTTGGACTTTTAATGTAAAATATCTATCCAACTTCACAGCAGAATTTAATATGTTAACAGAAAGTGGATACAGGCTAGGCTGCCATCTGTCTGCAAGGGCAGCTAGATATAACAGTAAACTGGAGGCTATCCAAGAAGGCTGTGCAAGTTTTGATGAACAAAACACTATTTGTTTTTCTTATTTATATGTTACTCAGAACGATTAGCAGGTAAATGTATCTGTGCACCCAGAAGTTTGTCAATGCAGCTTGAAAACAAGCTAGCTAGGCAGATCCAGTAGCAGCCCTCCACCGTCACATCTGACTCTGGAAAAAAACACATCTGGCAAAAACAAGATGAGAATGGCCACAATACTAAACAGCCAACAACTCTGGCTTCAACAACCGCAGTTCAGAAATCGATGGGTGACCTGTCACCGTGGCTACGCCCATCTGTTACCCATCTGTCTACATTAACAACTTTCCAAAGAGCCCTTACCGGCGTTGGGGCGGTATGCTGCTCTGCTGTGAGAATAGGGCGCAGCAGACTGCTGGACTTCTGCCACAGCCCTCCTCTCTTGCTCCCACATCTCCACTTCAGACTCGGTGGTTCGGGAACCCACATCAGATACGTCTCCCTCCTCGCCTTCAGTGCTGTTCCTGTAAGGTCGCCGCTGCCAGTTCTGGATAGCCTGTTTACGAAGACCCCAGTTTCTCGAGCCGCATCCGGGTGAGCGTTCGTAACCCCCCTCATTCAACCGGCACTGCATGTGATAGTACTGAGCTTCAGGACAGTCCTCCATGGGATGCATCTCAACGCTATCACTGTCGTAACCTCCAGAGCCTTGCGAGACAGACTTGATCCTCCCTGATGCTCTGCAGAAAAAATATACAAGGGAGGTTAATCTACATGAGTTTTTTTTTTATTGAATTGTCTAACATATAGATGACCCATCTTACATCTAATAACAAGACTTACTGTGGTAATAATTTTGAACAAATACAAACATAATAATTCACATACATATAGCAGATATTATAAAAAATAGCTTTGCTGGCTTTCATGCAGAGACCTAATTATCAAACCAATCTGTTAAAAATGAAGCTAGAGATAAATTGGTCCAAAAGTAACCAACAGTGTCTACAAAAAAAGCTTACACTTGAAATGCAACGTAAATATGACAAGTTGTGGGAGTCTTTTGGTTGTTTTTACAAGAGCTATTTGAAGGAGTAAGTTAGTTTAGTCTTAGTTTTTTTGCATATTTGTCACACATGTTTCAGATCATCAGACAAATGTAAAGAACCCAGAACTAAAGAAGTACAGTCCTCACTTGTCTCACTTAAGGTCAGAGTTCACGCTTTAACAATAAGAAAGAGGCTGGGCAAAAATGGCATCCGTGCACTACTGACCAAAATGTCCGGCCATCAGGTCACACCGTGAAGCTCAAGAAACACTTGGGTTATGAAGCAGGACAATGATTCAAAACATACCAGCAGGTTCTGGAGCAGCCTCGTCGAAGTTTGGACTTAAATCTGATTGAGATGCTTTGGTATGACCTGAAACAGGCTGCTCATGTGCAAAAATCCTCCACTGTGGCAGAATTACAACAATTCTGCAAACAAGAGTGGGCCAAAATTCCTCCACAGCCGTGTGAAAGACTCATTGGCAGTTATCACAAACCCTTGATTGTAGTTCTTGCTGCCAAAGATGGCACAGCCAGTTATTAGGTTTAGAAAGCAATGACTTTTTCAGACAGGTAGGCTTGGATAACATTTATTTCCCTAAATAAATGAAATGACAATCTAAAAACTGGATTTTGCATTCATTCAGGTTATCTTTGTATAATATTAAACTTTGCATGTAAGTGTAACAAATTTGCAAAACAACTAAGATACCATGACAGCATAAATAGTAAATAGCAGTTGACACTGCGACCCCATTCAGGCCTTTCCCGTGCGGATGCTGGATTTAAGTCGACCAATTTAATGGCACATTCAAACATACAATTACTACACACAAAAGTCTCAAATACACAAAAGACAAAAGAATACACTGTTGTAGCTACTTTAAATTCATTAGCTACATGTTCATGTTCTTCTGATCAGTAAAAGGCCTCAGGGCATTGCTAACAAAGACTAATATCCTCAGAGGTCCATTGAAGACAACATGAGTGCTGCTATAGAGTACGACAGAACACGTAAGCTAGTGTCACCAACGAGGAAGAGCCGCACTTCAGGTTACTTATTGTCAAATCAGGGTGACTTTTGTGAATACAAGCTAATACAGTCCTTAAAATAACCTCCCAGCTACCTCAAGCAATAAGCAGTTACAGTTATCAGCCTTTCAAAAGTAGGACATTTTTCTTTTTCTCTCTTTCTTCCATCTCAGTGCTTCTTTTTCTCAGCATAACAAGGAGAGCAAAAACGTCTCCATGCATCATTTTAGGAATAAAAGTGTAAGAGAATCACAGGTAATACAGCAGATGGCACTAACCAGAAATTCCAAGTCAGGATGCGCCAAAGTAGAAATCCATAAAATGCCACAAACATCAATTTATATTCTCTAAAATTAAAATGATGATCTCACTTTATTGTTTAAACAACAAAACTGGGACAAACCTGGACTAAACTGCAGTCTAACAAGCTGTTTGTAAAGCTGCAACATCATCAACATGACAGACGGCAGTCATGTTTTGCCAATATTAAAATCAATAAATACCTATAATGTGAAATGAATATATATATAAAATAAGAGACTATGAGTAAGAATTGGTAATTTCAGAGTCCACATAGCATCAAACAGTAAATAATAAACAGCTCAACAAGCAGCTCTCTTCTGTCTCATCTTACAAAAATAACTAACAAGTAAATCAATATGAGAAGACTTGCACCAAGAACGTGACACCGTTACATCTGTACAGTGTACAGTTATAACAGGTTTTCTTGGATGACACTACATACAAAAAACAGCAGTAATAATAGATAAATAACAGAGTGGGAACTCTGCATACATGGTGGTAAAGAGCTACATAATACTGCACCAGCAGTCGTGACAGCTGCATCCACCGAACTGAGGATGAAAACTGCAGCAAGTCTAAACACAGTCAACCTCTTAGCTGCAACCCCTCCAGCTCACTGACAGACAGTGGTCCCACTGGTAGAGATACTGGTACATGGTAACACAGTTAACACTATGAATGCTACCAGTAGCATCACAGACTCCAATGAGCCCTTTAATGCCACTGCAAAGAGAAGGAACTATCCAGACTAAAGTCTCTCAAGAAAACCCAGAGAGACTTTAGTTGCTAACAGAAGTTGATAGAGAAGTGCAAGAAGATATCTATCAGTCAGTCCCAGAGAGACAGAAGCCAAGAGTATGAATACTGTATCCTTCTCCAAATCGAGACAACAGGACACATGAATGAGTCAGCCAGAGCTGAGACTGAGCAAAAGTGAAAAGACATAACACAACATCAATGCTAAGAGTTTGGTGGGCCTTGAAGTAGATGTCAGAAACATAGAGACAGACATTCGGCAGACTGACTGGTTAACACAGGGCAAAACACTCCTGATGGTCAAGGATTCGTACAAGGGTAAAACACTAGTGAATTTCTAGCTTCTGAGCAGAGTAGACAAATAAGCAAAGCTCATAAGAATGCTAAGAAGAGAATACGGTGAAAGTGTTACTAATTGGTTGACTGTTAAATACAAGTAAGCTTAAAACTCAGTGCCCAAAGCACAGAGCTTGACACTAGATCTGGCTAACTGGTCACTGATAACCTTCCTCACCAAGTGACCTGGACAGTGCAGAGAAAGCTCTGTGACAAATACAGGTGTTAGACAAGTTTACTTCAAAACTGACCCATAATCTCCCAAAAGCAGCACCATTTATGGTTGCAAACAAGCAAACCTGATGGGGTGGGGGTGACCTTTACTAATAACACAGGCACTGTTTCTTACTTCTAAGCTGACGAAGAGTGTAAGCATGTTTTTGTTTTTATGCATCCTCAAGAAACCCAAAGTGCGCCAAGAAAATATCCTGCACACTATCACAAAATCAGCTGCCTGAAAAACTGATGCAAGTAAGGATGAATCCATGCTTTAAATGTTTGTACTACATTCAGACCCTACCATCCAAATAACACTCATCAGGCCAACCAACATCTTTCCGATCTTCATGCTTCATCCTGTAACTTCATCTTCATCACAATACATCAGGGTTTGAAGTGTTGTGTATTCAGAGATGCACCTAAAAGTAGATGGGTTGTAGCAAAGCAGTCTGGCCATTCTCCTCTAACCTCTTAACCTCATTAACTGAACTGAAGTGGCAAGAACTGATACTTACTGGATATTTTCTCTCAAACCATTAGCTGCAATCCCAAGAGATAGCTGTGTGGGAAAAACACGGCAGATCAGCAGTTTCTGAAATACTCAGACTAGCCCTCACACGGTGTTAAAACGATGTCATGCCCAAAGCCACTTAATTCACCTTTTTTCTGGTTAGTTTGAACTTCAGGAGACTGTCTTCACCATATCTACATGCCTAATGCACTGAGTTGCTTCTGTATGATCGGTTGATTAGGTGTGTGTCATGGCTGCCGTTTTCAGGTAACTTCCCATGTTTGAGTCCTGCGTTTGGGTCCTACATCCTGCCACACAGCCGAACTTTGACAGCATGTGATAATGTGTGGTTAAACAATGTACCTAATAAAGTGACCACTGTTTCTGTAATATTTCTGTTGAAACACAGACAGCTGTGATCAAGAACGAGCACATCAGCAGGTCCATTAGTCATTTCCCAAAATCCAGAATAATATTCAGCGACATCCTAAAGGCATTTCAGTGAAATTCATGTACCCGTGTCACATCGATGGGTGTTATTTTTTACAAAATTTCAAGGTTATTCTTGATGTTATGCAATAGGAAGCAAAATACATGAAAGTTCATTCATGAGGTTTCACAATGTTTTGTGTAAACTTTTGCAAACTGACAATTGCTGTCCTTTTCTTTTTCACTCTGGATTGATGTTTGTGCAGCAATGTCTATTTAAACAGTCTTAAAGGAAAACAGTGACCAGTGACTTTGGATTGCCAACTTTTTATTGCGTGTCTTTAGTAAATCTTGATTATAAGTTTTAATGGGAGTTTGAAGTTGTGCAAATTGAGTAACTTTGCCTGTAAAATGGCATCTGAATACAACCTTTATCCTTAAACAGCTATTAATAACCGAAGGCAGAAGGTTCACACAGTTGTTCTCGGGCATTTGTGCGTGCGTCGTGCCATCACTTATTTAATGGGGAAGGCCTGACAGGCTCTGTGTGACGTCAGAGAAGGGAACACATTCGCGCACCAACTGGGGATGACAGTTGGGTCGGTACATGATGGCACACCATGTGTTTGAAATCTCCAGTGGAGACCCAGAAATACTTCAGCCACACCTCGTGTAGTGAGGCGTCTGACCTGCGTCTCAGCGCTGCCACTGACTGAGAGCATCTGTGATATGTGGTTTGGATAGATTCAATTTTAAGTCAGTTTTCAACACTATAGATTTGATGTTCTCATTAGTAGTTGGCGACTACTGTGCTCACAAATTTTCACATTAGGACTCTGGATTAAACAGTCTACTCTCAATAATAAAAAAAATAAATTCACATTCGCTCAGTTGAGGCTTTGCAAACACATGATCACTGACCACATGACATTAACTTTTCGGCCATTCTGAACATATGACTGTCGTGGTGACAATGCAGGATCCAGTGAATAAGGCCCCAGTCATACAAGCCTACAGACTGCACCGCCACCATCTGGTAAATAGTAGTCATCACGGAAAAATGAATATTTCCCAACCTGTTATGTGTCATTGCTGGAGGTTGGTGGCAGTGACTGGGAACATGATCGCTAAAGTGCTAGTCACAGAGGCCTACAGTCAGTGACCCCATGGCAACCAGCAGGTAAAAACACATATTCAACCAAAACCTGATTGCTTCAGTTGCTAGCACATTGCTGCAGTCTCGTTTGAACGGATGTGTCGGCTTTTTCTACAAACACCAGTCGGCTCCTCTCTGCACCATTTGAAACCTCTGAGACACAACCTTTACTTTGAGGCCAAACCTTCTACATGTCCAGCTTGCGTTGCACTTTCTCAAACTGGACTGATGCTTGGCTAATGTGAAAAAGTACAGGTTTATATTGGAATAAGCTAGCAAGGTTTGGGATTTAGCACTTTCTTTGCAAACAATTTCCCCAACCAGTTTCCATAACAACCAGTGGTTGTATAACGTCCAATGTGGCAGACACAAAGAAGCAATGTGAGTCCTGAAAAATCAGCTCTTTAGTTTAAAAACAACAATATCATGGAATACTGAAAAATGAATTGCCATGAAATCTGTTACAGATTGTTTGCTCTGGTTAGAAGGAAAAAAATATATAAAGTTGATGACCTATATAATAATTTCCTGCTTTACTTTGAAATCTCTGAGCTGGTAACTAGTTCCTCTCTTTTTTTCTATTTTCCCGCCAATTAGTCACCCAGTATTTATAGAGCTGGTCCGTCCTCTGCCAAACTCTCAGCATTTTGTAGAGCTGTCCAGTATTTTCTGTGACTTTGTGATTCTCTTGTGTATGATATCCTGCTAGTTTTTCGACCACAGTTTCTCTGTCTCTTGCCTGCCCCTCCTGTCAAATGTTAGCTTCTTGAACTTGTGTATGACCCAAGTTTTGAACACTGAAATGAGTTACAGTCTTTAGCTTGCCTCGGAGGCTAGATAAGGTAACAAATACTAACTTTTGAAAAAGTGTACCAAACAGATGTTTAGAAATCTTGCTTAATTTTTTTAAATTTAATTTTTGAATTTTAAGAAGATAATTGTTGTTTTAAAAGAAAGCTTTGTACCATTTTAGGAGTTACTATGTGGACCTTGCTTTAAAGTAGACTCCGTCATGTCTTCATGTCATGTATCATGTGAATATGTGAATATATGTATGTATGTATTAGGGGTGCAACGATACTCGTATCGATATCGAACCGTTCGATACAGTGCTTTCGGTTCGGTACGCATATGTATCGAACGATACAACATTTTTAATTTATTTTATCAACTTTCCTTCTGATGATGCTGTCTGTGTTGAGCGCTCAGTGGATCTGCGCTCGACAGTGCAGCCTAGGCGGAGTAGTCGAACACAGATTCACTGAGCGCAGGGCAAGCTAGCGAGACAGAAGCTAGGCTAGTTGCAACATGGCAAATTGAACCTCCCCCACCCTCATTCAGATCTGGCGTTTGGAACTATTTTGGTTTTCATGTGATGTATGACCCTGAAGGTAAGCCTGTCATGGACAAAAGTAAAACAGTATGTTGGATGTGCCAGCAATGCTCAATTGGTGGGAACTAGTGTGTTAGCGCAGTTAGCTCGTTAATGTGTTGACGTCTTCCAGCCCCACTCATGAGGTGATCCGCGGTAGCTCGTTAACGGAGATTTGCCGTGTTGTGACGTTAATGTCATTTCAGATTTACGCTGACAGCACTAGTGGGAACACAACCAATATGACTGCACATTTACTCCGACATCATCCTAGTGCAAAGACAAGTGGAAGCAGAGAAAAACAACAAGCAGCATGCTACAAACTTTACCCGAGTCATTTAGACAGCCGTTAGCACACGATTCTCCTTATGGGGACCTGATATGTTTAATATGCTGCTGAGAATATAGCCCAGAAGAAGCGTATAGTATAGCTTTTATTTTGGAAAGAGACATTTCTCCATAATAAACTCTCTTTTCCAAAGATGAGTGATTCCTCAATCAGATACAGGGCTCGCAAAATCGCTAGCCCGACGGGGCTTTTTTCCAGTCGGGCTACCAAAATCTATCTCTGCCCTGCCCGTCGGCCTATCCTAGGAAGGAAAAATATATGTCAATGCTTTTGCATTCTTTTGGAAATGTAGCTGGGTAATTATGTCATTGGCATCGGCCACTGTCAATATGTGACATACTGAAATCGCGTTTGAATTTGCGCTTGTTTTTTGCTTTCACTTTGCAATCGCGTGAACTGTGTATAGAGAGCGACAGTACTGATTGGTGAGTGATGATAATTTGCGCACCAATTCCTCTGACATCGTCTTATCAATCGTTAGCTTACTATGCAAACATGACAAGTGAAATCTCCCGCAGCTTAAACATGTGAGAGGTTGATCGCGCAGAGAATCGCTGAGCGTTATGTTAGTGCGTGTGTAAAAGCAGCAGGATATATATTTTAGTTCTGCTGAGCCAAATAAGACAGGTCAGCGTGAAGAAGTGACAGCCAAAGAAAAGCTTACCACAAAACGGAAAGGTTATGACAAATCAGACTATAAGGAAAAAAGAAAGTGCAGCTTTATGGTTTCATGGACAAAAGAATTTCTGTGGCTGCAATATGACGAGCTAAATAACCAGGGCTGCACATAAGTGGTCCGCAGGTGCGCATTCGCTGTCAAAATAAAAACCCGCACAAGATAAGAAGTTGCAACGCGTGTTTGCGTACATAAGATTTTCAGGAGGACAGACATTTGTTTAGAACTCTTAAAGATGTCGAAGAAGCTCCTTTAAGCAGTTACTGTGATGTTCCTCCACCTCCAAAGAAATGTCAGAAGGAGTCCGAACCACAAAAGAAGCGCGTATTCTCTGAAAAGTGGTTGCAGGAGGTGAGCTGGCTTCAAACAAATGATGAACGCACAGAGATGTGGTGCAGAATGTGCCGTGAAAATTTAATAAATGACAAATTAATAAAAAGGCATGAACATTTTTTTTGTATCGAAAAAATATCGAACCGTGACACCAAAGTATCGAACCGAACCGAACCGTGAATTTTGTGTATCGTTGCACCCCTAGTATGTATGTATGTGTATATATATGTATATATTAGGGGTGCAACGATACTCGTATCGATATCGAACCGTTCGATACAGTGCTTTCGGTTCGGTACGCATATGTATCGAACGATACAACATTTTTAATTTATTTTATCAACTTTCCTTCTGATGATGCTGTCTGTGTTGAGCGCTCAGTGGATCTGCGCTCGACAGTGCAGCCTAGGCGGAGTAGTCGAACACAGATTCACTGAGCGCAGGGCAAGCTAGCGAGACAGAAGCTAGGCTAGTTGCAACATGGCAAATTGAACCTCCCCCACCCTCATTCAGATCTGGCGTTTGGAACTATTTTGGTTTTCATGTGATGTATGACCCTGAAGGTAAGCCTGTCATGGACAAAAGTAAAACAGTATGTTGGATGTGCCAGCAATGCTCAATTGGTGGGAACTAGTGTGTTAGCGCAGTTAGCTCGTTAATGTGTTGACGTCTTCCAGCCCCACTCATGAGGTGATCCGCGGTAGCTCGTTAACGGAGATTTGCCGTGTTGTGACGTTAATGTCATTTCAGATTTACGCTGACAGCACTAGTGGGAACACAACCAATATGACTGCACATTTACTCCGACATCATCCTAGTGCAAAGACAAGTGGAAGCAGAGAAAAACAACAAGCAGCATGCTACAAACTTTACCCGAGTCATTTAGACAGCCGTTAGCACACGATTCTCCTTATGGGGACCTGATATGTTTAATATGCTGCTGAGAATATAGCCCAGAAGAAGCGTATAGTATAGCTTTTATTTTGGAAAGAGACATTTCTCCATAATAAACTCTCTTTTCCAAAGATGAGTGATTCCTCAATCAGATACAGGGCTCGCAAAATCGCTAGCCCGACGGGGCTTTTTTCCAGTCGGGCTACCAAAATCTATCTCTGCCCTGCCCGTCGGCCTATCCTAGGAAGGAAAAATATATGTCAATGCTTTTGCATTCTTTTGGAAATGTAGCTGGGTAATTATGTCATTGGCATCGGCCACTGTCAATATGTGACATACTGAAATCGCGTTTGAATTTGCGCTTGTTTTTTGCTTTCACTTTGCAATCGCGTGAACTGTGTATAGAGAGCGACAGTACTGATTGGTGAGTGATGATAATTTGCGCACCAATTCCTCTGACATCGTCTTATCAATCGTTAGCTTACTATGCAAACATGACAAGTGAAATCTCCCGCAGCTTAAACATGTGAGAGGTTGATCGCGCAGAGAATCGCTGAGCGTTATGTTAGTGCGTGTGTAAAAGCAGCAGGATATATATTTTAGTTCTGCTGAGCCAAATAAGACAGGTCAGCGTGAAGAAGTGACAGCCAAAGAAAAGCTTACCACAAAACGGAAAGGTTATGACAAATCAGACTATAAGGAAAAAAGAAAGTGCAGCTTTATGGTTTCATGGACAAAAGAATTTCTGTGGCTGCAATATGACGAGCTAAATAACCAGGGCTGCACATAAGTGGTCCGCAGGTGCGCATTCGCTGTCAAAATAAAAACCCGCACAAGATAAGAAGTTGCAACGCGTGTTTGCGTACATAAGATTTTCAGGAGGACAGACATTTGTTTAGAACTCTTAAAGATGTCGAAGAAGCTCCTTTAAGCAGTTACTGTGATGTTCCTCCACCTCCAAAGAAATGTCAGAAGGAGTCCGAACCACAAAAGAAGCGCGTATTCTCTGAAAAGTGGTTGCAGGAGGTGAGCTGGCTTCAAACAAATGATGAACGCACAGAGATGTGGTGCAGAATGTGCCGTGAAAATTTAATAAATGACAAATTAATAAAAAGGCATGAACATTTTTTTTGTATCGAAAAAATATCGAACCGTGACACCAAAGTATCGAACCGAACCGAACCGTGAATTTTGTGTATCGTTGCACCCCTAGTATATATATATACATATATACACACATATACATACACACACACTACTGTAATCTTTTGATTTTTTATATATTAACAAAAAATTGAAAAAAAAAACAAAAGAAGTCACAAAAATATTAACATACTATTGTTTTTTCAAACAATATTATGACAATTGCTGGGCATAGAAGTATTTATACACAATACTGACAATGTTGAACCTCAAAAGGCGAGGACCAGCAAGCACAGCAGATAGCTGTTAAAAGCTCTGGGAATCCATTTCCAAGTAACTGACAGATTGTGTTTCACTACACAAGCTCTGAGCAGGTACAAACGATGAAGTGAACTAAAAGCATTTAAAAGCCAACTATAAAATCTCCACCTAGACCGAAAAAACGCTCCCAAAAACAACCGTAAAATATGCACATTTCAGAGCTGCCTAATTATCTGGTGCGAGACATATAATAGTAATTATAACAATTTAAATAAGACAATTTAAAGCATGGATCACTGCGATTGTACTCAGCTGTAAAAGTACCATTAAACGAGAGACTACATTTGCTACCATGGTTTTAGGGTCTTGTATAGTATTTGCTGAGCTGTGGTTCCTGTTGTGACGTTAATGATTTCCTTTCTTTATTCTTATAATGTTTATATTTTTCCACTATTTCCTTGTCTTTGTCTTCATCTGTTTTTGTCCACTTCCTGTTTAATTTCAGCAAATCACTTTTCCTTGCATCTATCTGGTTACCTGACTTGACTGTTTGAATTTTTATTCTTCATTTAGGAAAGTTTCTGAGTGAAGTGACCTGGAAGTGGCAGCCATTGAGATTTTCCAAACACAAAGGAAAGGAGCGCCACTGATTCCTTTATTAGCTCTTTTAGCAGAGGATGCACTGGACCAACCCTGAGAGCAGAGACGATCCTTTTAACTAATAATTCATAGTGATGCACCACCTGAGTAACGTCTATTGTTGTATTGCGAGCCTTTAGAATGATTATAAAATCATTTGTTATTTCGGGTCAGCTGTGAGTCATAAGTGATGGATGGTGGGGAATTTTACTTCAGCCATAGAAATCCTAAATAAGAGGCATCATTAATTTAAACCAAAATCATGGCATATCAGATAAATGAGAGAAAGGGGAAAAATGTGTTTTTGATAAAAGGTTAAACTCTTAAATTTGTGTGGTCCTCAGGATTAAGGTTCGGGTGGAGCGCAGGATTTATACAGAGAATAAACATCTGGACATTTGACATCTGCATGTAACACTGTGTAGAAGAACACAAGACATTATTTACCGTCAGAACCCGAGCGGTCAGTATGTTATTGAAAATGCATTTAGTCAAAGTGCACATTGCTGTTTTTTGAGGGTTTTTTCCCCCTGCAGTCACACATTGTAACATTCGGGGGGTCAAACAATGAAGGCTTGCTTTTTGGAAGTATTGCCTGCCTCAGCATCCTGGTTTGCATCTTGTTTCCAATGTACATCAACATTTGTTTCATAAAGCTCTTCGTGGTAAAATGGTACTATGAAGGGATAACTCATGTGTCGAATGTACAGCAGTGTGTTGCTGACCCACCCTGTGCTGGGAGAGGAACGTCGCTCTGACACTTGGTACATTCCCCTCGTGCTCCCAGAGATGCTCGAGTTTCTCTGGAGAGAGAGAGAGAAACACAAAGAAAACAAAGAGTCGGATCAAACGTGTTATTAATAAAATGTCCTGTTTCCCCATCATTCTCAAACATTATTTTACAGGCTGATCTTTTTTTTATGATAGAGAAATGCGAGCATACATATTTTACCAAAACACAAAGTACAACAAGACATTTAATTGAAGGACAAGAACTGTATGTATTACTGACAAACAGCTGTCACACTAAATTAGAACTGCTACAAAAATAAATCGAGTACAGAAGCCTGCTTAAAAAAAAATCCCACTGGAAGTAGAATGAAATCATAGAAAATGAAACTGCAGCCTATTTTGCAGTTATCTGGGAAAGGTTTTCTAAATGTATCTCAAACAGGCTCCGTTACTTCTCATTTTTGTCAAACAGAATACAATCATGACTATGATTACCAAAAGTGGTTTTCTGATTAAAGGTAATTGTGTGTGATTCAGTGACGTGTTTTCATCACGTGTCATTTTCTTGATTTGAGATGTTTTTGTACTGTACACACGAGCAAGGCATCTGAACAGGATCATTGTCGTGAATAGGTGTGAGTCTAACATGATCATTTGTCTGTATTAGCCACACGACAGACTGGTAACCTGTCCAGGGTGTAACCCACATTTTGCCACATGACAGCTGTCACAAACTCCTGCAGCCCTGAATTGGATAACCCAAAGAAAATGGATGGAAAGTAGTCAAAATATCTTTTTCTAGAGCAAAATGCTGGATGGACCTGACTGACTGAGCAATCAATACTTCTATCTATCCACTGTACTCACTGCAGAGAGAACCCTGCAATCTAAAATATTTGGTTGCAGCTCTGAGAGCAGGTTTTTAAAATGTATTTGCTTGTAAGTGTGCAATCTGACTCTCTGTGTTTGCCAGTGCAAAATCTTCCTTGTCGCTCTTTCACACCGTGCTCAAAGCTGCATGTGCACTGAAGTGTGCGTGTGTGAAGCCATGCCAGGTGGAACTCTGTGTACCAAACCGGCGACGTGCCACAGAGGGAAAATGTGCGCAAACACAGACAGTCTCCCTCCCTCTCTGCTCCCTCTCTTTTTCTCTGCTTCACTCACACAGCTTGTTTGTGGGCCACTGCCAGTGAAAATGGACCGTGGAGGAAACAGGCGAGCATCATCCGTGCCTTTCATTCCTGGACAGACTGCAGTGAAGGCAGAGCAGGAGCACATCTCCAAGAAACGGTTTTAATCAAATGCATTCATCGGGAGGTATAACTCAATTTGGGTGACTTAAATTCGAGCCAAACGTCAGCATTTGTCTATTTCTACCTTTTCTGCTCTCTGTTACAAACCCAAAACATAATAAAGAATCACAGTCAGATTAAAGCTGCTGTATATTCCTCTCATTCTTTGTGAAAATTATATTACAGTCAGCCTGGAAAGAACAACAGAGTGAGCAGATAAACCATCCCTTCTCTCACCACCAGTCCTAAAATACCCCTGTCACTCTAAAATCTGTCTCCTAGGAAGATGAGGGCGACCTTTCTCAGGCCATATAGAGAGGTGGAGACATCGCTGGGCTTCCCTTGACAGTATAACAAGGTGCCAACCAGTTAGTGCCTCCACACTTGTACTTGTCATGCTGATTACTCATAGTCCTACAGTGCACAAGCATGGAGACAAGAAACTGACTAAATGTAGGTAGTTTCAGGTCATTCACAGGTCATGTGGTTCTCTAATATTTCAAATCACAACAATCACCTTGAGATAATTTATATTGCAAGTTAAAGATCCTACAATAATAGAGAGAAACCCAAACTGTCAAACAACCTTTTATGAGCAACCACATGGCGAAAATGGGAATGAAAACTCCCTTTTAACAGGAAGGAAGGGACCTCTGGCATTTAACTTAGTGCAGATTTAGGGATTTCGTATTTAGTCACACTAAAGTACAAGAAGGAAGGCAACCTCCTTGCAACTAGTAAATAAAAAATAAGTATATAAATATCATATATAAAATAACCGATTGCAAGTAGTTGCAGCTACCAACTGGTCACCAAGTGTTTAAACGTGCAACAGTACCAATCAGTTTCCATCATGAGGCGACTGCACATTTCACCTGATGGGAGGCAACCTTTCTCCAAACAATCACAGTCCAACTCAGACTGACTGAACTCTCAGACAGATTGGATAACCAACTGGTTTGCAAGCAACTGCCATGTAATTTATAAACGAATTCAAACTGCCGGCACATTGCAATCAGTCTGAGTCAGTCTGAGTCAGTCTGCACTGACGAACGCAACACATCTGCAGCATGTCTCCTTGTATCAGGGGCCTACACGGTTTATATTCTGGTTATGTTCCCATGTGAAATCGAGGTTGTTTATTTCCTATTTCATTTTGCAGTTAAATCTCCATCCCGCAGTAACTATGTCACCATCTGAGCTGGAATTTCTGTGTGTATGAGGCTCTGGCTGAACTCTAAATGCGAGCAGTTAATGTGAATTTCTGTGCATCTTGCTGTCATCTGTTGCAACAGATTTACAACAGATGACAGCAGACTTGCAATTTCTACCATTTTATGACAGTTAAGCGCCCATTAACCACACAGACTCTATGCCAATGCCAACTTCACCTCAATCAATCGCAAACTGATTGCAGACTGGCTCTTGCAAAAAAAAAGTCACTTTGAAAATGGAAACTGACAGCGAGTACTGCTGTTCCCCGTCTTTAAAGGAACAAGATCGCAAGTTCGTTGCAACTATTGCAATAATTGTGATTATGGCACAGTCTCCAATCAGTGTTTTCCCTACAGTGTGACTGTAGCAGGCTTTTTGCCTGGTAAGTTGATAGTGGTTTATGGTGTTAATGTTTTTATAACCTCTTCTGAGACTGTTGTGTTCCTTAATACCTGCTGGATTTGTCAGTGTTAGAAAGGTTTGTGAGCTATGATGACTACATCAGAAGAAGTTGAAGAGAAATACTTGTTTTCTCCTGTTCTGTCAGAGTCTGCCATGAACTCAGATGAATCAAATGTGCATTAGTGCGTTCTTATTCTCATCATGCTCGTGGGTTGCATAAAATGTTACCAAGAGCCACACTTTAAAAGCCCTGACCTTAGAAAGAAGGATCACTCTGAATCAATACATTCACTCTTCTGAATCACCACCTTTGTCTACCCTGATGCCCTGAAAGGTTCACTCGATGGTTTGAGGATGAAAATGAGGTAAATCATATGCTATGGCCAGATCTCAACCCAAGTGAAGAGCTACTGGAGAATTTGGACTGATTGGTCAGATAACATCCAAAAATGGAATATCATTTGGAAAACATGTGGCCACAGTGGCCCAACTCCTTAGTAAAACACTTTATTTTGAAGATTTGTCTATAATTGGTCACCTGACTATAAAGCGATAACCCGAGGACGCCGACATCATCTGTGCACTCGGAGACGGTAATCCTAGGACATGATTCCTCTCAGGCAGCTCTGCACCACATCACATCTGATTAAAAATCATGCTGAAATCTTGAGCGAGAGCAAGAACTGTTTCCATGGCAGCATACACATTACTGCATTGTGAAACAGGTGACCCCTTTTTTTTTTTTCCATAAGTGTCGTACAGTAATTTGAATACGTGACATTAAGAACAGACTCTGTGTGCTTTTATAGCTTTTTTTAATCATTGTGTAATACGGCAAAACAAAAGGAGCAAGGAGGCATGGTTCAAGCACCGAGCCTGGAGATGAAGAGCTGCATTCCAGTTTTCTTTTTCATAGGAGCACACTTTCTGATCAGGATGTACCGAGCTGCACAGCTTCACTGTTCCAACAGCTTTGATGCTGAATGCTGTAACAACTGTAAATCTGTACCCACTGTATACCTACTGTAATAATCCCTTGATGAAGGAAGATCACACTGAATATAAAATAAAATGCTTTGTATATTATCAGTTCAATATATTCAGCTAGGCTTACCCCCATATCTTTGAAGAAAGGGATTTGTTTAATCCGTTTTATTTTAATTTAAAGCACTTTGGTTATAAATGTGCAATATTAATAAATTGCATTTGCATATATAGAGCACATGGATATTAACAAAATCTAATCAATAGAAAACATAATCTCTTGTACAATGATATAAAGACTCACTTTATATCCAAACAATATAACCTTAAATAAAAACATCTTCACATTTAAAAATACGGGGGAAAGAATATGGGGATTCTAAATATGACTAAACATCCAAATATCACGTCACGTTTGACCTCCGATCTCACTTTTAATTTTCACATCTGCCTTTCTAACAAGTTGACGGTAAAACGTGTTAGATATTTATAAGAGAGTATTGCCAAAGGAAAGAGACTGAGCTGTCTAGTTATCTAGAAATATCCCGTAGTATAATATGATATACTATGCAAAGGTTGTTCATGTCCAGTTATTTACAAATCAATACCTATTTCCATGATCTACTCCTACATAAAGTTTACAATACTATTAAAATATGATGCAGTACTATTCCCTTAAAAGTAAATACTGTCCAGAGAGTGACGTGCCGGCAGAGGTTTGTCTTGTTTTGTTTCTTATGTTTTCACAGAAGGGGTAATAACTGCTCCGAATAAGCAAACCGAATAAAAATATCAGAATTTGGTGCATCACTAATCCAGAATTATATCTTATTTAATTTCAACTGCTCATATGTGAAAAACAGGCAGCGACTACCCTTCAGTTCAGTAAAACACAGTAGACTTGCTGTCTCAGGCATCTTGAAGTCTATTACCAGTTCGAGCTGTGGTGCATTACAGAGGCATAAATCAATAAATCTATGCTTATGTACTTTCATCAGCAACAAGCTGCTCTGATAATGCCTGCCAGAATGCTGGAAGTGGAGTTTCCTGCAGTTTAAGGAGTCTTTAAGAGTCTCTGGAAGTGAAAAAAGTCACTACTAAATGTTAATGAAACATTACTTATTTATTACATTACTTACTTTTGCCAGTTAAAATAATATGCCAGTTAAAATATGCTACAAAATTACATAGAAAAAGTTCATTGGAAAATCAACCAACAACATCAGAGTGTTAAGGAGCAGTTAAATCTTTAAAAACCAATTTGTACAGCAGGTGTTGTTACGTATGGCAGAAAATATGTTATATATTATATGCATTATATATATTTTTTATTTTGACATCACACGTTTCATAGTGTGAACCTACAGCAATGTGTATTAAAAGATCCTAACCTGGCGTCCGTTGCCCTTCGAGGCCTGCAGGCTGCAGCGTCCCAGGCTGCCATTCGGCGTGGTGCCACAGCTGCTGATGATCTGCAGCTGTTTTTCGGCCCGGTCGGCTCGGTCCAGAAGCTCCTCAATGAACTGCTGCAAGCGCACCTTAGCGTTGGCTTCACGGGCCGCCGTCTCCTGAAGGAACTGGTCAATCTGGGCGACCTCCCTGTGGGCACAAGGGGAAGAGGTGTGAACCTTTCCTTCTTGCTGCAAGCTAGGATTCTTAAAATAGGATATTTGGAGGGCTGTGGGGGAAATTAGAGATCTGCTGAACCTCCTTAATTCAGAAACATTCATGTCCTGATGACATTTTTGCGTACACAAGTTTATTAATGCATGTGGGTACAGACTCTGTCTTCAAAAGCCTCTCTCACGCATCCACCAGCTGTACTGCCCTTTTCTGAAAACAGACACCGAGGGTTGATGACACAGATAAATAAACAATACAACCACAAAAGCAGAGAGAGTAGAGGGTGAGAGAGCAGCTGGATACTTGCACTGCAAACACAGCAGGGCAAATTCCTGTCATTTCAAGGGACAGCGTGTGACCCAGACAGCCTTGGTCTTAATTTCAGGGCAGTTTAATAGTCTCAGATGCATTTTGCATTCAATTATAGTTGCACTAGTTTCTGTAATAGCTTCCTCTGTTGGCACCATATGTGTGTGAGGGGAGTAGGAACCGGTAGAAGAGAAGACAGCTTACTGAAATCAATGACAACTTGTTAGTCAGCTGCAAAAGCTTCAGAACAAAAGCTTCTCATCAACTGTAAATTTATCTAAAACTAACGATGGACAGTTTCCAACCCTAAATGTCTCTAAGAGTGAAGTGACCCAGAAGTATCTGTGTGGCAGCCATAATAAGAGCTGCTCTAGATACTGAGGAAAGGTGCTCTAGTGCTTCCTTTATTACCTCCTTTAGGAGAGGACACACTGGACCATCCTTTACCCAAGTAAAAGAGGTCATTCATAGCAATTCCAACCAATCATAAAAACAATAACATAACTGTTAATTCAATGTTAGTTATGAATGTGTTTTTGTATTTCATGCCATAACCTGCAGGTATGATTTGACTTTTGACACCAACCCACAGTTCCTAAATTACTTACATCAAAGTCAGTTTGAACTTGATTAGGTTTCACTGTAGTTCCATTTGTATTTGTTTTTTAAGCACAGTCAGATTCACCGTTCCTTCATACTGTGATACTGATTTGAAAGTGATTCGGAAAAGGAGAAAGGAGGTAAATTTGTCTGCACTATTCAACTGTACCGTAAGTCAGATGAGAGAGAAGCTGATCCTACTGACTTAGAGCTGAATAAAGGCATAAAGATAATAACAGATGAATAAATAGGTAAACAAAAAAAGATGCAATGAAAATATATCAGTAAATTAATGAAAGTAAAATACAATAAAAAGGAAAGTCTTGCGTTTGCTTTTAAAAATCTCAACAGTCTCAGCAGCCACCAGGTCATCAGGTAGACTGCTCCATAAACATGGAGCACAATAACTAAACGATATCTTTGTGACTGGGAGCCTTAAAACAGCAGAGACCTTACAATTGGTGTAATGTGGCCTCCCTCTCTGGTCCTTGAATATACGTGCAGCAGAGTTTTGAAGTTAACGCAGTGGCCAAGATTTCTCAGGAAGAGGATTGATCTGATCGATTAATCCTGTAAGTGTGACTCTGTGTCTCTGCATTAGCTTAAAAAGACACGGTTTGACTCTTGCAATGTGCTTGAAATACTAAAACACAGTAACTTATTGTGGACAGCAGAGACAAAGCTTTAGCTTTTTAGCTGAAAAATAATAAGAAAAAAAATAAAATAATAACAGCTTGAGTAGATGGTATTAAACAACAAGCAGGTCTGAACACATAAGTCCGACGAGAGCAAGTTCCACAATTTAGGACCCACAGTCCTTTGGTCTTTTGAAAAGTTTTCCCTTGTTGCCTGATACAAACTAAAAATCGGTCTTTTACTCATTTCCAAATCTACAAAAATATGTGAATGTAATATTTAATGCTCATCAATCCAAATGTCTACAGCTTCCAAAAGCTGTAGGTCTTTTTCCTTTATTGGTCTCTGACTGTGTCCTTACAAACAGCCCAGTGTTTACCGTCTAAACAATGTCAGAGAGGAGAGCTTATTAAACCATCTGACCTTCAGGAAGCAAAAGAAAAGTTCAGAGGATTCCTGCAGACATGGAATGGAGACATATAGTCCATGTCGCTTCAATTTAAATGAATTTGTAGTCATGAAACAAGCAAAGCCATTTATTTCATGTCAAATTAATGTCAAACATCCGCTGTTGCTAAACCATCATACGATGCAGAATCGAAAACAGCAACAACACGCACAACTTCCTGAAATGGGGACAAGCTGAGATAAAAATAGCTTCGAGCCTGGCACAGATAACTTTTCTTATCTTCAGGCAAAGATTATAAAAAGAAAACGACTCCAAAATTAGTCAAGGTAGCAAACTGTAGGCCAACAATAAATGTGCTTTAACATCAGTGAGTAAATAATCAGCGAGTCTGGAAATTATGTCAGAATCAAACGGCTTCTCTCCACGATGAAATGTAATCGACTGTGATTAGAGCTCGGAGTCACTTAGTAATTGCTCACAACTTTAGATAGCATGATTTTTATCGAGTGCTCACTAACCGAATTGTATAAAGTTGAGCGTACATTGATTAAGAGGCTTGCTACTGTACACTAGCTACATTACTCGAGATAAAAATCTTTGTGTTCATGTACACAGAAAACATGAAGCACGTGTGTCTTGTTGTAAACTGTCTTATCTCACCATCACCACACTGTTAATTCCCAACGATGCATCTCATTCTGTTTAGTTTTGCAAAAGGAAAAAAAATCCAGCCCAACACATTTAGGTGATTTGATGACCAAACTGAACATACAGACAGATGTGAGGATCTGATGGGAGATAAAAAACTGTTCAGCAGAGAACAACATTCTCCAGAGGACTTTAAGTCTTTTGATATATTTAAATGAGTGCTGTTATCTCATTAAAATGATGTTAACGCCATAACTGCATTAACGCGGCAAATCTCCGTTAGCGAGTTAATGCGGCCTCAACATGTTAGCGTGGTTAGCTCGTTAACGCGTTAGGGACGATCCGCGTTAATGCGGTTATGGCATTAAGGTCATTTTAACAAGATTAATGCTGACAGCACTGTTTAAATCCAAATTTTAATGTTATGTTTCCACAGCTTGTCTTTTTCCTGTCTTTCTCCCTTCACCCCAACAACTCTGTATGCTAGTTTAAGTGTACATGACCCACATGATGACTACGAATACTGAATTCTGTATGTCAAGTTTGGATTCAACTCTTGATCATTTAGGACTGACAGAGATTTTGTGAATTTTAGAGTAACGTATATCACACGTGTGTGCTACACGGTGGTTAGCACTGTTGCCTCATGGCAAGAAGGTCCTGAGTTCAATTTCACCATCAGGCCGGTGCGTTTCTGTGTGGAGTTTGCATGTTCTCTCTGGGCAGTCTGGCTTCCTCCCACAGTCCAAAGACATGTAGTAAATGGGGATAGGTTAATCGGTAACTCTAAATTGCAAATAGGTGTGAGTGCGAATGGTTGTCTGTGTCTATATGTTAGCCCTGCAACAGACTGGCGACCTGTCTAGAGTGTACCCTGCCTCTCGCCACCGCTCCAGTCCCCCAGCGACTCTGAAAAAGGATAAGTGGAAGAGAATGGATCGATGGTATAGCTCACAACTGATCTTAATTGTCTTTCTGTGTAAAATCCACTTTACAAATAAAATTGCTCCGCCTCAAGGAAAAGAAGGGATAAACAATAACAGAACAACCAGTGATAAGAGTAGTTTCCTCTCCTCTTTGTGCAATCTAGATGAGCTTTCATAGATAATAAGGTTTACACAGAACAGTCTCCAGTCAAATTAACCATTTTAGTGAATGATTGTAGTTCTTAAGGCTGGTGACTACTGCCCTCTTCAAAAACCATATGGTAAATGATGGATGGAGGAGTCCTAAAGTCCTAATGACGTAAATAAGCAAACAGCTTCTGCAGATTATATCATTAAATCATCCTACACTAAACATGCATCTCATTATGTTTAATGACTTCAAGAACTTTTTACTTTGATTTAATAATTAGATCTGTACGTAATGAGATGTCTCATTAGAAAACCTGAAGCTGACGTTTTGTTCTCATTATTCGGTTTAATAAACAGAGGACACAACGACTGAGTATTGCTTTAAGTTCAGCCTCCAGAAAAGTAGCAAATATCCATTTGAGAAAATCCTGGAATTGACATTATTGAGCTTGGTTAGTATGCACTCAAAATTAGGGCGCATGTGATTCAGGATCTAAATTTTCATGCATCTTTAATTTGTCTTAATTAATTATTCAGCTGTATCAGGAGATGGATACACCAACCCCGTGATGGACGCCACACAGGAACACTTTTAACATCCTTCCCCAATGCTGCCTGACAGCCTAACAGACGCTATTTCTGTCAGTTTTTTGTAAGATCTAAATCCAATAAAAAGACAGACAAGGAGACGAGAAACAGGGAGCTGAAGCTGAAGAGGAAGTAAGGGCCACAACGACTGTGAGAAAAAAAATAAAATAACACACTGCAGAAGCTAAAAGATCAGACAGCAAACAGAAAGCTGCAGTCATGTGGAAGAAGAAAGCACAGGAGGTTTAAGGAGAGGAGGGAAATGGGATGTAGCTGCTTCCTGTTGTCAATCCCAATTTTTTACACACGCTGACATATTCACAACACCTCACTCTCACAGTGACTCACTCACACCTCCGAAAAAACGCCTCAAGGTGATAAATGTGCCTGGGTGTTTACCTGGAAAAGAAGAAATGCCATCTTTTCAGGCTATTCCAGGTGAACGTTAGCCAACGGTGACATAGAATTTTGTCCTTTCATGCACTTTTCAGTGATCTTCATAGTCAATGACACAGCATACATCTTATTTTCACACTTCTATTTTCTATAACTTTGAGTAATAATTTAGACCTTGTAATACCAAAAAAAACAGCTGAGAGTTTAGTGAGAAGATGAAAGTTTCTCTGACATTGGTAAGCTGATGGTTAGCTTACTTAACAAAAAGACTGCAAACAGTGGGAAAACAGTCTGCTAAGCCAAATTTCACAAATAAAAACAATTTACAACATTCATCCAACTGGTCCTATTTTTTTTTTTTTAACTTTCGATGGAAATGTCAAAAGAACTGAGCATCCTTTAAATGCCACAGTCTACCTGAGTGCCGTTGCTGACCATGTTCATCCCTTTATGACCACAGTATCTACTGATATCTACTATCTATCTACTGATAGCTGCTTCCAGCACGATAATGCGCCGTGTCACAAACCGCAAATAATCTCAGACTGGTTTCTTAAACATGATGAGTTCACTGTACTGGACTCCACAGTCACCAGCTTTCGATCTAATTTGGTTTGTGGTGGAACAGGCGATTCACATCATCAATGTGCAGCCGACAAATCTGCAGCAACTGTGAGATGCTAACATGCTAATATGGAACACAACCTCAGAGGAATGTTTCCAGCCCCTTGATGAAGAAATTAAAGCAGCTGTGAAGGTAAACAGGCTCCAACCAAGTATTAGTATTATGAAACCAAATGTTTTAAGACAAGAATCAGGAACTTTTGTTTTGGAGCAACTGGAACACCGCCGCCGATTTTTCCAAGAACCACAGGGTAAGTTGCATCTGCGTCCAATTCATTCAAGAGAAAGGCACACGTCTCCACAGCCAGCATCTCTGAAACTACACACAAACACCCACAAGATAAAAAAATGTATGCATGCGTGCGCATTTGATTTTGCACTTAACTGAAAATTTGAGAGCCATCTGGACACTACCTGCTCGGCACCAAACAGCAGACAGCTGGTGACTGTATGAAGCACTAAGAAGCAACGACTCCAAAAACAAATGTAAACACTTCAGCTTAGCAAAGACACGGATAATAAGACGTGTTCAGCTGAAGGGTTTTGTCTAAATGTTCATTACAGTGACTGGTCAACCTCCTGTCACAGCTGTCATCATCTGTGGCCATTAATTTAAAATGATGCTTTATTAATATTTAAGAGCAGAGATGATTGACTAAAAGGCCTGGATAAAGACGACGAGGCTTTCTCTCCTTTAACAAAGGACAGCTGCTCGCATGTCGTTCTGTTTTGACACCTGGATTTTTTACTCTTGTTTCTGATGGTTTGTTTTCTGGGGTTTTTTTTGGTTTACATTGTGTTATCATGTCATAGTGTCACACATTTGTATGCATTACACAGAAGCACACAGTGAGGTAGGCAGCATGAAGAGCGTGGCGACATGAGAGGAGATGTGAGACGGACGAGGATGAAAGGCTGTGAGAAAGGGGATGATAAAAGAGTTGCAGGCTAAAATGTGCTGCTTTTTCACAGAAAACCTGGTTTCCCAAGAAACCGCTAATCCTGGTCTTTGCTGCCTCCGATCAATCGGGAGAAAATAAATATTTTACTGCGGGTGGACCAGCTCTCTCAAAATCTCAATTCCCATTACAAACCCCAGATGGCTGAGTAACCCTGAGATACAAAAGCAAGGTGACGATCTGCAGCATTTCAGATGCATGAAAGAACGAATTCATTACATGGGAAAGGCCAACAAAAATTCAGGTGTCTTTAGAAACAGAATAGATATGTCCTGAAAAGCATGTTCGCAATGATGAGGTTTTGTATCTCTGCATCCAATCTTTCAGAAAGCGGAAGTGCAAGTTAAACAGAAATGTGGGAGAAGACAACCAATCTAAAATAATGATGATATGAATGAGTAGTAGATGTCTTCAAAATTGCTTAATTAATCAAATACCCTGTGAACCACAAATATAGAAAGTGTGCTAATTTAATTAAGCAGTAGCAGGTTTTCTATTTGGGATTTTAAACAGATGATTAAAATTGGTTCCATGAAGTCATTTTTGATCATTTGCAGATCAAAGAATTAAGAAATGTTTTGCAAGGGAGACAAACATTTTAACATATACAGTACTGTGCAAAAGTCCAGAGTCGTCCACCATTTCTTTATTTAGTTAGAAAAAGGGGAAACAGGTGCAACAATTTTTGAAATGTGCAAACACACATGGAAGTACACTATATAAGGCAAAAACAGTTTGTACAATTCTAACAAGCTTGAAAGTCATTATCTGGTATGACCACCTTAGTGATTCAACACAGCCTGAACTCTCTTAAGCAGATTTCTTCTAATTTATTTAAGTAGTCTTCAGTAATAGTTCTCCAGGCTTCTTGAAGGACATTCAAAGCTATATCTTCTGATCTCTGTCAAAATGATCCCACAGTAAAGTTGAGGTCCAGGCTCTGGGGAGGCCAATCCATGACTGATAGTGTTGCATTGCATGTTTTTCTATCCATGTACAGTGGGGCAAAAAAGTATTTAGTCAGCCACCGATTGTGCAAGTTCCCCCACTTAAAATGATGACAGAGGTCAGTAATTTGCACCAGAGGTACACTTCAACTGTGAGAGACAGAATGTGAAAAAAAAATCCATGAATTCACATGGTAGGATTTGTAAAGAATTTATTCGTAAATCAGGGTGGAAAATAAGTATTTGGTCACCTCAAACAAGGAAAATCCCTGGCTCTCACAGACCTGTAACGTCTTCTGTAAGAAGCTTTTCTGTCCCCCACTCGTTACCTGTATGAATGGCACCTGTTTGACCTCATCATCTGTATAAAAGACACCTGTCCACAGCCTCAACCAGTCAGACTCCAAACTCCGCCATGGCCAAGACCAAAGAGCTTTCGAAGGACACCAGGAAAATAATTGTAGACCTGCACCAGACTGGGAAGAGTGAATCTACAATAGGCAAGCAGCTTGGTGTGAAAAAATCAACTGTGGGAGCAATCATCAGAAAATGGAAGACATACAAGACCACTGATAATCTCCCTCGATCTGGGGCTCCACGCAAGATCTCACCCCGTGGGGTCAAAATGATCATGAGAACGGTGAGCAAAGATCCCAGAACCACACGGGGGGACCTGGTGAATGACCTGCAGAGAGCTGGGACCGAAGTAACAAAGGTCACCATCAGTAACACACTACAACGGCAGGGAATCAAATCCCGCAGTGCCAGACGTGTTCCGCTGCTGAAGCCAGTGCATGTCCAGGCCCGTCTGAAGTTTGCCAGAGAGCACATGGATGATACAGCAGAGGATTGGGAGAATGTCATGTGGTCAGATGAAACCAAAGTAGAACTTTTTGGTATAAACTCAACTCGTCATGTTTGGAGGAAGAAGAATACTGAGTTGCATCCCAAGAACACCATACCTACTGTGAAGCATGGGGGTGGAAACATCATGCTATGGGGCTGTTTTTCTGCCAAGGGGACAGGACGACTGATCCGTGTTAAGGACAGAATGAATGGGGCCAAGTATCGTGAGATTTTGAGCCAAAACCTCCTTCCATCAGTGAGAACTTTGAAGATGAAACGAGGCTGGGTCTTCCAACATGACAATGATCCAAAACACACCGCCCGGGCAACAAAGGAGTGGCTCCGTAAGAAGCATTTGAAAGTCCTGGAGTGGCCTAGCCAGTCTCCAGACCTCAACCCCATAGAAAATCTGTGGCGGGAGTTGAAAGTCCGTGTTGCTCGGCGACAGCCCCAAAACATCACTGCTCTTGAGAAGATCTGCATGGAGGAATGGGCCAAAATACCAGCTACTGTGTGTGCAAACCTGGTAAAGACCTATAGTAAGCGTTTGACCTCTGTTATTGCCAACAAAGGTTATGTTACAAAGTATTGAGTTGTATTTTTGTTATTGACCAAATACTTATTTTCCACCCTGATTTACGAATAAATTCTTTACAAATCCTACCATGTGAATTCATGGATTTTTTTTTCACATTCTGTCTCTCACAGTTGAAGTGTACCTCTGGTGCAAATTACTGACCTCTGTCATCATTTTAAGTGGGGGAACTTGCACAATCGGTGGCTGACTAAATACTTTTTTGCCCCACTGTATGTTTTTACTGTACTGCATAAACACTCATATGTCAAGTTAAATTTGATGTCCATTTAATGAAAACTGTCAAAAACAGTCTAAAGGCATTCTTCAGATCTAAACAGTTCTTCAAAAATGAGTCAAACTTTAAATGCTGTTTAGCTGTGTGGCACCTTGCACTGTGAACCTTGCATTTATATAACAGAGATAAGATGACAATAGGGATGCAACGATAACAATTTTTACAAACCAATACGATACCGATACTTGGATCTGAGTACTTGCCGATACAAAGTACAAAAACCGATACTTCTACCACACACACACACACACACACACACACACATGCAATGAATTGGAAGACAGGTTTTATTTTATTCTCTGCCGATAATAAAAATGCCCACAAAAAAAATTTCAAGTGAAAAATAAGCACTTCTGTTAAATTATGAGTCTCCACATTGTAATTTAACAAAATACCACTGAACTATTAGCACTGTCTCGAGCTTTCAGAATAATAAATAAACACTTCTGTTTGGAATAAAATAAATACAAATTAGGTTTGAGAATAAAATAAACTTTTAAATTATTGCAGAGTGTCCATATTGTAAACAAACAAACAAAATAACCAAAGTATTTGGCATTGACGAACTCCTCATCTGCCCGTGGATCATCAGTCCACTGTGCCGTTAAACCAAGGACTGACATCGCGCACACACTGCTTGTCTTTACCTCTTCAGAAAGTTTTGGCACCATTATCTCCCTGATGTATGGGCGGTTGGGAATTTCATATCGCGGCTCGAGTATGCTGAGAAGACAGTGCAATCCTATGTTTTCCACGGCCGGCATTGGCTGGTCATCCAGAGCAGGATGGATTTTCTCTTGACATTTTTCATCGCTTTTCCAAAACCTGAGTTAAAGTTGGCTGTTCTGGTCCACACTGCTGACATTTTGTTTAGCCTAGCTACAGCAGCCTCCAGTTTCTCTTTTTTATCTGGAGCCGCCAGTCTCACTCGCCTAACCCTGTGCCTGTTTAGCGCGAGATGTCCCCCTAGTGGCCAATCTAAAAAACTACAGCAGAAATGACAAGTTACCCTCTGATTAATGAAATAAGTTAGTATCGGTTCATGGTATCGGTTAACTTTTACGAGTATGAGTACACACACATTTTACAGTATCGGCCCGAAACCCGATACCAGTATCGGTATCGGTGCATCCCTAGATGACAACAAAATAATAATCACCCATCGATCCATTTCTTCCCCTGGTTCACGCAGGCAACAGCCTAAGCAGAGAAGGCCGGACCTCCCTCTCTCCAACCAACTCCTACAGCTCAACAGGGGGAAACACCAAGGCGTTCCCAGGCCAGCCGAGAGATGCAATCTCCCCAGGATGTCCTCAGTCACAACACCTCACCCAAGAGGCTACCACCTCAGCTGGATCCTTTCAATATGGAGGAGTAGAGGCTCCACTCATCTACAGGAGGAAGCTAATTTCTGCCGCTTGTATCGAGAATCTCATACTTTCGCCTTCAAAAAAAAAAACCTAACAAAAAGAACCACAATACTTGAAAGGATCAGGCTTTTTCTACAGCGATGTCAGGGCTGCTGTTCCCTCTGGTGGCAGATGGCTGAATAAAATGTGGGACACAACAATTTCCAGCACTAGCCATCAATTAAAATGTAAATTAAATTAAACAACTAGTACATCTGGTACTGACAACTGTGCTTTACAGATGGCTGTTTTAAATATGGATTTATCACTCCATAAGACCTGTTGCCACTGATTTTCAGTTCAGATCGTGTTTAATTTGGCATACCGCAGCTTTTTCAGCCCCATCAGAGGCATTTCTATGATGGGGCTGCTTTTAAAATTACCACATTGTACTGTACAACATAAACTGTGAGAATATGTGACTAAAAGCAACTACAGACATTTAAAGTCATCGTGGTGAACACATGGGGCTGAAGTCATGTGATTGTGTTCATGCATATCCTAAAACTTGGAGAACTTGCAAATCTTTTGGAGATTGCATTAAAAAACATTTAAAGAGATGTGTAAATCTAAATGTAATCCACTTTCCTTTCCCAATACCCGAAAAGCAGATGGAAAATCTCACTTTTGTTGCCTCACTTCAAGAAAATCCAGGGTTCAAAACCACCACGTGTGGCCTTTTTGTGTGGCGCTAGAATGTTATCCCTGTGCCTATGTGTTGTTTCTCTGGCTTCCTCTAAGACCAAAGACACAAAGTTAGTGGGGTTGATTTAATGAGTGACTCTAAAGTGTCGATGGGTTTGACTGTGTTGTCTGTTTCTGTGTGTTAGCTCTGCGACAGACTGGGAATCTGTCCAGGGTGTACCTCTACGGCAGCAGGGATAAGCTTCATACCCCCAAGATGGATGGATGGATGACTTAAGTTTTTATTTGGAGCCCTAAGTAAACTTCTTGTTTATGGTCTCAGTCACTTGTTCCAAGCCTTCAAAATTGCAATTCACAAACCAGCAGGTGAAGCCAGAGCGGCTACATCAATGTCTTTCCGAAACATTTTGACTTTTTTGCAAGGACATCTGTTTTTGACATAACAACCTGAAAACATCCGAGACAACATTGTCTCAATATAAGGTTTTCTGATGAAAAACAGCCCCCGACACACACTGACAAATATCTACCCTTGATGGATTCTTCAAGTACCTTACACTTGACCACACCATTCATCTTATTGCACAATTGTTAGTCCAACCTTTCGTGTCAGTCTCAACATAATGAGAGCAGAGATGTGTCTACTGAAAGACCGGTTGCATCATCCTTCCTGTTTCCCTTCTCCTGCCCTCATGAAATAATTTCACCCAAACTCAAGGACACTCATGTCAGTCTCCTACATCTAATGGCAGACATGAAAAGCCCTCTGCCCATAAATCCTGCCCTAACTGAAATCGAATGCACTAGTCTTGATTATTTATCATGCGGAACGATTTCTTCTTAGAAGCCACTTCATCTTCATCTCACTACAGGAAACCTGAAGCCGTGTCTACATACACATGCACTGATTTGTTCTAAGGTTGGATTACCACAACTCTTTTGTGCATTACAGCCCTGATAAATCCAACTGCAGACATTCAGTTCAATTAAATGGGCTTTGTAAGTACGTACCAGTGCAGAACTTCATGTTATTGTTCTTGTTAATGAACAAATTCCCTGAAATTAAAAAAAGAAAAGATCTCTACAGCACAGTATGTGCATGCATTTTTTATAACATAAAAGTGGAAACAGCACCAGCGTGTTTTCTGTCATTCAAACGATTTGCCTGTTTAAATGATACCCATTCCTCCAGAGTTTGATCAAATATTTCTCGACTGTCTTCAGACACACGTCGCACCGATACTTCAACAATTCAAAAATGTGTTTGTTTATAAAAATCAAAACTACCTTTGACTTTGTTTTTTCATCTTCACAGCAGATGCCCAACTTCTTTATTATTATTCAAATATTGCATCCTCCTAGATATTGTGCGTGTCCTGTTCCCTTTCTGATTCTTTGTCATTAGGGAGCCTTTGGAAGTCTTGCCATGTTTCTTTCTCCGAGACACTGCTACTAATGAGATGAGTTCTCTTTCTGCCCTGACAGCTTCACTTTGCAGTCGAGATTTCCTGCTCAGTGAAATAGGCTTGTTTTCTGAAGGAGACATGGTGACAGCACATAGCAGGACTCTTCTGTATTTTGTGCTTCCTTCAGAGCCTCTGGGTTTTGAATTCTGCACAGACCAATGTTACTTTATCAAAGCTGGTTGTAGGAATAAATCAAGCCTGCAGGGTTAAGGCCTACTGCAGCAGGCGCGCATGTGTGCTGAATATGATATGAAAACCTGGCAGCTCTCAGAGCTCTCTTTTGCTTTTCTGTGCAGAGGGTGGACGGAATATTTTGAACACCTACACAGACATTAAAAATGCATCACTGCCTCCCCCCGCTGTTTGTACAGTATGTAAGATGAGTATGATTATGGATGAATGATACATTGGGTCGGTACAAACCAGTTAAGAAGTGACGAAACACAGATAATCTATCTACAACACACCCTAATAACATAAACACTACTGTCCAGGCACAAAACTACCATAATAGTAGTACTTTTCTGACACATTCTCAACACTATAGTGTTTCAGATTAATGGATGAATGGTCTATCCTACATGGGATTATATGAGGTCAAGAGAAGATTTACTTCTGCCTTAACCTCCTAGGACCTGGCGTCCACATATGTGGACATCACATTTTGGGTTATTTAGACCAAAATACTCAATTTTGCTCTACAAGGGCCTGGTATCCACTTACGAGGACATTATACTGCCACTGTTCTATCGAAATTTTAAATGAATATCCTCATATGTGGCTCTCATTTTTCTTAGAAACAAAAAAATCAGGTCATTCTTTGTTTTTACATTCATCTGGCCCCAATATGGCCACATATCACAGAGAATTTAAAAATGCATGCCGTGGAAGAGTTCGAGTGTTAGGAGGTTAATTACGACTTAAAATGCAAAAACAAAACATACTTCATTTCTTGTTCTGATTCCTTCACATAACATGACAAAGCCAGTCCTGTTTCCTTCTTCTGCCTCTACATCTTCAAAATCCTTTGTTCAGTATATCCACTATCCCTCATCTGCACCTGTCCAAACCATCTCAGCCTTGATTCTGTAACTTTGTCTCCAAACTGTTTAACCTGAGCTGTTCCTAACATTTCTGGACAGTTTTTAACACATTTGGATAAAAATCTGTGCAGTCTATGGCTGATTCAAGTCTAGGACCCATGGACATCAGCAAATCAAGCTTAAATATGAAGTTCAATAAGTAAGATCTGGATTCACTCGTCTGCCTGCATTCTTGGGTGTTTCAGCTGTTGGTCTGTTCTTTACATCACTTTTATTTTCCCACGGTGTCAAATTCAATTCAGTCATCATCACTCTGGTCCAGTCTTTTTGTTGACTGCTTTCTGTGAACCAATGACAAAAAAAGTGTCTAGACACTGGGGTGGGGGTATTATTTACCACAGGACATTGCTGAGGTCCTGTCCTACTTCCTGTCTTCATTGGAGTCGACTCTGCTAAATAATCCTGCTAAGCTTATTAGTCAAACTCTGCATTTCAATAAATCATGTTTACTTTCTCCAAATGATCACTCCTCATTGTAATGCTGCTTTTTCTCCTTTGAGATGCTCTGAAAGGCTTTCGCTGCAGCTGCCTACAGCTACTGTTTGTGTGATGCACTGTGGAGGTGTACACATGCATAATTACAAAACCTGTGGCACTGTCCAAGCACTTACGGACTTAGCTGGATATATGAGAGACAACAAGGAAAAGCACTTCAGGTTCACTTTTAACCTAAGTTGAGCACTGGACTGTAATATTGCACAGGTCTAATTAATACTGCATTCAGCCCCTTAAGCTCTCGGCAAAATGCTGCGACTGAAGCATACAGTGTTCAAGAGGCAGGCCATCACATACTTGGCTGTGCATGATCACCATGTATTACAGTCCATTATTAAATATTACAGAAACGTTTGCTCCAAATACCTCTTTAAAACCCATCTACTGTAATCATAACAAGATCATTATCATAGCAATGAAATAAACCCACATCATTAAGCAATCACAGATAGTTGGAAATACTCCAATGATATTTCTGAGACAGACACAAAATGGAGCAGTTTTCTCATTTGAGTGATTCTGTAACAGCTGAAATGATGGAGATAACCGTCCCATCATTTTTCATTTCTCCTCGGGCTCCAGTTTCTGCTGATTACAGCTGCTCTCGTTTATTCCAGCTGCTATTAAACCACTTAACAGGCACGCTTCATTCAGCTCTGACCGCTACAGGCTAGCATGCGGCGGGGTTTTTTTTCCGCTCACATTGTTTGTGAATGAATTATTCCGCATGCTGAGTAACAAAGTCTAAGCTGAAAGGAACAACTGCACATGAGGCGTTCTGCACACCTTTTTTTCTAATTACAGGGATATTAAGTGCAGGAGGAATTATCAAGGTCGTATTTTTATGCACGGCACTGCTAGAAGCAAAAGAAGGCTCGTAGGAGTTTCTTCTGGTCGCTTAGCAACCTTCGGTTAGGTGACTCGCATTTTTCAGCATTTGACACAGCTGATGTAAAAGCACGATCTCACACATCTCCTTAAAAGGCTTTCACAGAGCCTTTAAAGTCGCTGGATTCTTTTAGAATTAAACTAAATATAATCTAATAGGCTGTTAGGGAGACATACATGAGCCAATAAGTCGCTTTGATTCTGTTGACTACGGCTTTCACGTCCACCCTGCTGAACATTCACAGACTGTGATGCTCTTTTTCCACCTCAGATCTGCTCTGTATTTTAGACTCTGAATGAGCTTACTGTTTCGCTGCCAGCTTCTCCTCTGAAAGGCAGAAAGGCACAAGAATTGTGTGTGAGTGTGAGAAAGAGGGAGAGGCTAAGCTGCTGACATAAGTAGGAGGTATTCACACAGCCCAGGCAAGGATTTTAATCCCACAGCATGACCTTCCCTGTCTGATGTTGCCAGGTTTGAGATACGTGACCACAGCTACTGTAAGCTTTACAATAGACGAGCAGAAGTGAGTAAAAGAACAGGACATCTTGTTTGGTTTTTTTTGTACATTAAACCAGATGAACGCTCAAGATCAGCCACATCTGAAAAAAAAAGCCGTTTGGGTAATAAGACTAACTAGTCAAAAACCTACAATGTTTGCATTTACCACTAGAGCACTGCAAAACGAAAGCCAAACAAGGCGATTTTAACAGGTGTGAGGTTTCGGTGTGGTGGATATCTTCAGCGGACAAATTGAGTATGCTGAAGGCATTATCTTGGACACAGGGAAACTGTCAGTATTGACATTTTAAAGATCAAAGATTTCTTTGAAATTATTTTTAAAAGAATTCAACAGATTAATGAATAATGAGTAGTTGAAATGAATAAATGTAGCTGAAAGCAGCAATGAGGGAGGGCAAACAGTTCATGAGGTGGACAGGTTTGAAAATCTGAGATCTATCCGGTGACTTTTGCAAGGTTGAATTTTAGTGACCACTGAAAAAAATGTTCTGCCTGTATTTAAAAAAGAAAACTTTTTCATTAAAGCCAACATTTTTTTTTTCAATAGAGCTTATGGTTCTGCTTTAGTTCCATTAGTGGTACTTCAGTGTTCAAAGTAAAGCAGTCAGTAAAATTGTATTTTTATTTTCACTGCTTAAAGTGAAGAGGTTGTTTTCGTAGTTACTAGTGCCACAAACTGATCTAAATCAAGTGGACAGAAACTACAGTTTTTAAAAAACACTGTAGATCAAAGAATCCGAGAAATATTTCAACTACATGTTCTTATGTACTTACTCTGTTTGCAGAGCCTTTTTCCCTTTCTAATGCTATAATGCATCCAATCCTCCTTTGTTAACATTTGCAAATATTAAAAAGGAAACTAGATGGCATGCATCCTATAAAAGATTTTAGTTTGACAGCTTCTAGTGTGTCAAACTAAAAACAGCACAAATTTTTGGAGCGCACAATAATTCATCCTGGGACTCATTTCAATAAAAGCTCTAAAAATCTGAAAATTAAGCTTTGAGCCATGCTGCGGAAGAGCTCCAAATCATCCTCATCTATCTTCATAAAGCTGTGATTGGCATCCAAGAACTTAGTCTATTTACAGCAGCCGTACTTTAACTAGTTCAAGAAACAGCATGGCAGCTTTATTGAGGGACTGGCAGGATGCTATAATCTCTACTGCCAATCCAGCTGCTCCCATCTAGCCCTCCATTCAACATGAGCAGCTGACCAGCCCTGGAGGACACTGGTAAATCGCGACAACAGTGGGACAGATGCAGAACACATCTGGTGGGGGGGTATGATGGCAAATTACACTATCAACACAGAGGGAGAGGTGAAGGAAAGGAGGGAAGAGGATGATAAAGCGCTGCCGTGTGCAGTCCAATGACACTTTCCAAATCAGCACTAATCAGAGCGCCTCAGACCATTTCAGAAATTAAACTAATACTCTGACACTGATGAGGGGTTAAACTAAACACCAGATCTTCATCCAAAATGCAACACACAAAACAAGGAGACTTCGTATTAAAGCAACCTTTCCTTATGCGTTTAGCTGGAGGGAAGACAGCTGCAGCACAGTACTGCAGAAATTGCTGACAGGTAGTAAAATGCAATCATGGAATCACAGGAAAATGTTTTTCCAAGGACTGCTTGGTAGGTACTTCAACAAACCCTCTTTTTGTTCCTCATGCAGAGCTTCAAGGAACAGATGAGGCACGTGCCCACATAGACCAGGGGTCTGCAACCTTTCACATCCAAAGAGCCATTTGGACCCGGTTTCCACGCAAAAGAAAACACTGGGAGCCGCAAATACTTTTTGACATCTAAAATGAAGATAACACTGTATATATTGTTTTTTACCTTTATACTTTAAATATAACAAAAGGAAAGACACACAGCTGAACGAAAATGATCCATGTAGCAAACAAAAACTGTTGTGAGCCACCACCCTTATATCGCCTTTGGGCTTTTGGAGCCTTGACCTGACTTTTAAAAAAATAATTGGAAAAAAAGCACTATGCTGCTAAAAAAAAAAAGAAAAATAGATATTTGCAAAATTCTGCTTAATTATGTATTTTACCTGGTTAATGTGTGTGGCGTGGCCTGGTCTGCAGCGCCGCTGCAGGGGAGGCGACGCACCTGCAATCACGCCTCGCCGCCTTTATGTCTGTGCCATCTGTGCTGTTTTTGGTATGTGTCGGCTGTATGCGTACAGCAACCATGTGTGAAAACTGGTCAATAAAGAGATGCTGAAAAGCATGTTCATGGAAACATCGTCGGGTCTGCCGTGATATGTTTACAATGGGACTTCTGGTCCCGAACCTCTGCGCACAGCGTCTGCAAATCAGGGCTGTACAAAGTGACTTTCATCTTTACGCAGGACTGTAAGCTGTCATCTGTGAGGCGTGAGCGGTGTTTGTTTTTAACATAGTTCATGGTGGAGAATAGCTGATCCGAAGATCCATAATTGGCCTACCTGGGATTGAAAGTCTTGATAAATGCACAGCGTTTCAGCGGGTATACCAGCTTCCGCGAATTTGACTCTTATTTTGAGCGATGAAAAAAATAATAGAATATAAATTTATTTTTATATTTATAGAACTACAAGGTAAAAAAGAACTAACATAAATAAAATACACGTCAGCTAAATACTTCTAATTTATTTTCCCAAACCACGTGGAGCCGCACTATAAGGACTAAAGAGCCGCATGCGGCTCCGGAGCCGCAGGTTGCCGACCCCTGCCCCAGGTAGTGCTCAGGCACCTGTGCTTTTAACTTCTTACTTGATAAGTCCCCTTTTTGCAGGTTACTTTTTTTCTATCATCTATTTCACAATTTCGTATGACATTAACTTCAAATTAGAAGCATATGAAGGCCAACAATTAAATTTTTATAATTCTGCTAGATCACATAAGCCACATATCCTCTTTTGATTTTTGCTGTCAGCCATATGCCTGCATGCCATCAGAGCGCCCTGAGGAACAGCATGATGTCTCTGACCTGCCATTACCCTGCGAAAGCAAGATTATGATAGCATTTGGCCAGCAAATATTCAGATGTCAGAAACACCTGCTCGGAATATCCATCTACAGTCATTCATATCAACTTGCATGGAAGTGACGTTAATCTTACAGATTTGTCATCGTATTTATTGGTTATAGGTGCAGTCAAAAGAGGTCAAAGTTTGTGTGCGAGTCCGTGGGACATCAGTACCAGCATGGTGTGTGTGTGTGTGTGTGTGGCAAAAGTGCTTCTACACAGTGTACCAGGGGCATGGAGAAAAATTGTCGTACCATAGGCACGAGGAGTGTGTGTGTGTGTCAGACCTGCTACAGAGGGAAAAAGTAGCTTGTATAATTACTTCTCAAATACTTTGCACATTTAGTTAGCTCCAAGAGTCTTTGCCTTAAATATTATTTTAATACATATCTAATCCTTAATTATGATGTGTAATATTTATTTAATATGTAGCACAACAGCAAGAAAGGACGGGTTAAGAAAACAGAAATAAAGATAACTACAGCAGGGCAGCAGCTCTCTTCTGTCCTGGATCAGATCATCTAGCAGTGAAGTCGATGAGGGAGATCAATAAATAAGTATGTAAGCAGGTAAAAGCTGTGCTATTGTGTGCAGATTTGTTTTAATATACAAATTCTTATGTGACCTGTTTTTGGCTTTAGCACTTCCACACCCTTTAAAATGTTTTTTTTCCAAATTTTTGGATGGACTGCTGTTTTTCCTTAGCAGGATGTTTAAGTGCACTTAATTACACTTTTGTATACACCAACCCATTCAGATGTGTTATAAAACTGGAATGTGTTAAACAGCAGAGAACCAGTATATTTCACTTACTGCTGTTTGTGGTTCAGCTCTGCCTCCTTGTTCACCAGGTCCTGCTTGAGATTGGCGAGCATCTCCACGGAGACGTCCACCTGCCGAGAAAGCTCCGAGGCCTTGTCCTCCAGGTCTTGTTTCTCCTGGCTCAGCCGTTCACTCTCCTGCTTGGCCCGCTCCAACTCTGAGCTCTTCCTCTCCAGCTCCGCCTGAAGACGGCCTACACGGGCCGCTATTTTCTGCTCCACCTACAGTTGAGGAGAAAATTTTACCCCCCTGTGTAAAATTTAAAGTGTTTTTTTTTCCCAAGAATTTCTAAGCATACTAGTTTTCTTTAGAAAATCAGATCAGAGAACAAAATCATGAAAAAGCATGCCAAAAACAAAAGACGTCCGTTTAGACTGGAGAAAAAGACTTGTTGCAAGAGATGGATATACAAAGTTATCGCAGTGTACCAAAATGTCAATAATTGGAGAGAGAATTATCATCAAGAGTTACACAGTACAGAACAAGCATCGCAGAAGTAGAAAGTGAAAGAGTTTGAAGACTGGTTAAAACAAAATACAGTGTCTAAAGACCCCAGATCAACTTCCATGACACTAGTGAATGACTTAGCCAACTCAGGAATTATAGTCTGAAAGAAGGCAATAACTAGAAACCTGCACAGTAATGGACTGTGAGGTTGCAGACCAAGAAAAACTTCACTTCTGCAGAAGAGACACTTTCAAGCCAGACAGAAATATACTAATTACATACTACTTATGCATATTGGAAGTGCATCCTCTGGTAGGAAGAAAAGAAACTAGAGCTCTTTGGCCGGGGAGATGCTGCTTATGTTTGGAGAAAGAAGGGAGAGGCGTGCAACCTGAAGAACACTGTCCCCTCAGTGAAGCACGGTGGTGGGAGTATAATGCTGTGGGGATGCTCAATCTCATCAAGGTAAGAGGAATCATGAAGAAAGAAGGAAATGTGAAGAAAGAAGGAAATGTGAAAATTAGTGAAAAAACAGCTAATGTCCAAGGACCACTTAAAAAAGTCCTAGAAAGTCTGGCTTCTTGGAAGCAAAATATAGAGAAATGAGAGGTGAGTTGTTGCACAGGACTGTTTATGGACACAATTTCCTGATAAAGTTTATTCTGACTCTGTTAGCTAAGTGTATTTACCTCTTCAGACAGCTTCTCCAGCCTCTCATCCAGCTCCAGCCGTTCAAACGCCCGCGCCTTCAGCCTGGCCAGGCCTTCCTCATACGCTGCTTCGACTGCACTGGCTGCTACATTAGCTGCCACCGCTACAGCTGTGCTGGGGTTTCCATGGGGACCCGGATCTGTGGATGTCATGGCTTTTTTCATAAAAATCTCCCCCAGGGGAAACTCCACATTAGGAATATACCGGGCTGCAGTGTTGGAGTTAGCTGGGGTCAAACTCAGGTCGTCTGCACAAGGAAGCTCACGGCAAGGAAAGCGCCGCTCCTTTAAAGCTGAAGGCCGAAGTGGCTCAAAAGGGTCGTTGTTATTGGCGGGTGCAAGCAGAGCTCCCTCAGCCACTAGGGGCAGCAGAGCAGCAGCGTCACAAACACTGTTGGATTTGGAGAGGACGTAAAGGGTCTCGTACGTGTGGTTGTACTCCAGGTGGGCACGCAACGACGACAGGCTTCGGAAGCGCTTGTGCTCCCCGCAGCGAGGACAGCGGTATGGCAGGTCCAAAGATGCCATTCCGTGCAGTAACTGCCGGAGGAGGGGGGGGCGCTCACGCAGCACAACGGTAGCGCCAGTCTGAGGGCACTGAGCTCGAGCACCTGACAGATCCTCTCATGGTGAGAACAGGGCAACTACTGGACATCAGCAGGAGAGAAGAGCCAGGTCAGTCACATGACCGCACTGGGTGGCAACATTCAGCTGGTCGTCTCACTTCATCTGCCATGGTTGCCTTTCCTAAGGTCCTAAAGAGAGAGCGAAAATACAAGTTAAAGTTTGTTGGTTTCATACAAGTATAATTCTAAGACATACTGAGATAAAGTCACTCAAAGGCAAAAATCAAGTCAACTAAATAGATGCCGAGAAGCAGAGGACAAAGCTAAAGCTAAACCACCTGCCAAAATACACAAGGGAAAAAAATACAACGTGCCTTTTCCAGCAACACCACACGGGTTTTCCCTGCAACAGGGCCACATAAAACTCCCATTTGAAAAAAAAAAAAAATTATTTACAATAGAGAAATGAACACAAATCAGTTGTTTAAACTGAGACATTTTACTGAGACATGAAAAATACTGGCTCATTTTGAATTTGATGATAGCAACACATCTCTAGGAAGACAGTGATGGGGTAACAAAAGTAGGTGATGCTAAAAAGAAACAGCTGGAGGAAAATTTTGCAAGTAATTAGGTTAACTGGCAACAGGTCAGTAACATGACAGAGCATCTTTTCTCAGCAGCAGAGGTGGGCCGAGATATAAAATACTGTGTCTACATGAAGAAGAAGAAGAATTTTAATATCTCATCATCTACAGTACGTAATACAAACAACAGACTGAGAGAATCTGGAGAAATCTCTGTGCACAAAGCAGGCTTGAAAATCAAATATTGGATGTCTGTGATCTTTGGGGCCTCAAGTGGCACTGCACTGTCATGGAAATCACTGCATGGGATGAGCAAGACTTCCAGAAGCCACCATCTGTGAACACAGTTCACTGTGCCACTCACAAATGCAGGCAAAAGCAAAGAAGAAGCTATGTGTGAACATGATTTATCTTCTGCGGACCAAAGCTAGTTTAAAGCAGGTAAAGTGGAAACGTTTTCTGTGGTCAGACAATTCAAAACCTCAAATTCTTTTTTGGAAGACCTGGACGCTATGTCCTCCAGACCAAAGAAGACAGAGATCATCTAGTTAACAGTGCTCAGTTCAAAAGCATCTCTGGAGATATGGGGAGCATCGGTGTTTATGAAATTGGCAGCCTAAACATCTGGAAAGGTGCAATCAGTGCTTTAAGGTATACACAGGTTTTACAGCAACATACACTCCCATCCAGACAGCATCACTTTCAGGGAAGGCCTTGTATATTTTAGAGAGAAGATGTTAAACTACATACTGCATCTATTACAACAGCATGACTTTATAATAGAAGAGCCCGGGTGCTTAAATGGCCTGCCTGCAGTCCAGATCTGTCACTGAAAGCAGAAAACATTTGGAGAATCTTAAAATTTAAAGAAAATACCACAAAGAAGACCCAGGACTGTTGAGCAGCTCGATTCCTCTTTCAGACAAGAGCAGGACAATATTCCTCTCCTGGAGGCCCCCTGAAACTGGCTTTCTTCAGTTCCAAGATGTTTACAGACAGATGTCACACAGTGGTAAATATGGCCACTTCTCTTCATTTTTTTAATGTCCTAATGTGAATAAAATATGGGGTTATGAGATCTGCAAAACATTACATTCTGTTTTTATTTATATTTTACCCAACTTCTCTGGAATCGGGGTTGCAAATCCTGGTTATTGTTACATTTAGCTAATCTTTATTACAATATTAGAGAACAGTTTTCCTAATGTCCTCACCGCAGGCCTCTCAATATTTACTACTCCGGCTGTCTGAACACTGAAGAAATCAAAGCCTGTCTCTCTCAGCTGCAATCATAATCCATGAGTTTAGCCGTCAAGAAACCTGAAACCTTTACTTCACCAAGGATTAAAAAGCAAGCTCTTGCACTTGTACTCGGGGAATGGTGGGGAAATGGATCCATTAGTGAGAGTGCTTATTAGTGCCAAGGTCATTTTCCAGTCTTAGTCTAAGAGGTCAGACTGGATAAGGCTAAATCCTTTACAAAGGGATCTGGTAACCCACAGTAGTAAAGAAAAAAAAACCCTGATATATGTTTTCAGAGTAACAGCCCTCATAGATAATGAAGACAAGACTAGAACATGTAAATGCATAGCAAAACTTTTCCTTGGATGCATTTCTGGGTAAAAAAACAAAAAACAAAAACAAAAAACAAACACAGTTGCATTCAGAAACTGAAGTTAACTTAAGATATTCAAAATTATTTTTTGATTACTTTTTCCCATTTGCTATTCAGATGCAGAGCTGTGTGGGTCACTGCAAGAACAGTGAATTAGTTTTTTTTATCCGAATACCCAGAACTTGAAGCCCCCGATGAAATAAAAATTCAGCACACCATCCTTTTCTGGTTTCCCTGAATCAGCTTCTCTAATTACTGTAAAGCTCAGTGTTCTGCTCAAGTCTTAGACACAAGTGCACTGACAAACAATACTGAGTTCTTCACTCTGAGCCTACACAGCTACTAAATAATATCTGTAGCAAGGTCTCATTTAGAGTCAAGTCCTGCTGTGATTCATTGTCTTAATAAGAAATTCAGTAAACTCATGTTCTTGGATGTATTTGTTTGCCACATTTTATTTAATAAAACTTGTTTTAAAAAACAGTGCTTAAGACTTCAGTCACATAGAGCCTAGCAACCACCAGCTGCTAGGAAAAAATTAATATTCCCTGAGCAGTTGGTGAGTAGCTGCTGAAGGTTGCCAACAGTCACTGTGGTTGCTAAAGTCAGGCCAGGGATCCCCTGGTAACCACCGGTTAACTTCCACTCTTTGATTTGCTGCTTTCTGTTGCTAGGTGAAAGTCCTCACAAAGAGGTATGCAGTGTTGTACTAAAAACCTCCTCACGACTGCAGACTGCCACAATCACCCACAAATATGCACGGAACTCAGCAACTTGAAAAAGTGCGACAGAAAACCAGAAACAGAGACCATTTGCAATCAAAGTCAAAGGTGCACCTTTTAAAACATGGGCGAGGGAACGCCAGGCCTCGAGGGCCAGTTTCCTGCAGGTTTTAGACGTATCCTTGATCCAACACAGCTGATTCAAATTGCTAAATCACCTCCTCAACATGTCCTGGTAATGAACTAATTACTTGATTCAGGTGTGCTGACCCAGGGTGATATCTAAAGCCTGCAGGACACTGGCCCTTGAGGCCTGGAGTTGGCCACCCTTGTTTTAAAACATGTCAGTTTCACCAGTATGGCACACCCTTTACTTTGACAGCAATCACTTCTTATTTTGCTAAGTTTTACAATCGCTATATGGTTAGTCAGTGAGTATTTGCAGAAAAGTTGGCGTCTTCCATGCAAATCACAGGGAAACACAACAACCTACGAGCAAGCAAAGCAATCAAAAGGTTTTTTTGATCCCTCTCTGTGATCAATTTACAACTGCCAGCAACTTCCAGTAGCCATTCGTCAACCAGTCAGGAATACATTTTTCCCTAGCAACCAGAGATAACCAGGGTCTCTAGACCCCTGTGACTGAAGCCTAAGCCCGATGCTTCCTTACATATAAAAGAATTATTCCCAGCTTTTTCAATTTAAGACTGTTTAAATGGATCTGTATCAGACTGCTGCATCCCATTTGCTGCTGCACTGAACACCACTCCCCTCAGCCACACAAAGCCCACTGGAGACACGGCGGTAGGCGATGCCTTTTTCGGTCACACTTGCCAAATTATTACCAATCTGTAAATTTGCAGTCTAGAAATAAACCAGTCATAGTTCCAATCCCAATCATTACAGAGCATATCTTTATTAGGAGTTGTGCTCATCCAAAGGTGAACATTTTCAGGCAGACTGCAATTTATAAATATTATATTGTATACTGTGTGTTGGTGTTTTTGGCTTTAGCGTGTACTCATGTGTGCACTTTTAGTAACGATCCTGAGGAATCTCCATAAATCACACCCAAGGGTATTTTTTAGGAAATTTTTCCCTATTGACAAGAAAATCAAACTAGCATCATTACATGTGGACTTTATTAATGGTATCAGTTTAAATACAGGGTAGTGTATTATCTGTATTTTCAACATAGCACAAGCTACTTTCTGCTATAAGGCAAGAACCATTTTACAATGACTGTAGAGTAGTGTTTCAAAGCCATAGAAAGCTCATGCTTGAAGCAGGGATTGTTTTACCAGGTAGTTCCCACCAAACCAGCCTGTTCTCATTCCCAGGAGTCACGTACGTCCAGTCTGTCAAAGGCAGTGGGGTCTCACAGATTTGACAATGTGTCCTCTGGGACTGGTGCCATAACACAGTCGGTTATGCATCAAGAGGCACATTTTAACCCAAACCACAATCTTTTCCTAAACCTTGCCAAGTAGTTTTTAGCTCCTAAATCTAACTAACAAGTGAGAGTAAAAACCAACACTGGCACTTAAACTGGAACCGACTCTCAGAGATCTCCTATCTCTCAGAAACTTCTACAACAGCTATTAATGAGTGAAGCAGCAGGCACTGGAAGCACAATCACAAATCCCAGATGCAGACCATTCTTCACAGTGGGCTCATACACTGGAAATCCCCAGAAGTCGCACAGACTGTTATTAGACGTCTGGTAAGGCTGGATCAGGGAGTGTACTGGCAACGCGTCCCCATTTATTAAAGGAGGAGGATTTCACAGACACAGTCACTGCACTGCAGTGAGCAGGCATTCCCATCTGCTTAAAATTACTCAGTGAGGTATTTAAACAGGCAGGAAAAGGAAGGAAGCGAAGCTGCTTTTAGCCACATGTCACATCCTGTCAGTGGAGCTCAGCTGAAACATTGAAAAGAAATGCATTTCATTTTCTTTATTGTGGAGTACTGAATAGCAGACATTAGAAATACAAAATAGGAACTATTGGGACCATCAGTAACAACAAAAAGCCATCGGTCCCATCAGATCAGCTATCCCATCTGCCTCAAACATTTTGCAACCTTTAACTGCCAACTGAAAGGCTGTGTGGCCAAACACAGATCAGCTTTACAAGCTGTCCTTTAAAACTGAGTAGAAGCACTAGAAATGTGAGGGAACGCTTTATGATAGCTTACGTTCTCGTAACTGCACTGATCACATCAAAAACCTCAAAGCTACAATTGTATTTCAGTACTATTTTGGGATTCGAGCATATTCAGAATGGCTCCATAATAATGATCCCACAGAGCAGCCACGCAGCGCAGTGGCAAAATATCACTGAGAGAGTGCATTACTTAGCATCAAGCAGCACAGTAAGCTTGTGTACGGTATTTACAATACAACAATCATATTTACAGTCATACTTTCACAAAATCTTTGGTTTTACCCTCACAAAGGGTAGAGAGACATGTAGACAGATCACAAGCAATTAATTCTTAATAAAGTTAATAATGTAGAAATTTAAAAAAAAAAAAAAACTGCCGATATGTAAATGTGGTTAAATTCATCTTATTATTGTGCATTTAGACAGTTCAATAAACAGTTGAGTTAAATGCAAAAGCTCCAAGCCTAAATGTTCATTAGTTATTGATATTTATGGTCACTGATAGCTCGGGCACAGTGCGGTGGCCTGCTGCTGTGTCCCATCTGCTTCAAGGTTTGACGTATTGTGCGTTCAGAAATGCTACATACCTTGAGTAGAATGGCGCTATACCAAGTCCAGTCCATTTACCATTTATATTATAAATATATATTTCAATTCAACAGTCACTTCAAGGCACTTTATACTGTAAGGCCTAGAGACTACAATAAACAGAGAGAAAACCCCAGAAGTCAGACAATGATCAATCACTTGGTGACAGTGGGAAGGAAAAACTCCTTTTTTTACAGGAAGAAACCTCTGGCAGAACTAAGCCAATTTTAATTTAGCGAGGCATCATTTCCACAAGCTTATGCAGCATCTGTCTGATCTTGTCACGGTGATGGGAGAGTTGCTCAATTTTTATAAATTAAATTCTTCGAGTTGGTGACTTTTCTTTTGGCCAGGCATTGTATTTACAGTTTACTTAGTCAAATATAATAAGTTCTCATTAGAACTCACAGTTATTCCATATTTACAGTACATAATAACGTACAAATATCAGTAAAAAAAACCAAAAACCAATTCAAGTTACAACCAACATTTTTACTGGTGCGATGGGACCACAAATATACCCTTTACTGGCAGTTTTGTATTTCTTTATTGAGTAATTCAAATGGAGAGATTTAATGAAAAGCTACTTTTTAAAGGGCTTTTTGCTGGGAAACAGTAACAATCTTATTGTTAAACCCACAGAAGCTTTCAGACAGTCAAACAAGACGCAAAATAAGTCCAGTCAACAATCTATAAACCTATGACCTATTTGAGTGTAAGAGGGAGGGCTTCATTTTGTGGTCCTGTACAACAAGGTCAACGACTGAAAGTTATGGTATTAGGCATAAATGACTCTTTATTCATTGCTGTTTGCATTGGGGTGGTAATTTGAAGTCGGGGTTTGTTTAAAAGTGAAACGTGGTCTACCCTCCCACGGGGATTCTGCACATCAAGCAAGCTGTCAAAGGTGAAAAGAGTCCAATTCAAAGAGAAGATAGAGATAGATATAAAGATATAGAAAAGTAATAATAAGGAATAAGAAATCTATCAGGACACATAGAGGTGTGAGGGTGAGTGAGAACAGGGCAGATAGAGGGAGTGAAAGTGTTTCTCAGCAGAAGAGGTGATAACAGGTTTTAATACTGAACTAATCTGCAGACTAGAGAGAAAAGCAACCGGGAGGTGTCAATTTTGAGCTTTGATTAGAAGGGGTTGTTTTTAATCGCAGGATTGACAACGTATAGTGCTTAAGAAATCTATTAGACCACCATTCAATGTAAGGTTTTGGCCACAGCTGTCCCAAAATTAACAGTATTGGTAATTACTAAAATCATTTGTTATGTTTCTGTAATGCTTAACCAGCCGGTATATTCAAGTTCTTTGATGAAAATGGGATATTTTGAATATTATGTTGTTATCCATGAATTTTCAAATTCATATTTTACACGAAAAGTCAAAAATATTAAAGCAGAACATCATTTTTTGATAAAAAACGTCAAATTACATTTATTTAATTAAATTCCTGAATAAAAAATAAAATGCATTAGTGGCTGAATGTTATCCTTGATTCATTTCTGACCACTGTGCTCAAATTTGGATATAAAACCATGAATTCAACTGTTATTTTCCTAATAAATAAAACAATTATTTTTAGTTTTAAACACATTTTCAGTATAAATTTTTACGTGACATAAAAATGTCATATCGTGATATTATTGCTATAGCAACACCAGGTGTTTACATCCCATAGTGCACACAAGCTCGGGCATGTCTGAGAGAGCTGCAAGAGCCACATGTCAACCTTGTGTGACAATTTAGTATCTAAGAATAGAGCTGCTTTACCAACCTCCAACAAGACAAAGTACTTATATATGCAAGAAAACTTAAAGGTGGAAACAACAAACCTGTTTCACCACTTGAGGCAAAGAATACATCATCAAGTATAACCAGGCTAAAAAGGAGAAGATAACATCCCAGGTATTATTATTGCAGGTTTTCTTGAAATATCGAGATATAATTTTGAGGCTATGTCATCCATATCTAATTCCAATGTGTTTTCATATTATCCTTTACTTGAATGATCTTCTTTTAACTATCTATCATGCTTTAAGTGGGTTCCATGTGGCCAATTAACATATCATTACATAAGCAAATTTTTATAATGATGATGATTATGATAAGAAATAATTATTGTAACCACTTATTTTTATGTTTAGGGAAGAGCAACCTGGATTATTTTCTGTAGCTACAATTTCAATGTTCACATCCTTGCAGTTATGCAATTCAGGGCTGTGGTTGGACTGGATGTGATCCCAGTTGTCGTGGGACAAGAGGTGGGCATACTCTGGGCCCATCTTTTGAAAGGCTAGCACAGAGAGATTCGTTTAAACCAACAGCCAATTGGAACCACTAATTAACCTAACACACTAGTTGCTGGACTGTGTGAGGAAGCCGGAGGGAACCCAAGCAGGCTAGCTGATGGATTCAAACCCAGGATTTTCTCGCTGTGAGATGACAGTGGTACCAAATGCACAACCATACAACCAAACAGTTGCTGTGAGCACTAAGAGACATGTAAAAGTACTTCTTTGAAATGACAGATCTTTAAGGACACAACAACTTGAAGGGTTAGTCTTTGCTAATTAATATAAAACAGATTAAGTGAGCCTGAAAGGTAAAGCTAACAAAAGAAGTTTCTAAATAATGAAATATAAACTAGCAATGAATTAGCCTGCTACAAGATAACCAGGTTGACCAAAGTAGTGTGAGGTGAACTCTAACTTTTTGGAGCTACACCCAAATTTCTCTGCAGCATTTCCCCCTTGCTCAAAATGTATTTTTGGGGGGTGAGTGTAATCACTACAATTTACCGGGGTTCCCTAAATGCCTCACATGCAGGCAATCGGTAGCTGTCGTGTCAAATGTCTAGAACAGGGGTGGGCAATCTCAGTCCACGAGGGCCGGTGTCCCTGCAGGTTTTAGATGTGTCCTCGAACCAACACAGCTGATTTTAATGGCTAAATTAGGTCCTCAACATGTCCTGAAGTTCTCCAGAGGCCTGGTAACGAACTATTCATGTAATTCAGGTGTTTTGACCCAAGGTGAGATCTAAAACCTGCAGGGACACCAGCCCTCGTGGACTGAGATTGCCCACCCCTGGTCTAGAACCTCAATGCTGCTGAAAAGATAAAGAGCAGACATGCATACATTTGTTTAGAGAGATAACAAATGTTAATGCTATTTTTCAAAATCTAACAATAATTGAACAGGAGGGGATAATTGCTGAAAATAGTCCAGATTGGCTAAACCATCTCTGCCACTGACAAGACCTGAGAAACAAAGAAACTGATTTGGCATCAGCTGCTGCATTCAGGCCTCACAATAATTGCCTTATTCACATCAGCAAATCGTTTCTAAGCAGGTGTACACACTTCTCACTCTGCTCTATCCAAAGCCACAACATCCTGTTTATGTGCTATATTTTTGTTATTGTTGATCAAGCTCAGGTTTAAACACCCGTTTATGTGTTTATTACTGAGGATATTGTTCCAACTGTACAACTACTTTCTATTAATGCTCATTATGGTCCTTGTAAGTGATTTTAAGAGTCTCTGACTGAACTGTGTTTAGCGTAGCTGGAGTTTCAAACTCCTGCTTGAGGACAATGAACACTGCTGCAGCGACTGCAACAGAAAGCTCAATCTCTGCACCATGTGCATAAATCATGAGCTGGCCCTCAGGCTGCATTAATGATATGCCTATTAAAGGTTCAGCTCTAAAGGATAAACACCAATGATGGTTTGAATTCATTTATAAATAATAAAAGCGACCAGTCACAAGCGAAATACCCCCTCAGTCTCGCAGTCTTTGTTTCACAGGCTGTCACTGGGGTTCTATCACGCAGTCACTTCAGATTTATTTCTGTGTGCTCGCGCTCGCCGACAAAGATTTGTTTTGCTCGGAGGTGTGAGGAGGAGAATGACTCAAGGTGTATCACAGCCTTCATGCCAGTCCTCTGCAAAGCATCGCTTGGAGATGCTGTAGCGCTGAGCTCAAACTGGTGCAAGCCTCTCGGGGAGGTGCGACACGATCATCCTCCTCGACCCACGCTTTAACAATGGAGCCGTTATCCTTGCTGGTATTTCTCCTTTGGAAAATGTGCTCCTCCCACTACAGTTAATACCATGATAAAAACGCAGAGCAAAATAAACAAAGTGCGACAAAATGTTTCACATCACCCCGCCCCAGTGCTCTGCATGGCTTTGAGTTGTATCAAGAATAATTAAAGGGGACACAGATGAGGATCCTTCAGAGTTTTGACACGTTACAGTACACTATAGGCTCCTTTATAAACTTAATGAGAGGTTTAGTGAAAGCACCTAAAGCCTTTTGGGCTACATGACTACATCAAAGTATGTTAGCCCTGAGTAAGCCATGGGACTCCCCTGACAGGACAACCTCATAGCCTTGGGCCTATTACCTGACAACAAAGGACAAGCCTAATCGCTTATGTCGAAAAAGACTTGGTACACTTCAGTTATTACACAATGGGCCACTCGTCTGAAGCATTTCATCTCATGTCACAGTATTACTCAGAAACCCTTTCATTTTAAACTCTTTCTGGATATCTAGTCAAAAATACAAACAAGCAGATACATGACATTTTACATCTCCTTAGCATCAGAATCAATTAAAACAACAGGACATCAAATCTTTTTTTTTTTCCTATTTTAGCATCTAAGACCAAGTACTAACCACTGCTGTTGTAAGGAACAAGCCCTAATAAAGGATGTTTATATGCAAGCTAATAGTAGGGGTGATGTTACCTATAGGTTTGTGGTTACCATTGGTGCTAAGCTACAAGCTAGCAAGGTGG